>NW_022983478.1:831991-1181139 GCF_010015735.1 Aaosphaeria arxii CBS 175.79
CCTACCTAAATAGGGCCCTAAGATAGAAAGTAATCAGGGGTTATAGGTAGGGCCCTGACGTGCATACAGCATTGATCCTAGCGAGAGTGAGTTTCCTCCAATAGCGAAAGACATAGCACCTGGCCGAGGGCATTGGATCGAACCATCGCGTTCGCGTTCCGGCATGACCTATACTACCTACATACAGTAATCATGCACAGTGATCAATATCGACTACGTTGGATTGCCTTCCTGTCATGGTGAAATGGTACACCCGCACACTCCAAGCCTGCACGAAATCGGACTAGCGTCACCAGAAATCATTTCCATAGGCTGAACAGTAGAGGTTACGATACGACATACATGGACATGGTCCTGACCTGAACAATATCCTGTAAGGCGAAGTAAGGGTCAAAAATAGTCGAAAAAGCCTTGCGCGTCACAGCACATCTTACGCAGGTAAATCTACACATGTAACTCATGTCACATCTCATGGCTCGGGAGCCGCACCGGCACTTGCAGGCGATGCATCCAAATTTATTTCAAGTAGAAACATCCCAGGAAGACATTGAGAAATTGTATCTTGTCTTACTTTTCGGTGCATAGATCCGCTTTCAGTTCAATTGATCATGGGATCCCTAGTCGACGTCTTAATTGTCGGAGGCGGTGTTGCCGGCCTCAGTGCGGCATCGACTATTGTTCGGCAAGACCACTCGGTCCTGGTACTCGATTCACAGCAATACCGGAATGGAGGGAGTAAACACATGCATACGGTTCCGACATGGGATCATCGTAACCCTGCCGACTGGCGGGCTGCCGCGAAGAATGACTTCGAACGTTATGGCACCGTGAGTATTGAGCAAGAGGAGGCTGTGAAGGCAGAACAGCTGGAAGACGAACTGTTCAAGGTTACCGCTGCTAGTGGAAAACACTGGAAAGCGAAGAAACTGATTTTAGCAACTGGTGTCGAAGACGTCTTACCGGATATTCCTGGATACTCGGAATGTTGGATTTCCGGCATGTAAGGAGAGCATCTACATGATGTCACTTGCAGCGACCAGTCTGACAACCTGCAGATTTCACTGTCTCTACTGCCACGGCTGGGAAGAAAAGGGTGTGAGTTCTTCAGGTGGTCTCGCCATTGGAGAAAGTGCCTCTGTTCCGGTATCTCTGCACATAGCCCGCCAGGCCTTGCGCTTTTCAAAGAAAGTAACCATCTATACCGACGGTAATACGCAGTTGACCGACGATCTTGAAAGCGCGCTGAAAACTAGCGCTGCACCGATGGAAATCGATGCACGTAAGATCACTAGGGTCGAAAAGTCTCCCACAAGAGCTGAGGTCACGCTATACTTCAAAGATGGAGTATCCAAAACAGAGGGATTCCTCTTTGGGAAGCCGCCTACTAAGCTAAGGGGTGACCTGCACACGCAACTTGGGCTTGCAATGACACCCAAAGGGACGATAGTGGTAAATCCACCATTCAATCAGACAAGCATGAAGGGCATTTTTGCGGCAGGGGATTGCGCATCGCCAATGCAAACGGTGACAACGGCACAAGCCTCTGGCACAAATGCAGGTGCAGGTGCTCCGCTTCAGCTCCAGGCTGAGATGTGGGAGCAGACGCCTATCTTTTGATCTGCAACGGAAGTCAAAAGCATCCCCGGTAGATAGACATGTGGCCGTTGAAATCGTCTTATTCGGCCACTAAACTGCGATTAATCGCTCTGGCTGTACGGAATGATATAATGATCAGCAATTCATCATGTATACATGCTTTCATTGGTTGTATCAACACGATGGGTACATTTTAAATGCGAAGCTCAGCTTCTTGGTCGGAACCCGAAAGTGCGTGCGTACAACGTTCCCTCTGTGCGACTTAGGATTGATCGCCGCCCTGCAGACACTTACTTGCACAAGCAGGAAGTTCCCTTCCATAATCTACTGGTCTCGCTTCATTCGCCTTGCCGGCCGCCGGCTGCTTACGTAGTTCCGAATAGGGAAGGATGAAACAGCTATCAACAACCATCTATTCCATTGATTCCACGCCCATCTGTGAATTATCTCAGTTCAAGATCCACATGATGTTTCCTTTAGAGAGTCGACTGAGTAGTCTTATTTGGTTCTCTCTGAGCGCCTTTCTCCTCTCCTTACTACTCATAAACTCACCGGAAGGTCGACTTCCCTTGATTTTAGTTGACCATCCAGACAACATCACAGATGTGTTGATATTAGGCGGGAGCCATGCAGGCCTATCCGGAGCTCTTACCCTCGCACGGCACCAACATGATATCATTGTGTTTGATGATTCGAAGCCACGGAATTGGTGGAACACGCCAATGCATGTGTTGCCAACATGGGAACACCGATCGCCAAGCGACTTACGAAGAACAAGTCGAAGAGAACTGCAGTCTACCGGGCTGGTAACATTCGTAGAGGAAAAGATAGTTAAGGTAGAGAAGGAACACGATTCTTTGTTCCATGCGACAGGCTCAAGCGGCAAGAAGTGGTCTGGAAAGAAGTTACTCGTGGCTATTGGAAACGAATTCGACTATCCTGATATCCCTGGGTACAAAGACAATTTTCCTGACAAAATGTAAGGCATTAATATTCATTTGTGCGACCGAGAGCTCACAACTTTTAGACTTCATTGTTTATTTACGAGAGGCTTTGAATTTCGAGGTAGCGCTTCTGCTGGAGTCATCGCGGCAGACCTTGCAAGCTCACCGCCGCATGCCGCCATCCTTGTTGAAGATGCTAGCAAGTTCGCCGAGAACGTGACTCTCTACACAAATGGAGATCATGAACTTGCAAAGGCTATATCGACTATTTTGGTACAGAAAGGCGAGTCTCATATTTCCATCGATCCGCGAAAGATTATCAGGCTCGCAAAAAACACAACAAGCAATGGTATTACGCTGTCATTCAGCGATGGCAATGACCGTACCGAGAGTTTTCTTGTCCATCAGCCAGCTACTAAGATGGCCGAAGGCATTGTGGGTGAGCTAGGTCTAGAGACGAACGCTCGAGGGGATATTGTTACGAAGATGCCGTTCTACCAGACCAATGTCCCCGGGGTTTTCGCAGCAGGAGATTCAGCCAATCCTTTTAAGAACATACCAAGTGCAATTTTTCAAGGAGCAAACGCAGGCGCTGGAATTGCAAGAGAACTTCCCAGGCGATTTACAAGACATTCAACAAATAGACTCCAAAGTGGTGGCTTAACTACCTGGTTCACCAATTGGATTCGTGCTTAGTCGTACCTACGTAATCGGTCGCATGAAGATGGATATACGGTGCGGGCGGAGATATTTCAGAGACAGCTACAGAACGTCATGTTTGTTTCTATCAAGAAGCAATAGAAACTGAAATAAATATTTACCGCTTGTTGAGTATGGCATCTGCTGAAAAGATGTCTTGATCAGAAAGTAGCTCAGATCGGGTACCGGTGAACATGTCATCCCGGACCCCGCCTAATAGAAACTTAAAAAGCAGCCACTTTACCTCTCCTTCGTGAGGGCATTGTTATAACTCTGTTACCCTATGTATCATGGCCTCTGTCCAAGCTTGCATGTCATTTCTGGAACCTTGGCCGTCCACAGCCGAGAAAGAATCGCCTTACGTTCGCGGAATTGTAGAGGAGCAGTATCCCTCCACTAATTTCAAGAACGAAGATCAAACAGTGCAATTTACCGATGCAAGATTGATAAAAGAGCTATTCACACTTGACAACAATGGATTCGCGTGGACGAACAGTTCTGCCCTCCCCGATCAAGTGCTTGACGTGATCAGGTCCAAGGAAAAAGAACGGGTCATGGGCAAATACTATCCATTGGTGGAGAAGCTATTGAAAGACACATTGGGAGCGACGCATGTAATCATTTTCGATCATACGTACCGAAAACGAGACCCTAGTTTGGATCTTAAAGCAAATCCGAATGAGAGAGAACAGCCAGCTACAGTAGTCAGTTCAACCATCACTGTTCTTACTCTCAATACATGCTAAGACGATATAGGCCCACTGCGATCAGTACGGTTGAAATACCTGCCATGCGGAAGAATAAACTAACATCGTCGAGATCTGCTCTTGGTGCTAGTCGACGCGTGGAACGCCATGCGGGCGATGATGCTGAACGACTTCTCAAGGGAAGATGTCAATTGATCAAGTAAGGCTTACGAGTTCCTCTATATGATTCGTCTAATATTCTCCAGTGTCTGGAGACCCATCAGCGGAGTTGTGGAAGATTGGCCGCTTGCGATGATGGATTTTCGGTCAATGAAGCCATCCGAAGTCCATCCAACAAATATTTTTAGACAGGCACATGATTTCATTGGACAGACTGTTGGAATCAATTATTCGCCCGAGCAAAAGTGGTACTATCTTGAGAAGCAAACTCCAGAGGAGGTGACATTGATCAAGATCTGGGACAATAAAGACGATGTTGCAAATAGTAAGTTTTACTCACGATTCTGAAGAAAGCGCTAAGACTAGAGATCAGTGTGCGCACATTCTGCTTTTCAACATCCGGACCATGAAAGAGCAATTATACCTCGTGAAAGCATAGAAGTGAGGTGCTTGGTCTTTTATGAGAACTCATAGGTACAAGCGCTATATTTTGGCTGTTGATCTCTGTTAAAAAATAGTCTTCATGCAGTTCTCATATGTTGTTTCGAAAATAGAGCGAAGTAGCCTTTGAGAGGCAGCTAGTAAGGCGGTTCAGGTTGCATGTAAGATAGCAAATATATCACGAGGTTTCTATATCTTTCTACAATTTATGTGTAGTTATCCTTTTCCAATAAACATCGCCGGAACATCTATACACCAGATGGTTCGGCCAGGACGTGGGTAGCAACCTAGGCTTTCACTGGTTGACTACTAATAATAGTCTAACGTACTGAAAACAAGTTGCATACGAACAGACCCAACGATATGATCATCAGTCCAGAACCAAGGAAAAATACTTCCCCGCCCGCCGTTTTGTAGCTTTGCCACCCTCCAAGAACGACAGGTCCCAACACATCTCCCATCGTCTCCATCATGGCTAGTGCCGCTAGAACTTCCGCTCTTCGAGACCCAATATGTCCAGAAATGCCGTGCGCTTTGACGAATGACGGTGTGGGTAGTCCCAATGCCAACAGGGCAGCTGCGACATACACTTGCCAGGCTTCAGATGAGGAACCAAGGGCGACTAGTGACAAAGCTTGACATCCGAATGAAAGAACCGCAAGAGTACTATTTTCCAGTTTCGTTTCTGCACTCTGTGAACTTTCCCGGGATAACATCTGATAAATCTTTGGCATAACATACACGCTCATGAAGATGTATAGCGCGCCAATTGAGTGCACTAGGCTGATTAGGAAGCCGTTCTCTCTACTAGTAAATCCGAACTCAATGGATGTATGAATCAGTAGGGCGCTGAAGATGTATGATTGGACCACGTTATACAAGAGTAGACTGAGGCCACAAAAGAGGGTTGAATGGTTCCTAGCCAAGGCTTGCAATGGAAGAATGAAAATCTTCAATGTTGCGTGCGAAGTTTGTTCAACTTCTGGACCTTCCTCGTCCGGGCGGGGATTCTCCGAGTCATCTATGGTGACCACTTTCGGATGCACTATGAGTTGCAAGTATGCAGCTGCAAGTGCGAAAAGCGTAATTGCGGCGACAAAACTGATCGAAGAGTTTGTGAACCATCCGGCAACGAATGGTGATGTCGATATTCCGACCATGTACAAGGCTAGTGAGTAGCCGATAAACGATGATGCTTTCTCTGCTCTTGGATGTTGTGTATACGCAGTATTGAGCGCAAAGTGCAATATGTTGTCGGATGCGAGACCGTCAAACAATTTACTGGACAGTGCTACGTATATGTTTTGTAGATTTTCTTTCCTCTGTTAGCTTAAGCATAATTCAAACTGTAACATTTTACTGACTTCCCACAAATAGCATCATAGGACTCATAGAGCGAATGGTAATCCAGAAGGTTAGTCCGAGTTTTAGTTTTGTTTTCGTGATTCTTTGGAGGGGACCCAACGAGGCTATTCCAAGGATGTTCGATATCGCCGTCGCAACCGCTACATAACCGGCAAATCTATTCGTTTCTTGTCCTTTACAATGGGTTGCATCCTTGCAAAGGAGCGTCGCGTATGTGTAGTAAGCGGTTGCAGAAGTTGAAGATAGGGCTAATGCAGAGAGAAGAGCGAGCGGAAGTACCAGTACTGGAGGCAGATAGGTTGTTCTGCTGATAGATCCGCTTCCAGCTTCATTCTGATCTGTGTTCTCTCCATTATCCAGTAGATTTGTTTGCTCTGAAGGTGGGCCAACCATATTGTTTTTTTTTTGAGAAGATACGTTGAACGATGCACTTTTCTAGTTTGCGCTGATGTAGATGTCGTGGGGGGCAAAATCACAGTACATCCGGTAGCCGAGCGGAACTCTTTTCTTCGATCCGTCTTATTATATGAACGGTGAACATCGCGACAATGATAAAACATCACGAAGAGGAGAACCAAAATGGCCGATATTATTCTTCAAAAACTCATAGTGGACTTGAAGTCTGCACTCCAAGGGTTGCGATCCGATATCACTTTGCAGAAAGCCCTCCACAACGAAAATGCATTGCCAGACAAAGCCCTTTCGGGTCTTTCATCAGAAGCGCTAGACCTTCTCTCTGAGGCGAGGCTCGAGCTTGAGCCCAGCCAAATGGTCCTTGCGGATCACTTCATGGGTAGAGTACCTTGTTTACTCGGTCGAATGTCTTGCTAAGGTTGTCAGGGTATATGAGCACGAAAGCTCTCTGTGCTGCAGTTGATCTGAACCTTCCGGATATCATGCGCGCTGGACCTGTGTTATTCGATAATCTTTGCGAAGCAGCCAATGCTCGACCCGATCGATTGCGTCAAATAATGCGCACCCTGGTCAACAACGGCGTATTCTCATATGACCCCACGAAAGACCTATATCAGAACAATAGGGCGTCTCAATTGTTACTATCTGACCATTGGACACAATGGCGCAATTGGGTAGACCTTTACGGCAACGAGTTCTACGATATGTCGCGCGGCATCCCGCTTTCTTGTAGAAAGGACGCTGTACGTGCGCCAGCGCAAATTAACTTCGATACAGATAAAAACATGTTTGTGTACTTCACGGAACAAGGCTGGATGCCTAAATTCTTCAAAACTTTGAGTGGAGGTGCGATTGCGATGGCGCCAGGGATACTCCAGGACTACCCGTGGGACGAAGTATCCGATGGGACAATTCTTGATCTGGGTGGCGGGAGTGGCGGGCTGATTGCATTGCTACTTCGTGGGCTTCCAACATTAAAAGGCGGCGTCTTCGATCTTGCTAAAGGTATCGAGCAAGCAAGAATAAACTTCCATGGCGAGGCCGGAGAGTACAAAGATGTTGGCTCGCGCGTGCCAGAGGAGAATCTCATTATCGGAGATTTCTTGAAAGAGGTGCCGAGCTTCGAAATATACACCATGAAGTGGTGTCTGCACGACTGGGATGATGAAAATGCGACTACAATACTGCAGAACATACGGCGCGCAATTCGCAAAACCCCTCTCAGTCGGCTCGTAATCCTAGAATCTATTCTCCAAGACGGTCATACAGGGAGGATGTCTCGCTATGGAGATCTGAACATGATGGTCGCTGTCGGTGGCCGGGAAAGGGATCGGAGTGATTGGGAGCGCCTAGCAGGCTCGAGTGGTTGGAGGCTGAACAGAATCTTTGTGCTTAGGAATGCGTGGCCTTCAGCCATCGAGTTCGTCCCTGACTGGGACTGGACGCAGGGTCTCTCATGCACGTAAGAATTGCATTAAATTTTCTGACATTATTTCCGATAATGTTCTCCTTCGTAGATTTCATGCATGCGGTGGAGGTCACATGTTGCAACCGTCAATCGACAACAGGAAGAAACGCAAATCAAGAAGTGAAAATGACTGGAGCGCGTCATGATTTTTCTGCAATCCCAGAGTAAACAGTCCCCATCCTTCGAATCGCTTCTTGTAACACTTCTGGTTCTACAGCAAAAAGCACTCGAGCCCAGCCCTTCTCGGCGTCCGGCCCATGGTATGCTTTCCCTGCACTTACCAACACGCCAGCGGCCTTAAGCTTGCTGATCATCTCCGCTTCTTCTTCCCAGGTCTTTGCGTCTATCAGACGTGCAAACACATACAAACCTGCGTTTGCTGGGAAGTATTGAATATCATACTGTTTGAAAAAACCGGTAAGCGTTTTGTATGCTATGCTCAGTCTCTCGGCATTATCCTTCATCAGCGAAGGCAGCTGCGGTGACGACAGTAGTTTGATGGTACATATAGCCGATAGTGAAGAAGTTTGGGTGTTCGCTGCCAATGCAAGGCCCACGGCCATCCCAGGGTTTGCTTGAGTTACGGTGACGCCCTGCGTTCGATTAGCTCATGCTTGGGAGTCGGATATTATTGCGTTCACCATTCGAAAACCACTTTGACCGAAGTCTTTACTCATGCTCCAAACTACATGGACACGTGACGGGTCAACTCCAATACTGTCAAGATTGATCGATAATGCGGACACGAATTGATGATTCTCAGTAATTTCCGGGTTTGGGAATATGGAGAGAGCATAGATTTCGTCCGAGATAAAGTGGAGATCATGTTTCTCGCAAAATCGTAAACACGCCTCAAGGACACTTTTTGGGTAGCAAACTGCGAGAGGATTATGTGGATTTGTGATTATGAGTGCTTTGATTGGGATGGTCGCATTTTCGTAAGCCTGTTCGAGCGCGCCAATAAGTTTGTCGCTGAAGTTGTCATCGAAGGATGGCAAGGACACCAACACCGGCGTGACAGAGGAGCGAACCCGAAATCCGAAATCAAAACCATCTGCATTATCTCTCGGTCAGAGGAGCTGTACCTGTGATGGTGACAACTTTTCACTTACTCCAATAAGGTCCGGGTGTCAGTATCCCTTCACCAGGATCGCAGATGTTGTAAAGAAGCGTATCTACACAAGCCATAGCCCCCGGTGCCGTGGCAAGATGGGAAGGTTCGACGGGTGTATATGGCGCGAAGTAGTCATTGAAAAATTTGGCATATGCTTCTAATAGCTCCGGATCGCCTGAGAAGCCTTTTGGGTACGAAAAGTGCTGGGGTATAAATCAGTTCCACGAACGCTTGTACTCATCATGCTCCATTCAATATGGCTAACCTTGGGAAGTAGGTCTTGCGCGATAGCATCTTTACAGATATCAATCAGCTCTGGGCGTAACAGCCAATTCTCTGCAGTTGAAAGATCGATGTTGGTGTTCACTTTCTTTGATCTCTCAGCAACAACATCCTTGATCTTGGGCAGAATCCCCTCAACGGTTGCCCATCCACGTTTGGATAATTTTGGCTGCACGTCAGGTTTGTCCGACATTTCGGTATTACACTGGCCTGGAATGAAAAATATAATCTGTGTTGCCACAGGCGCTAGGTGCCGATAAATGTAGTTGTTGCTGTTATCGGATTCGTAGACTGCCTATATCAGCCGGCTCCCGATCGGAAGGCATTGTAAGCGCCGCGATTTCATAGGCCGGTCAATTAAACATAATCAAGATTATAAGCTTCGCGCGTTTTCAACTCCTGACTTTCAGCGGCTCGAACGAAAATGAAGCTGGAAACAAGCATATTGGTTTACGCTTACCCACTTTCTCTGTACGTCGTTCGGCTTTTGTGTCCACTCGCCTTTCGCCGGCAGACCGACCATGTCGCGAAGGAGAAAGCGCGAAGGTTCAATACGATAATTTGGTACCTTCAGTGCGTACTATCTTTATTAATGGTAAATTTCCTGATTGCAATAGACATGCACGATGATGGTATCTAATGTAGTTGAAGCTCATGACCGTTGGTTTCGCTGTTCCAGCATACATATCTGCTATTCGTCATGACAAAGGAATTCTATTAAACGAAGCCTTCCTTGTAAGTCGTAGATCAGAGATTAGGAGAATTTTTGACTTATGTTCTCAATAGATTTCTTACGCCTCTGTTGCGCTCTACTATCTTGCTGGTCTGCTTCCCGATCCAGTTGACGATTTCGCACCCGGAGCTTCCAATTTTTGTGTTTGGATCGTTGGGCTGTCCTTTGAGGGATTATTATGGACTTTTTACGTGAGGACTCTCAACTCCTTCGCTACGCCTCATCTTGTGTTGGGAATCTTCAGGATGGCTATCCTGCTCATGATGATCTCAGCATATGCAACTGCTAGATGGAACCATGTCGTCAGAAAAGTCCATTCACAAGAGACGGATAGGCTCCTTGGTTCGAATGGGAATGACCCAAATGGATACGGGTCAATTGGCGGAAACACCATGCCGGCCACCAAGACTGCACCAGAACGTAAAGCGGGATGGTTGGACTATTTCATTGGCTTCCGGATCTTATTTCCCTACATATGGTAACGTCCATATCTTAGTGTTAGCTATGGATTTTCGCTAACTTCTATGAAGGCCTTCCAACTCTCATAAGCAGCAACTTATATTTTTGGCGAGTTTGATCTTGGTCATTGCTCAAAGATTGATCAATATTTTGGTACCATGGCAACTTGAGATTTTGGTCGCTTCACTTGGACAGGGAAAAATGCCATACAAGAACATCGCTTTGTATGTCACCTGCCGCGCTCTTCAAGGCCAACAAGGAATTCTTGGCTCAGCTCGGGCTATCCTATGGATTCCAGTCAGCCAATCACTTTTCCGGAGACTAACCTGCGCGGCGTTCGAACACATCTTGGGACTTTCGCTCGAGATGCACCTCAGCAAGCGCATCGGCGAAGTAATGAGTGCTCTCAATAAAGGCAGTGCCTTGAACACATTCTTGGATGGGTTTGCGTTTCAATTGTTTCCAATGGTTTTTGATCTAGGCATTGCTGCTATCTACTTCCTCGTACGAGTTGATGCAGTGTATGCATTGATCATTATTGGGGTAATGTGGAGTTACATCTACATGACAATTTACATGGCCCAGTGGCGCGCAGAGGCGCGCAGGGAGATGGCTAAACGAGATCGAGAAATGGACGCCGCAAAGTATGTTGCATCTTTCGGACCACACATGGACAAGAGAAGCTGATTCCACCTCTTAGAATGGATACAATGATGTCCTACGAAACCGTTCACCACAACGTCGCCGTTCCGCTCGAGGTAGAGAGATTTGATACCCATGTTTCTGCCTATCAGAAATCAGAGTTTTTGGTATTATTCTCACTCAACGCCCTGAACATCACTCAGAATATGGTTCTTACCGTGGGCATTCTGCTAGTGGTTCTTATATCATCCTTCCAAATATCACTGGGTGTTCAATCGGTAGCCATGTTTGTCGGTATTCTGGGCTACATGACCCAACTGCAAGCGCCTCTACAATTCTTCGGTAGCTTTTACAATCAGGTCCAGACTAACTTGGTCGAAGCCGAGCGCATGCTTGATTTGGTAAGTAGGAGGGAGCTTATCAATTGTCAAATTTCTACAAGCTAAGGAAATTATCAGTTCAAGCAGAAGCCTACCATAGTTGACTCGAAAGATGCTGCGGACCTCTTGCATTATTCTGGTCACATATCATTTCGTAATGTTTCATTCGCATACGACGCCCGTCAACCAATTCTTCGTAACATTTCATTCACCGTGAAGCCGGGTACTTCTACAGCCATTGTTGGCGAGAGTGGGAGCGGAAAGTCGACCTGCTTGAAGCTGCTTTATCGTTTCTATGATACCAAAGACGGCAGCATCTTACTTGATGGTAAGGATTTACGGACTCTTAAGATCCAAAGTTTTCGGAAATACATCGCCATCGTACCACAGGATACTATTTTATTCAACTCAAGTATCCTGTATAATCTGCTGTATGCAAATCCGAACGCTACCTTGGAAGAGGTACACGAGGCCTGTCGCGCAGCTAGCATTCACGACAAAATTCTTACTTTCCCTGATGGGTACGAGACAAAAGTAGGCGAGCGAGGCCTGCGGCTCTCTGGGGGGGAGAAACAGCGTGTAAGTGTACGATAGTTCATTTGATTTCTCTCTAACATGGCGCAGATTGCGATAGCCCGAGCAATCTTGAAGAATCCGCAAGTCATATTAATGGACGAGGCTACAGCGAGTCTTGATTCCAGTACAGAGCAACAAATTCAAGGCGCCCTGGAGACTGTAACCAAGGGATTGACTACAATAACAATCGCGTAAGTAAAGCATGAAAGTCCTCCACCAGAAGGCTAACTCCATCCAGCCATCGACTATCGACTATCACCGAATCTGACCAGATACTCGTTATGCATCAAGGAGAGATTGACGAGCGAGGTACTCACGAAGAATTACTGTCTTTGGGTGGTAGATACAAGACTATGTGGGAAAAGCAGATGAGCTATGATGCTACTCAAGGTTCCTCGTCTGATAACAGCGACAGCTCAGTTGATTGATAGTTTAGATTCCCCTGTACCGTCGGGTGCTGCCGTCTTATTCACAGGAACTAGAAAGACTCTATAGAAGAAAAGAATCACTGGACGAAGAGAGAATCCCTTATCTACGGCATGTTAAAGAGAACTCTGGCTCTATTTATCTGTTGCATCTATAGGCGATAGTATTGTAATATTTAGATAAGCAAACATATGTTCAAGATTGCAAAGTCTGGCAGTGGCTGCATTTTGAGCGAAATAAGGCGTGGGTCTTTTCGACTTGCGTGACCTTTTCTGATTATTTCCCAACACCACGGAAGGGTCCTGCAGCGCTCTGACCACAGTGCAAGGGCAGGGAAGGTGAGTGAAGATCCATGCAGCATATTGTCAGACTGCCGGCCGTTATGCAGAAAGGTTTCACATCTGAATGGTACAGCGAATAAATGGATGTTATTTGAACCCCGAGGACCCTTAAAAACTGACCAGATGGCTGATCTGATTGGAACAATCGTCCGGTAGCCGATCATTGCCAGTGAAACAAAATCACGATTCTATTGACTCGTGATTAAACTATTACGGTTTGGGATTTATTCACTTAATTTTAATTTAGAGAAGTAAGGTCTACACTGCAGTCGGGTTCCGATGGCGCCTATCTTTGGCGTCTATCATCTTTTGCTATTTCGCTGACTCACATATCGGTATCCGGTAAAACTCAAGTACAATCCACACGACAAGAATCCCACATCGAATTGTGATCAGGCAACTGCAACGATCGTCACTTCAATTATTGATGCCTATGTAACACAACGAACTGAGGTCCCTGATATTCCAACATTTGCGAATGAAGGATTCCAACTCGGCTTCCAAATGACGCGATCACCCACAGCATTACTTGCTCTGCAGGAGATATCTTATGCACTCGATATTCCAATAAACTCAATTGATGTGCAGAAAGACCTCCTGAGTAATGGCGCCAATTCGATAACCCTCGTTCGCCTCCACTATGCACTGAAAACCATTGGCATTCACATGAAACTCGAGACTATGGTTTCTGAAGTCACTATCGAGCAGCTTCTTGGCCACTTGGCGCAGAGAAGTACAACTTCAGTCAGTCCCTGTAATCGATTCTTCAAGCGCAAAGCAGTGGCAAAAGTCGAGTCACCGTCTAAGCGTAACACTGCCGGCGTCAAACCTGAAATTACCAACACGTCAATTCTGAAGTACAATCTTCGATATCCGATGACCGAAATCCAGCTTACACTTCTACAATCGAGTTTGGAAAATCCTGGTTCCAACATCATATCTTACCACGAGACGCACTTACCGAGAGATGTGCCAACACTTCGGGCAGCTTGGGCAAAGGTTTTACAACTTGAACCCTTGCTAAATAGCTCTTATATCCTTGAAGGATCTAAAGCCTATATTGTTGAGCGGAACCATAACTCTATAGACTGGGAGGAAGTCATTGTCGCTGACACCAAGTCCTATAACCGGGAAATCAACAAACAGGACAAAGAAACGCCGATATTTGGACATTGTTTTAGAGTCGTTACTCTTGCACCACACAATGGCAATACTGGAAGGAGTAGAATTATTTGGAGAGTACACCACGGATTGATTGATGGCTACTCACACCTACTCCTACTCTCAAGGCTAGAGAAAGCTTTGCTGGGGGCTGCCCTTGGTCCAACAGCACCGTTCTTCCAGTTTGCAGAAAATCTTCGAAAATTACAAAACGACTCTGCGGCTTCCGGTATGACTTATTGGGCAAAAAGGCATGTTGAACATGACCGGCCGGCATCGCGTTTGTTGCTCCCAACTCCTGCCAAATCTCTAGCGCTTCGGGGAGAGTGCAATATTTTCGAGAGATCCCTTGATCATAGTATTCTCGCGACTTCCTGCAAGAAGATTGGAATAACGTTCCCGACATTATATTATGCAGCCTGGGCCTTGACCATGGCACGGTTTACGGATTCGTCAGATGTACTGTTCGGAACAGTATTCAATGGGCGTTCATTGCCTATTGCGGGAAGCAATTCGGTAATCGGCCCAACCATCAATACACTCCCTGTTCACATCAGGATCGATTCTAGCTTGACTGTTGCTCAGTATCTGCGGGATGTGTTCAGGGACATCTTAGAGCTGAATTCAATGCAGTGGACAATACCCAACCATGGCTTCAGTCGGAACTTTCAAACCGCCTTAAACATACAGAATACGCCACATTTCGTGAGAAGATCTCTTTTACCCATCGAAACACCTTTTAGCACGATTCGTTCGGATGTTCCCCTTCAAGTGGAGATTGTCCGTGGGACCACCGACTTGATACGATTTCATTATCAATTAGAACATTTCAACCAATGCCAGATCGAGACAATCAGCGAGGTCTTCACGTCTGCAATAACGATCGTTCTGAAACCAGACGCAACCGTAGGCTCTTGCCTTACATCTATCGTAGACAGCACACATCGGAATACGTTGAGCTGTTGGGGAAACTGGAACTCTATACATACACGAACTGCTTCTTTCAAGGATGATCTAGTTACTTTATTCCAACGAACTGCCTCCCAGTATCCTTCGGCAATAGCAATACAGAAAGGATCTCAAACGATGAGTTACAAAGAACTCGATCTGAAGTCATCGTCTGTGGCCAGGGCGATATCGGCCAATGTTGAAGTGGGGGATGTGGTATGCGTGCACGCCGATCGTTCATTTAATTGGATCATCGCGATATATGGGGTTCTCAAAGCTGGAGCGATTTATTGCCCGTTAGTCGATACCCTTTCAGCCTCTATACGCGATTCGAATTTCCTTGCTTCAGGTGCTAAGGTTTTTGTTGCCGGAAAAAAAATCGAAACCCGGCACAAGCCAGCCTTTAGTGGGAAGACTATTACAGTCGAAGACATCTTGCTTGGAGAATACGCTGGGGGAATAGTTCAAAAAAATGTATCAGCAGGCCCACACCCTGACCGAGGAGCGTACCTCTGCTTTACATCTGGATCCACTGGAAAACCTAAAGGTGTCTTGTGCCATCATCGAGGGCTTGTTGCCTTCCAACGAGATTTTGACGTCAGGCTACAAGCCCGCCCGGGTTGGAAGATAGCGCAAGTCATGTCTGCAGCTTTCGATGGAAGCATTCACGAAATTTTCTCAACATTTAGTTACGGGGCTACACTTTTGCTCGGGGGCTCAAAGGGCATCAACCACCTGATGGGAGCGGACGCAGCTATCCTCACCCCCTCGGTAGCCAGAGCGTTAGATGTTCAGAGCCTTCCCAGCTTGAAAACGGTTTATTTCGTCGGTGAAGCGGTGACACAAGACCTGTGTGATTCGTGGGCGTCGGAAAAGACGGTGTTCAACATGTACGGCCCGACTGAGGCAACATGCGGCGCGACAATAAAACGGCTTCACCAGAATCATCTCGTCAGCCTCGGAGCTCCAAATCCTTCGACCAGGATCTACGTTTTAGACAGCGCGCAGAGACTGGCACCTCTTGGTGTAATCGGGGAGATCTATCTCGCTGGTGTGCAGGTAGCTTCGGGCTATGTGGCAAACAGGAAAGACACCGAAACTCGTTTCTTGTTTGATTCCGTCAATCCACAGTTTGATGAGAGGATGTACAAAACTGGCGATAAAGCGTACTGGAACGAGGGTGGCGAATTGGTGCTTCTTGGTCGTTCAGACCGACAAGTAAAGCTCCGCGGTTTCCGCATAGATCTAGATGGTCTAGAGGTTCAGTTTCTTGATGCTCAAGAGAAAGGGATGGACGTTTCGCAGGTTGCCATTGTAGTCAATGATGGCGATCTGGTGGCGTATGTCCAGCCTGAGAGCGCAGACGTGAATAAACTTCGACAATCCCTTCGAACACGGCTTGCACACTACGCTATGCCGCGATGGATTGTACCTATAGACTCATTTCCAATGACATCAGCCGGAAAACGGGACTACAAGAAACTCGAAAGCTCCGCGCAATATCTTCGAGTTCAATCAGATATCGACATCATTACTGAGAACGTCACTCTGCTAGAGGATCTTATCATCTCTATCCTAAGAGAGACCTTGATATTGCCAGATGATGTCTTGATTCCTCCAACCTCGAATTTTATTGATCTTGGAGCGAACTCAGTCTCGTTACTATCTTTGTCACACCACATCTCTAAGGCACTTTGCCGAAAGGTGCCATTACAATCAGTCATGCAATCGTCAACTCCACAGGATCTAGCATGGACGCTGTCAATTTCTGAGCTTGATGCCGCAGGCAACGAACCCGAGAGCGATGGCCTTATGTTAGGTGAAGAAAATGTCTCACCGATCGAAGCAGACTGGTGGTACAAATACAAATCTCATCATGACACCTCCGCTTTCAGCGTCAGTTTTGCATGTAAACTAGGTGCAGAGGTTGATGTACCGAGGTTGATGAAAGCGTGGGATAGAGTTCTTTCGCAGCATCGCATACTCCGTTGCAACTACCGCTCGGAGCCTGATGGTAGGATCGTACGAACGTACGCGAACAATCCTCCAAAAACATGTTTTCGAGAACTCTTCGATCTTGACACTGAGATGCATGTCCCCTTCAATTTGGAAAAGGGAAATCTCATTCGGGTCATCTGCTCGCCGAAAACTATGTTGGTGGTCATCAGTCATATCCTATGTGACTTGACAACTTTGGACAATCTGCTTAATCAAGTTGCAAGGATCTATGCTTTCCGCGATCCGCAATATTCGAACATGACTTACTCGCAAACGCGATGGAATAAGAGTATCACGTGTGCTCAGCGAGCATTTTGGACCACATGCTTCGATAATATACGCCCGTTTTCGTTCAGGCAAAACGATATCCCGACAAGAAGTACTTGGGTGGGAGATTCCCATTTAGTTCGGATTCCGAATTTGACTTTCAGCCGTATGAAGAAGTACACGGCAATACAAAAAGCAACAATGCATCAGCTAGCTTTAGCGGCCGTGAGTTTGGCACTACAGCCTGATCAAAGAGATAAGGACATTGTCATCGGCGCCCCATACCTCAACCGGAACCCAGAGAGTGAGATGGGAACTATTGGTCTCTTCCTTCAGCCTTTACCCATACGCATCAAGTACAGCGGCAAAACAACTTCCTCCTCGGATACAAGCTCTTACATTCGAGCCGTGCAGCTGGCAAGCCGCGATGCCGTATCCCATGCTTTGCCGTTTCACCAGCTCCTCTCTATTCTGGATGATAAATTTGACACTCCCAAGAGTCAACTGTTGGACTTCATGGTAACTTTCCACGATGCTGGAGATATGCCCAAGTTAGATGTTCCTGGCGTTGAGCCAATCAACACCTGGACAAGAGGCGCAAAGTTTAAATTGATGGCTGAGTTTACAGCTATGAGAGATGGGAGTCTAATGTTAAGGTTGGAATATAGTACAGAATGTTTCACGAAGGCTGAAGCTGAGATTGTTGGTAATAGAATCGTGGCATCGCTTGAAGGGCTGATCACGAAAGGAACTCTTGAAGAGATAAGGCAATAAGTAGGCGCCGCGAAATCGTAGAAATTATTGAATCAATAGATAAATAATCCTTTCAACATTTTGAGTTCGTCTTCCCGTAATTTCAACAGAAAGTTCTGTCCAAAGTAATTGAATATTTGATCATTGCACACAGAACCGGCATATCCGCGGCCCAGCTGAAGCAATAAGTCTCAATGGATTCAAATCTCCACAATACAAAAGCTGTGGAACCCAGGGCTATTGAAATTTGAAAAAGGACTTGTCCTTACTTCAGCTCTCATTTCACTCTTTCACACCTCAAGGCTACATCCGGACTTGTGATCCAAACACCCTCTTTCTTCTCCCAGTCCTCAACATTTCCGTCAAACCTCAACCTCCAATCTGTCAGTAAGCCTATCAACAGGCTTCTTATTATGATATCCGCCACATATTTCCCCAAGCACTGTCTAGGTCCGAAACCAAACCTCCAGAACGAATACCTCAATTCCGAGGCTTTAGCATCCAAAAAGCGACTAGGTCTGTACTCTTTTCCGTCCGAACCCCAGATCTCATGTTGTACGTTCAACTTGTATGTATCGATAATGAAATTGGTGTGCGCAGGAATCAGGTATTGACCTACGAGTCTCGGCGTAGGAGCTGCTTGTGCCACTGAGAAGGGCGCCAAAGGACGCAAACGCGAAGATTCGAGGATCGAAGCGGAAATCAGCGTTCTGCTATTTTGAAGGTACTTGTGTATTCTCGTTTCATCCGCCGGGTGAGAGGTATTTTCAAAAATTTCGTTGCGAATCTGATCCTGTACATCTTGATGCGTCGCTAGAAACACTAGATTCCATGAAAGCGCGCCGATCGTCACATCTAGGTTGGCGAACAACATCTCATCACACGTTTGCAAAAGCTCTTCTAGCTGTAAGGTTCCCTCTTCTACGGCGGCGAACATATCCACAATAGGCGTATCCTGCTGCGAATGGACGCATGCATCTCTTGCGCGGCGATTGAATGATGCCCACCTGGTCTTGAATTCCCGCAGCTCTCTGGCTGCGCCCCAAGGCAAAAAACGCGTGATTTCAAACCTCGTCATCCCGCCTCTGATCATTCTGCTCCATATTCTTTCTCTCAATTCACCCAATTCTTTCATTTCAGCTTCCATTTCCGTTCCCAGATCTCCGTACAAGAGATTGGCAACAGCCCAGAAAGGTAGGTACTTGAAGTCTTGAACCGGGTCCAGGAGACGAGTCCCCTTAGGCGAAAGAGGACCATTGGTATGAAGATTTTCGAGATGCTTGGCGGTGCATTTGATGATATGAGGGATTTGTTGCGCAGCGGCGCCGTGGGTGAAATGTTGGCTTGTCTGGCTGCGGACTCGCGACCAGTGTGCGCCGCTGATCAGGCCAACACATTGGCCGAGAAGTTCACCCATGAGCCAACCTGAGTTGTTATTGGTAGCTTTTATGTGTTTATCCGAATCGTAGAAAATGGACTTTACGTGCGTGGGATCGGTGATTACACTGGAGATGAGAAGTTAGATGAAAACTGAAGCAGTACCCGACACTAAAGAAGAGAAGCAACTAGTCAAAATCGCAAGTCAAGGAAGAGAAATAATAAATAAATGTACGGAAAGAACAACAAAAATTAGAAGAAGAAAATAATAGCATGAAGATGCTATTCGCATACATTTCGCCCACTGTCCCACTCCAAATCCTATAAATCCTACCAAACTTTTGTCCCCAGGCTTTTCCATTCTCCTCCCCCTCGAGAAATTTCGCGACATCACCCTGTCCGTTGGGCCAAACGTAAGGACATGTCGGAATTGGAGTTTTGTTCACATCGGTGGAACGTATTGGGTATCGAAGTACGAGGTATTTCTTGGAGATTTCAGCCGTTCAGCTCGAGATGAAGAAACGGAGCACTATTGCGCGTCAGGAAAAAACAAAGAGAGAGATTTGAACGAACATTAATTGTCCATGACAGGCAGACAGTGCCATATGTAAAGATTATCCAGCAAACCGAGAAGCCGAAGAACACGGTCTTGAGAGATGTGTACAAAGCAGGGTCCATAGCTCGCTTGAACACACTATAGAGGACTAAAATGAATCTAAAATCTGGAAATTCCGTCGTAAAGAGCCTACGCTTGAGACAAGTAGCCCTCAACCATGGAAACGTGCTTGAGGAAGCAGGCACGTGACGTGATGTGTTCTAGGCCAAAATGGTCAACGCTCGCCGCCCCGGACCCCGAAGTGGTTCGTCGCCAACCGAGACGGCGGATTGTCCTATTCGTCGTGGCCATATTTCGGGCCCCTCTCCAGTATCGTCTTCACGGCTGGTCGGTCAACCATTCTTTTTCCCCAAGCCTCGATCCTGGGCCAATCTTTCACATCAACGCCGAGAAACTTGAACATCCAAGGCATTGCAAAAGGAAAATACGAAATATCTGCAATTGTAGGCCGGTCAGGCAGAGCGATGTAGTCTTGGCCTGGAAGGGAGAGCCTTTGTTCCAATATGTCCCATTGTTTGATAACATTGGCGTGGAGTCTGGATATTAGGTTAAGACAAGGAGCTTTCACTGAACCCTTCAACCCATCAAGAGTATTGTTTCCCAAATAAATATCAGGAGGAACACTCACTTTTCAACCGCCTTCATGGGCGGCTCTGGATTCTGGCGGTTGGGAAATCCTTTCAGAAAATACAACCAATATTTGGCCGTCGCACTACATTTAGTTAGTGGAAAATTCCAACATACATGTACACTTTTGGATGGCACCCATTGCGTACCGTTTTACTTACCCCAAGCCTGCTGTTTGATACGCAGTCCAAGATACGATCTGGCCTTTCTCCCACGCATTCTTACCCTTCCACACCCCATCAACATCAAACTTCTCGGCAATATATTGCAAGCATGCCGTGCTCTCGAACACAATGACTTCCTTCTGCGACTCATCGTCCCAGTCTTTCAATGCTGGAACATAGCGCTCGGGATGAATGGCGTAGTACCACTCATCCGTCGTCTTGATCACTGAGAGAACATGTGGAAATTGAAGCTCTTCGGCCAATATCAAGGGTTTGATGTAATTGATGTAATTTGTCTGGTCGGCTGTGGTTAAATGTGTTAGCACTGAAAATTTCCGCTGCAAAACGTCTCACGAAAGACGGTGTTTACCTTGAATTATATAGAGGATGAGGCGGCCATCGTAGTCAAGATTGCCTTGAACGACTTCCCCGTTAGTCGTCATTATGATTGCACCACGGGTCAAAAACGCGTCTAATCTTGTACGTCTTACAAGTGCCAGTCCAACTGCCATTTAAATTGATTATGCATTACTATTTCCCACTGGAATGGAAGTAGGCGTTTGGCCCGGGAGCCGAGGTGCAACCTTTTCTCAATAAATTATTTCCAGGTATGCACGGGATCATTGCTGTAGTCATGGCTCTGGGAACGGGTTACCGCCCATGATTGGCCATCCTTCCGGCTGCCCCTCCGAGGCGTTGGGACCTTATAAAACGAACTAGGAGTGCGGAGGCAGAAAGAGAGGGATTTTGTCATGATAGGGTGGATGCGCTCGAATAGGAATCATAGCAAGTTATGCTCAAGGTCTCCGAGCTGGCGTTGAGTGAAATTGAAAATGCAGGTGTGCATTGTGAGATCATAGGAACTTATCGCTCAAACACATTTGAGGAGAAGATCGGCCTCTAAGAGCATTCAACCAATTACAGAGCTTCAACTCCACCAATGGGTGGGCGGCCTTCCTTCCAGCTCAACCCGCGATTTATTTCACCATCCTCAGCCTTTTCCCAACAATAATTTCATGAGAGCGCCTTTTGGATGGGATGGATCGACACATTTCGAAAACTAGTCGCAATAATTTCATAGAGCTACACCTATTTGAATCTATGGGGATGTTGTTCCGGAAGAAATCAGTCCTCTGACCAAGCTACGAATATAATCGTATTGTGAAAGTGGTGAAGACTTGTTGTAGCCGTGGGCAGTTTTTGCGTTCCTAAGAGGAAATAAGGGAGTTTTCTCAACGTGTTTGCGCTTTTGTATTTCATTCACGCAATCTAGGTTGAGATCTCTAG
This sequence comes from Aaosphaeria arxii CBS 175.79, assembly GCF_010015735.1. Taxonomy (NCBI): domain Eukaryota; kingdom Fungi; phylum Ascomycota; class Dothideomycetes; order Pleosporales; genus Aaosphaeria; species Aaosphaeria arxii. The sequence goes on from NW_022983478.1 coordinate 853,936, forward strand.
GTTCTGTCTAGCTGATCTCATCTATGTGTATGAGCGAAAGAAGTAACGCGCATGGTAAACCGAGTCCCTCCCAAGTGTGTCCAAAACAAGACCATAATGGCACACTACTACCTATTGCTACTGAAAAAATTTCCTAGTTTTTACGATTTCTCAATGAACAACAATGTATTGTATTGAAGCTATGGTACCTGGATATTGAATGAACAATACAAAACATAATTACATTGAAAAGTATAGACAATGTCAACATATACGAAATAAACAATACACGTCGAAATTACTCTACAAATGTGAACAATTCGAGTGTGTAGGTAGTTACTTAAATTCTTTGCTTTACTTCTCTTCCCGCATCCAAACATAAACATTCCTCTACGGTCTTACCAATTGCCCTAGTATAGTTGGACTTCCAGGCTACCCCCATTTACTAAAGTTACACTGTTCTACATTGCTGCATAATCATGGACAGTACAGCTATTGACAAGATTTCACCCTCCTCATGCATTCGAGTAGTACCGTACTCTGCCATTCTGGCCGATACGGAAGAGGCAAGAAACAATGAAGCCTGTGTGGCTTCACGCAATGCTACAAGGTACAATACCTGTATGCACTTGCTTGATGAGATCGAGACGCAAGTGCCAACAACTACAACATTCGAGCACAGGGTCCCTCCGTGGGCGCCTTACCGATATACCATTTGGCAGCCACTCATAGCTCGCAGTCAGCAGATGTCCGAGTCACATATCTTCAAGATTCCCTCTTATCTTTATGAGGATTTGATGAAATGCCACGCGCACTGGATTCGCTACAACGCTCTTGACGAAGAACAAATCACAGAAATTGCCGAGATGTGGGAAAGTTCAAAAGCTAGCTCCGGTATTTGTAAATTGTTCGAGGCGGACAGTATTAAGAGGTGGTTCTTCCGTCTAGACAGGATGAGCACCAAGGACAGCGCCTTCCCCGATCCATCAGTGCAATCGCTACATGATATAATCAAGCGCATTTGCACAAGCCATCGTGGGTGCGATAGCCTAAAGCATGAGTTGGCAACATCAGGAACGATGGAACTGATATTGAACCCATGGGACGAGACTATTCACGCGGAATTTGAGTATCGCTGTTTCGTTCCACCACCTGCTGCTAGAGGAGTCGAAAACGCAACTGCTCAAGATTTCCGCTTGACAGGTATAGCTCAGTATCGCTGGTTTAAGCCGCTTTCCCTCCCTGATGGGATGTCCGTGGAAGAGCTGGCGAACAAGGTGACTGAAGGTGCGAAAGCCGTCCTTGACGACATAGTCACATATGCGACAAAAGAAATCGACCCAGAGGTACTGCAGATGTTAGTCACTTCCGGCTTCGTGTTTGACGTCTTTATACGAGATGGAAAGCGAGTCGAGCTGATCGAGCTGAATCCGTTTGGCGCTGTGAGTCGAAAGGCCCAATGCCGTACCCGGATGTGTGTAGAACCTATGGCAACTGCGCTTTTGAATCCACCCGAGAAAACAGGCTGCATAGGTGGCCGAAACCAGTAACTAATCCAGCTTCCTGGAACGCGATTTCGAATTGTCAGAATGGAATGATTTTGGGCCGCCAACAATGCCTCGCCACTATTGAGAACTGCGCGACCGGGCGGTACATCACGGTCCGAGCCGCTTCCGAGGAGCAACACATCACAGGCAACCCCACGCACAGCACGGAGAGCAGTGCGTACCGCGGAAAATAGTAATGATTGTATGGATTACGGAGTAGCTACAATGATGTAAAACGTGCATCGGCTGCAGCACCTTTCTATCACTTAACATGGCGCATCACACGCCGATATGGATATCAGAGACCCTCAAGCAAACGTTACCTCCCAGCGAACACCTCTTGCACTTGTCGCACCGCTTCTGGAAGACAATGGGTGGTCCATGATTGAGCTCGGTTTAACTGTCAACCGTGGTGGACTCGCCTGCCGCGTAGCTACATGCCGCAGGTTGAACATCACTGCAATCACCATTTACGTAGAGGAGTACGTTTTCCAATGATATATGCTATTAAGTTCCGCTCATCAATAATGATTCTTGCACCGAGACGCCGATTCGCTGCATGTGGCTGAGGCAGACGAAGCCGTGTCACTCTGCAGCATCGATCGACGGACGAATGGGAACCGATTGATCAACATAGATCTAATCATACGGACTGCTTCACGGACACAGGCGGAAGCAATTCCCCCAGGCTACGTTTATCTCAGCGATCGCAGCGACTTCCTCTAGCCGTTTGTGAACATGGGCTGATATTCGTTGGCCCTAGTTCCGAGGCGATGCCAACTTTTGGTGATAAGAGAGCGTCTAAGCCATACCTCCGCGAGCATTTACCAGATCTCCCGCTGATCCCCGGCTTCTATGGCTCCTGCCAACAAAGATCTTTATTTATGCTAAAAACTAGCTCGGACAAGAATGGGACAGGAATAAGGATCGTCCGAGAAGAAAGTCAACTACAGGCTGAACTGGATTAGGAGTAGTTGGAAGCCATGCATAGCTTTGGTGATGCCGGCATCATCCTGGAAAATACATCGACGCTTCCTACGGCACCGAAAGCCGTTGGCATAGACCAAAGCGATGTACGGTTTGGGACAACAGTGCACATTGGGTCAAATGTTTCTATCTATTTTAACTTCATGATCGCGAGGATGGTCGTATGGGCTCCCACCAGAGAACTCGCCTTTGAGAGAATGATCAAAGCATTGGCCAATTCCGTTCGCGCTGGAGTTCGGACAAATGAATTGTTCACGCAAAGCTGCTTGTTACGTCCGTCACTAAGTGACCCCGCTTACACCACTTACTTCATCCCAGACAATCTCGGCGCTTTGCTCGAAAACACGTATACGAGAGACAGAAAGGTATTAATACCATCGAGACTTGTCCCTGATCTTTTCTTACAGCAGCAGAGATGAAGGAGACACGGTCAAGGGACAGAATTCCACAATATTCAGAGTGATTTTCGAAATCAGCGTTTCGATCCGCTGAACCAACAGGTCGGTATTGTCGAGGCTATTGGCAAGGCTTCGACAAGGCAAGGCGACCGAATATCTAACAGCCTGTTTGTTGCATGGCTCTCCGATCTTGCTCATGGCGAGCAAGACTATATATCAGTAATCAACGCAAAGCTTGGGGTTTCAATATACCTGCCCCTCCAACGACTGCCAATGACCCGACCACAGTGCCTCATATTATTACACGTCAATATGCTGCTCTCCGCTAACACATTCATCAGAATAAGAGCATAACTCCAAAGGTAACTTACGATGTCACTCTCGATAAACCAGCCCCCAATACAACTTCGAGTGTGGGCTTGAAATTCTTATCAAAGCCTGTTCGGCAGTTGTATCGATCAATAACCGTAAAATCATCGCTTACATCGTAACACCAAGTAGCGCAAACAAGGCAGAGACAGCTTCCTATGGCATCTCGGACACGATCACCCCGCAGACAGTCCTTGTTCACTTCGCAAGTCTCGGATCTTGGACTACGGATAGAAACTTCAGTCTCTTTCCTTGGGTAGAGAACGTACGTAGGGGCGTTGCATCGAGGGACGGTACAGACTCCGACAAATCAATGGCAGTAACTGCACCGATGCTGAGTAAGGTGCTGAAAATACTGGAACAGGAAGGTGATGATGTCATGTCGGCGATAACGTTATGACAGTAGAGAGTATGAAGATGGAAACAAGTATTCTCTCAGAAGCACCGGGGAAATTCGCTCGCAATCTGAAGGAGGGAAACGCCGTAAATGAGGGTACTGTCTTATGTCGTGTAGTATAGTCATCTGGAGCAATTCCCATCTGTCTAGAGCTTAACCGAGCATTCAGTAATTGTACGGAGTAAAGCCTTTGATATTATTGTGAAACAAAACAAACCGCAATAACATAAAGCACGAGTTGCGCAGCGCATACTGACACTTGAGTCTTGGAAGATGTTGAGGAATACGCAATCGTGTTGCGGCTGAGGATTTCCAAGAATTCGTCCGGGTAAGCTTCTCAAGCATTGTCGTTTTAGTCAAACTTTAGATGGTACAAAAAGTCGAAATTCATGATGGCTGTGGTTGCAGAAGGCCCTTCTTTAGTATCCGCCCATCTACCACGGTACACGTCCCAAACATTTCGGTCCGACTAGCGTACACGTACTCGCACTCGCACTCGCACTCGTTCTAGTCAGATGTCTCAGATAACACCCAAAATACACCCGTTACAGCTGAAGGGACTGCATAGTGTTGCTGTACAGGCAATGCAATGGCTCAGATATATTCATAGCCTGAACTTTATAAGGAAGACGACGGCAGCAAGTTTAATATTTACCACCAGGATTTTAAGAACAATTTCATTCGAACTACCAAAGTTTTTTTTCCAATAATTATTCATTCCTCTTTACGTCATGGCCGTGTTGGATATCCTCAACAAGGGATTTTTCTCTCCTCGATTCATGCTGCCACTTCATCTTGTCCAATTTCTTCTCATAGCTGTTGCAATGGGTCTCTCAGTTCCTCGACTCTTCATGAAGAACCAACCCCGCACCCGTGCTAATACAATTGCTCTTGGAATGGTACGTGACCACGGCATGCAATAACAACAATTGACTTACAACTTTGTAGGGTGCAAAATCACTCATCTTCCTCCTCTACCAGCTTCTTTCGGAATACTCCCGCCCATTCAAGCGCTGGCACAGTTACAAAGCCAATGCCATCATCAACTGTTTGGAAATCGTGTTCTGGGGCGCAGTCGCATTTCTTGTAATGCAAGCCAATCTCAAGCAATGCCATGGCATCTCGTGTTATCTGAGCTGGGGAGTGGTCGGGCTGGCTATCGTTTTAAAGTACGTGGATGTTGTTCGCACTATGTGTGTCTATCTCGATGTCAACTAACGATGAACCAGTATTTCAATGTCTTGGTCCGCAGGTATTGCGATCCGCGAGTTCCGAGAACACAAGAAGCGGCAAGGTCAACCCATTGAAGAAGTTGGGTACGAACGTGACAGCTCGTGCTCGACAATGGCGCTGCGATCATCTCCTAATAAGCGTTGATCACCTCTTACAAGTTCAGCGCATTTGAGAATTTCCATGCCGCTGCTATACAGAGGGGAGGCATGCCGGTTCGCACCTTTTGCCCCAATCCCTTTGACAGCATGTGCTCTTGACAGATCGATTCTCGACTTGTCACATATTCAAGACATGGCCCATTAAGATGCGGCTTTACGTGTCTAACCTCTGTATAAGCTAAATATGGATATATGGTAGATAGAGGTGAACAACAGTTCTCTGGAGACAAGGTTCAGTGGGTTTATTTTCATTTGTTCCAACTTAGGGCGCATAAGATAGAAATTCCTCGTCGGCGTTCTGTAGTGTTATTGCATAGACAATACTTCCCTTCATTTAGCTTCAATGTTTCATAACGCGCTTAAGCAAGGTTGCGATTTTGATAGATGCATTATACACGTACCTTATCCCAGCAACGATCAAATTCTCCCATTGTAGCAAGTGGTCCGTTCAAAAGCAACGAAAAACTTCGTCCAAGGAAATCTTACATGCGCGTTGTGTAATCTGCATGTAATATAGGACTATAGTTCTAGCTCCGTTCAACGTCCATGTAGTAAGTAGGTATATAAAACTGATATTATTATTACAAAAAGATTAGGACATTCATGCCCTGTGTTATATAGCTCGGTAAAACATGTAGTCCATTTGCAACCATATTGTAGCGGACCATCAGGAAGCCTCTGTACTAATGTACAGACTACAATTACGCTTGATATATCTACGAATTAAAGAGGACCTACAATTTGACCGGCCATTTTCGACGGATTCTGTCACCGAACTTGTAGAAGAAGTACGGGACCGGAATGAACGCAAGGCCGATAAAGCCCAAAACACTGTTACCCCAACCAAGTCCCAGGGCATCATACATCGAACCGCCAGCCATCGGCAAAAAGGCCCCGAATAACGATCGAAGAAGAGTGTTGGCCGCAAGGGCTGAGGCCGCAGCCTCAGAACCAAACACATCCACAAGATATGTCTGAGCCGGCATTATGATAAACAGAGATCCAATTCCGATGAGACCAGTCCCCAGAATTGGCACAATCCAATGGGTCTGTTGCTCGGCAGACCAACCATACCAAAAGAATCCAATAGGAAGCACAGGAGTGAGATATGCCATGAAGATGAGTCGGTACTCAGGTTTGTACTTCAAAACAGAGTCAGGTGGCGGCCGGGTTGTGTTGTCGTCTCTTGTGTCTTCGACGTTCTCAACGTCTTCGTTATCATCTACTTGCGAAGTAGACTTATCCTTTAAGGCTTTGGCTTTAAGAATTCTGTCGCTAGTCGATGCAAAGACGACCAAAGCGATCAGAAATCCGATGCCCATTCCCAGATAGGCTAATCCTGAGATACCAGTTCCGAAGCCATACTGTCTGCTGAATACGCGAGGGAAGGTCGTGTAGAGAAGGAAAGTCAGACCAAAAGCGAAAGCAGTGTACACACTGATAAGCAAGACGATCGGCGAGAAAACGAGCAGTTTCAGAGGGCGAATGACCGATTGTGCGAGTAAAGCATTTGCGGAAATGCCACGGTCAAGCCTTGATCGTAATTCGAGGTTGCCAGTCTCTTTCCGGAGTCGGGCTGTCTTTCGATCAAGCAAAATTGCAGCGTACGTTTCGCGCATCCAGATGAACGAAGATCCACAAACAATTCCAGACTAAGAAATTAGATCCCATCTTTCAAGAGTAGGTAGGATCTACTTACAAGTATGAGTATTAACCAAAAGGTCCACCTCCAACCGGCGTTTTGCGCAAGGAAACCACCAGCAACAGGGCCTGCCACAGGTCCTATAATAGGACCTAATGCTAACAACCCCATGACTCCGCCCCGCTCCTCTTGTGGAAAGACATCAGCGATTGTTCCTCCTCCAATGGTCATTGGAGCCGAGCCTGCACATCCCGCAATGAAACGAAATGCTAGGAACATGCTAGAGTCCGTGGCAAGCGCGCAGCCTAAAGTAAATGCCATAAAGATTATGTTGGTCGTCTGATATATCACGAGTCGGCCGTAGAGTTCAGACAAAGGGGCGAGTATCAGAGGCCCGACAGCGAATCCGAGGACATAAATCGACACCGTCAACGATCCTACGATAGATGAAGTCACTCCCAACTCCCTCATGAGAAGAGGTGCACCGGGCGCGAAGACTGTCGAGCCTAGATTGCTGTACTTCATCAGTAAATGCTCATGCAACAGTAATGTATGAGCTTACACAACCAAAGCAATGCTGCTAACAAAAATGGCGTGGAGGTATCTCTTGCGGACCGGCCAATTCAAGGGATTCTGGGGATCGTCTGGACCATCCCAGTCGACAACATTGTCATCGTTTGTAGTGCCGACTGGACCTTTTTCAGCGGATGTAGACATGTCTCGCTCAGATCTTCTATCAAGATCGTACTCGCAGGTCGTGACGTGTAGTCATCCAGAAGGCATTATGGAGCGGAGGAGCGAAAACCATTTATAGGAACTTCGAGAACTCGCCAATCCCCTGCCAATTCAAAAGTACATGCACTGGCCCGTATAGCGTATGTGGTGGGGCGCGGTCTCGGTCTCGGTTCGCACAATGCATTCATACTAGCCTGTTGTCATTTTCGGGTTGGACTGCCGAGAAACATGCGGGGATTGCATTAATTAAATCGACCATCTCCTTTACTTTCATCAGCCTTATACCCTCCTATGCAAGCCAAATCATTATTAGAGTCATCACCGAGTCCGGCCTATCAAAGGACCGAGATTTTAGGGGAAAATCATACGATCCGATTTGGGAACGCCTCAATATGCAAGATTGGAGTATTATGCACATTTACTTTCTAGTAACTACAAGAATTCCTATTGAGGGTCAACTCTTCGGACTTGCAAAAGCTTACACTACAATACAGTATGTATTACTAGCTAAATTTATGACGCGTATAACAATACAATTAGATGGCCTTTCCTTCGTCCGCCCAAATCAACTATCGCTCGCAACGAAGATCCTCCAGCAATCAGGCTGTCGATTATCTCCTTCAGCCTATGCATGCGCGACCTTGAAACCACCAGGCAACAAGTCGGTAAAGATACGATGAGGATCGTACTTGTTTCGGATGTCTTGCAGTTTCCTTAGGTTCTCCTCCCCATAGGTGCTGAAAACCTCTTGCCCCTTGTCTGCATCGTTCAGGTATGTGTACCTCTCCGTTTGATTCGCAGCAATGAGCTTCTCATTCATTTTCGCGTTGACCGCATGTACCCACGCTTCTATCTCTGGGGTATCAGCTTCGGACTCCCAAGTCAATGATTGCTCGATCCAGAATTGCGGATTCTGGGGCATATTTTGGGGTGCGCCCACTGAAGCAGTCGCCCATGATTGTGTGATACAGTTGAATGCAAGTCCGACAAAGAATCCCGGAAGACGATTTGCCAAGCCTGCTTCCTGAAGAGAGGAGAAGAAAGTGTCATGTACTATGGTGGCCGCCTCATACGTTGCCTTGGTGCTGACCACGTGAAATTTCTGGTTTAGTCCATGGGATTGACCGCCGGGCTTGAAAGCAGGACCTAGCGCAGCCCCATATTGGGTTAAAGAAATTCGCCTCATGTTTGATGTATCGTTCAGCGCCTTGAGTGTAGTGCCATTGATGAATTCGGCAAATGGACCGGAGGCGGGAGCCGCAGTTCCATTGTAGAACAGAGTAGTTTGGTACAGAGGTGCTGTGAAATTTGGTCCCCATCGGGCAACTGGGATTACAGCAGCTCCTGTGTCGCCATCTTTATCAATGCTGTTTGTGAAATCCACGATATTCTTGAGCCACGCATCGCGCGTTGCGTTCGACGAGCCGTAATTGGCGTCGGCCATGAGAGGCGTCTCTGCATAGAATGTCTGGAGGTCGAATCGAGTAATAAGCGCGAACGAGTTTCCACCACCTTGAAGAGCCCAATAGAGATCTGCGTATTTTGACTTTGCTGTGACGGTCGCTATAGTTCCGTCCGCTAAGACGGCCTGAATTTTCAGTCAGTTTACAAGACGAGTCGCGAATTCAAGGGCTTCACCTCATAAGCTTTGATCTTTCCTCCAGCAGATCCTTGTCCATGCTTGTAGCTGTACCAGGACATGCCGCCACCAAGCAAGAGGCCTGGCACACCTACCGGGGCCAGTCTGCCTCCAATGACGGTTCGATTTGTCCCTTCCAGATATTGAAAGACGTCGCCCCAGCGAGGACCAGGACCAATGCTCATCGTCTGCTGGTCTGAGCTAAGCTGCAAAGTCTTCAGATTCGAACTAGAGACGAGAACACCGGTAGAATTGATGTTTGCTGCATCCGGAATGGGCATGTGACCCCCACCTCTCATTGCAAATGGGGTCGATGTTCTGGTGAACGTCTTGACGGCGAACGAAAGGTCTTTGGCATTTCGAGGGGCGAAGACGCAGGCTGGTTTGAGCCACGCGGACGCAGTCCACGAAACTTCAGTCTCATTGGTGTATTTCTCATCGCCGGGGAGAAAGGTTATGGACGGATGAGACGATTTCAGGTCGCTACATGCTTGTTCTGGGTTGCAGTCTTTGATTGCTGATGCAATGGCAAGCAGAGAAGAAAAGGCGCAGAGAGAAAGTCGGACCATTTTGGATGAAGGACAGTGATTGTGACAACATTTACTTCTGAAGGGATCTGCAGCTGTTCTTATATGAATTTCGTGTAGAGAAACTTTGGTACTTGTAAGGGTACCCAGGTACTCATGACGATCCCAGAAGGCTAAGTAAGTTCGATATAGCTACACATGCCTGCCATCGATTTGTAGACTCAATACTAGTGTTACAAGAGTATGACCTCAGGAAACGCACGCTCGGAGTCTGTCCAATAGTAAACACCAAGAGTTGGATCGGCAAGGGGAATTTACATCTATAAACGCTAATCCATTATGGGCTAGTGATCCTCGTCATCGCCAATTAGAGCACCGGTCCGCCCGGCTCGCTCTCGCACTCTCGTACTCTCGTACTCCGTACTCTCTCTCGCATTCTCGATTGCGCATTTTCATTTCGTCACAATTGTAGCCAGCTGCTGACCATAGTCAGAGTGCTGGACTAACTGCGAAGGCACGGATCCGGACGAAGAACTTAAGGATACAGATATCAGGATGCTGATGGCTAGCAGAATAATAATTAAGATTAACATTTGAAAATTGTCTGAGCGCATGGTCTATTGCAAACAGAATTGAGGTGTGGGTTCTGCAACTTCTGCTTCTGTTGCGCTTCGCTCTCGCTATTATTCTCGGTCTCGGTCTCGGGTTCGGACTAGGCCTAAAAGATGTGTTGTATCTTTGCCAAGAGCGCAGTAGGTATAAAGTCCTTTGTGTACATATATAGTACTAGTAGTCGATTACAATATCTACAAAACACTCCAGCTAGGGCTATGCCTCCACGTGTTGCAGTCGTCGTTGGCTGCGGTGGCATGGGTCTGGCCATCGCTCGCCGTCTTGGAGTTGGCCGACAACTCTTTCTTGCCGATCATGCAACCGACCTCCTCAATACCGCCCGCGATACCTTGATCGATGAAGGCTATGCTGTCACCGCTACCCTTCTTGACGTGTCCGACTTCACTTCTGTCTGCGCGTTGGCTCAGGCCGCTGCAGCAACGGGGATTGTTGAAGTCGTCGTGCACACCGCAGGCTTATCGCCCACCGCAGCATCTTCTCGCCGAATCTACGAAGTCAATCTTCTTGGCACTGCAAATATTATCGAAGGCTTCCTCCCTGTCGCAACTCTGGGTACGAGTCTCGTGTGTGTCTCCAGCATGGCAGGCTACATGGTGCCGGCTCTTTCACCTGGCCTGGAGCGCCATCTCGCAACAGCTGCGCGCGGTGAGCTTCTAACTCATCAGGAGATATCAGTGGATGCAGATGATCCTTCTGGCCCTGGACAAGCCTATGGGTTGTCCAAACGTGGAAACCTGTTACGGGTCCAAGCTGCTGCTCATGCCTGGGGAAAGCAAGGCGCCAGAGTGAACTCTGTGAGTCCGGGCGTTATATCCACCGGCACTGGGCGTAACGAGATCGCAGCCGCTGCTGGCAAGTTTATCGCCTCGAGCCCGGCCGGGCGAGTTGGCACGCCGCAGGATATCGTGAATGCTGTTAGCTTTCTATCCAGCGCAGAGGCGTCCTTTATCACCGGAACTGATTTACTCGTGGATGGAGGTGTTGTCTCAAGTCTGCGATGGAAAGATGCCAACCAAGTGTAAAGACGTACAGTAAATCAACGCCAAAACAGTGCGGCGCCTTGTTAGAAATTAAAGGGCTCAAAAAGTAGCTCTGGGTCTTTATCGTTGCTTAATACCATCACTTCCGCGAGAGCTGTGCTAATTGCAGCATAGCTACTAAACGTACCTCCAATGTTTTCTCCCCTTCCTCATACACTGATGCCCCCACTCTTGTTTTGCTGCCCACCGCCCTCTGCAGGTATCTCTTGTCCAGTCGATATTGTCATTTGACAAGCGAGGGTAACTCCTAGAACCTACATCAGGCACAGGTTCAGATAGCTACCTTCTGGAAAGAGATTTGCACACAGTCCAATGTAAGAGTAGCGCCAGAACGCTCAACAAAAGGCCCCCAGGCGATGATAGGGTCGCCCCCTCGAAGGTTCCCTGAGCGTATGTCTTTTCAACGCCGAACTTGATCGTGTTGTCACGAGCTGTCGTGAAACCAGTCGTTAGGCCGTCGCTAGGAATGGTCACATTGTACTCTTGCAGTTTGAGTTAGCCGTTCTTATCAACGTAGACTCTTGTCAAGTAAGTATCATTGCAGGATCCATGCAGCTGAGAGCACATACAGCGCAGACTTACCTCGAGTTCCGTTCTGGATGGACAGTGTGTCTTTGCCGTCGGACGCCGTAGCGAACGTTATCGGCGACCAACAGAACGCTGTGTTGAAAGGCGATGGTTTTGTCTTTCAGCTCGTCAACGCTGTTGGCGGCCTTGCTGACCACCAGCTGGAAAGGGGCAGCGAGGACGCTTGAGGCGAGAGCAGAGAAAGCAATGGTAGCCTTCATTGTGTCAAGGCGGCTGCGGCTTGTGGGTCTATTGATATAGTAGAGAATGTCTTGCGAGCCTGACATCCTATGAAGCTCTGCTCTCGAACGCCATATTTGAACCTACTTCCCAGTATTGTGTTCTACTAACGCCTATGCCAGCTAGGAAACTTGAGCATCAATCATGATTCAATCAGTGGCTAAAGGATGGTGATGCGGGACTGCTGTTTCTGTTGGACACAATGCGAAATGGGTAAACTAAACAACTCTGAGTTGGCTATCGCTGATTACGATGTTGCTCACGGACCAGCTTCGGAAAGAGGAAAGAGAAGTCGCCTATGTTGTTTATCAAACCAAACCTTTATTTGGCGCAGAGCGACAAGCGACTTACAGAAGCACTTTTCCTTGATCTCGTTCTGCAGACTTTCGAGAAGAGAGTAGGGGACCACGATCTCGAATTAGAAATTGAAGACTTCGTCCGCAGCGACAAATGGAATAGCCTGGATGATTACGACGCGCTTCAAGCAGGCATCAAATTGCCCAACCGGGTTCTTCAATGCGTGCCTCCTGATGCAACAATAGTACTGGTTCTGGACTGCGTCGACCAATGTCAACGGTCATACGAGATTGAGAGGTTGCGCCTTGGAGTAATTTACGTCCTTGATGCTTAAAAATAATATGAGAAGGTCGTTATGTCCTTTGAAGCACTGGTGCAGATTCTGAAAGATGGATTCAGTGTGTACAATATGTTTGTAGCTTGCTGACCTATTTAGCGTACATTTATCACGCAGAGTTGTAGCAGAAGGGATAATGATCACCCCAGCGCCAAAATATTATATGCTGTCGGGTTTGCAGACCATTTGAAAATCCCCTCTTCACAAACGATGGCTTCAGCTCATTCTCTTCTCAAACACTATATCTCTCAATCCAATTTCCAGACCTCCAAATTGCGATAGCGTGCAACAAGCGGTTGCATCTGACGAAATGCTATCCGGCCTTCTCGGACGACTGGACCAGTATTTGTTTTGGTATCCTCCCAGGAAAAGAGCAACAATCCATTGATAGAGAAGCGCACATCGCGCTTGTCTTTGACAACTTCGACCTTGTAAAAGGCTCCCTTCGCATCAGCAACCGGAGGTAGTGGGTCCGCCCCTTGCGCCACGAGATGAAAGCCAGGAGATTTTCGCAAATTTGCTAGATGGAAAGCGCGCTCCTCCGGCCATCGTCGACGGAAATATGACGCATGAAGAACACGAATATCTCCAGAGTGATATTGGGGATAACTCCCGTTTCGAGGCGCAAGGCCTTTGTCGAAAATGCTACCGCCAGCTACTGATGCTCCGCCGAAGAAAAACATTGCAAGACCGGGTTCCTGGATGGCCGAAAATTCCCAAGTAATGCGGATGCGATCAGGGAAAACTTCAGGTAGCCAGTAGACGAAGTAATCGTCTGCTTTGCCTCTGCCACTAAGTTCAAGGGTGTTGTTGGACACAACTGCGTTTAATGGGCCTTCGGCTACCCAGCTCGCGATGGAACTGCTGTCATTGAATGTATTGCGATAAAGGAGAGTATCAGCTCGGGCAACGGACATCATGAAAGCAGTTTTGATAAGCGTGGAAAGACGCATGATGAAGACCCGAGACTGTCGTGGCGACTATCTCAACAGAGAGAATATTTTTGACTGTATATTTTTGCAAACAATTCGCCAGCGGCACAGCTATGGCAAAACCACACCTTATAGCTTCGCGTTTCGGCCAAATTTCATCGTTGTCTGTGGACTTTCATTGCCCCGAAATCTTTCAAATCGCGCGTCAATGCTCGACGAGCTCATTTCTCACTGCGCGAGCCACGGGTAAAGTACCTACAAGAGTTTAGAAGGAGCGGCATCGCAATGTTGCAATCGCCCGCGAACAATGCATCATCGTAGTAAGTCCAAGCCCAAGAAGATTAACAGCAGTCTCTTGCCGTTCGCTTGCCTCTGAGCTAGGGTCAAATAGGGTAAGGCTCGAAAACCAAGTCCCTCGCACATTTCCACCTATCAATCGATAGTTGGGAGAAATAATAATGCCTTACGAGCATTTCATCATGTGTACTCGACTCAGTTTTCCGATCCTTTTTCTCTGATTCAAGATCACTCATCATCTGCTCAACACTATTGCGGGCGAGCACCTTCTAGGATGGTTGTGCCATGGATTTAGCCCAGGCGGCTTGTGAAAATGAAAAGGAGAGATACACGGGCGTTCACCGTGTACGGCAGCAGAAATCGTGCCCGAATAGAGATAGGCAATATGTCGTCATCCGTTTTGGTATCTCAAACACCGAGAAGCACTGGGATAGCAAGTAATTAATAGTTAGATAGATAAAGATATCTCTAGGTATATGATGCATTTTTTATAGTTTATTTGCTAATACATTTACTTGCTTCTGTAACCAACTACTCCCCTGCTTGTTTCTTTCTAGTATTGTTTGATGACTGGAAAGGATTATAATGTTGTAGCGACATGGCGTATAGTCAGTTTGTTGATAATGGACCTTGATGTTACCTTCTAAGCTTTTGACAATAGAAACCCCCCGTTTTGTAGTTTCTGGAACACCTCGCCAGGGTCGTACTTCTTTGCTATTGTCCGCATCCTTTGTAGATTAGCTGCTCCATACGAAGCAAGTGGATTCTGGTCCCTTGATGCATCGTTTAAGAACAGATATGGTACATGCAGACCTCGTGCCTTGCTCAATTCAACCCATTTCTGTTCAGTAGCAATTGGAACAGCTCGTACAGCATCGTCATCTTCAGCGCGTGTCCAATCAACCAGAGTAGTCCACCCTTTCTTTCATGTAAGCATTTCTCAGACACTAATTTCAGATAAATATCTTACATTGATGTGCTTCTTTTGGGACCCCCATGGGGTTTCCACCTTTCCTAGAACCCTCTCGAGCAAGATTTGGGGGCACAGGTTGAAGAGTGAAGGTCATGTTTGCTCCAGTAGAATTGTGGACTGCATCGGCCTGCTGTCTCCAAAAAGCGTAAACGTCTTTGTAAAGCTGCGCGTCAACTTTAGAGCTTGCAGCCCTGTAATCGTGTCTGTGCAAAAACCATCAGTTCTTTACGTTTGTAATCCTTTCTCGTGTTCGATATCAAAAGCCACTTACCGCAGAGCTCCGGGGGCAGCAACTCCACCTAACAGATCGGTAAGGCTTTGAACAGTACCGTTGGTAGTGAATACGGGCGCAAGTGGCGTCAGACTATTAAATGCATCGAACGACGCAGGTTTGGTCGCTGGTTCGGAGTAGAAGAAACCTAACGTCGTGGACTCAAGCCCAATAATCAAAGCTACTGTTGCCTTTACGTCAGAAGCGCCCGTCTTCTGCCACTTCGCAAAAGCGTCCAAGATTGCGGGTACTTCTGATGTGGCATACTGGCCCACCTGATACCACATATTCTTCACTGGGACGGTGTTTGCCTTATAATTCACTACAATACCTGCCGGCAGGAAGGTAACCGAGTCAGATAAGATCGTAAGCCGGGGTGAAGACAGAGCAACACTAACCATAATTTGGCCCTCCTCCTTTTATCGCCCAGAAGAGATCCGAGTTTTGTTGTACACTAGCCTCAACTATCTTTCCGTCTGCCAGCACAATCTAAGAAAGGTTCTTTAGTAAATTGGTGTCATAGGTAAACACTAAAACTTTAGTAGAACGAGAACGACCTACCTCTACGGACTTGAGATTATCTACTGCCATGCCGAACTGACCCGAGAAGTGAAAGAACCCGCCTGGTAGGCATTAGCCTTGCGCAATGTAGTCGAAAAGGAATTGGAAACTATACCTCCTAGGAACGCGCCGCCAACACCAACGGTTGGGATCCTTGCGCCTAGGACACCTACATTGTAACTGTCCAACTTGGCATAGACAGTTCCCCACCGAGCGCCTGGTCCCAAATCGACTATCTTTGAGTCACTGCTCACAGCGATATGATTTATCTTTCGCAGATCGATGAGCAAACCCTCTCCTTGTAGGATAGAAAATCCCGGATTGGGACTATGACCTCCACTCCGCACCGAGAATCGATGATTAAAAAGATTCACAGTCTTGAGAATTTGAGACACTTGCTCCTTTTTGTCTGGGGATGCGACGCAGCTCGGCGTTAACCATGCGGTTTGTGACCTAGGCACGGCTGGTCAGCGTCTGCAATATGAATATGTTGCAACGGCAGCCGGGAGAAGCATGGACTGGGAGAGGGAATTTTACCAGCTCCTCTGGACAATGTTCTTGTCCACGGGAGGCGGATTCACTGCAGCCTTTCCCAGTACTAATTGAAGCGTCTCGCATGAGGTAGCATCGAGTCGGGACTTATCGTAGGTTTGGTTCTGCAGGTAGGCGTCGAAATTGCTGTCCTTGACCAAGCGATCGCGGACAGCGTCGGATTGGTCTTTTGTCAGATTCAAAGAAGTTACAAAGAAACCTATCGTCTCATTTGAATTAGGAGCTGTAGCTCGTTCCAGGAGGAATGAATCTGCAGCAACAGGACTAGGTTTAAGTGCTAATGCAAAGCAAATCAGCGATAGTAACACCATTATCACAGTTCACCTTCTGGCCTTACACAGTCGTAGAGTGAATGGAACAAGAATGTATGGTTTTCTACAATAGAAATGCGAGCCTCTATCTAGTTATACTTATCTACCGGGATTGACATATGGAAACTGGCAAACAGTCATGCGCACATGGTATTGGCAAAATTTCCGTCATTTAGAACATCAAATCATTCTTCAGATCTAAATAGAAAGAATGTGTTTGTTGGAAGACCCTGCGAAACAAGGATCCGAGATTGACATGTCGATATTATCCACCACTATAAGCCAGCCTCACGGACAGATAAGAGGCACAGCAGCTGACCAATCTGTGACAAAAGGGTCGGGTATATAAGCACATTGAGAGAAAATCTCCTCGCTTACGACATGACAGGAAACAACGATCTCAATCTGATCGCTTTTACAACGAACAATGCCACCTCCACGACCGCGGAAGATTACAGCAGGCGAGCAAGTTGTCTCGGTGTAAGACTGAAATGAATTTCTACACAGCTTCCTTGAAGGTCAAGAAAACAATGCGTGCTAACGTTGCGACCTTTATACAGTTTTGACGGTGCAATAACTTTCCGCAACCTGCCACACCCAACCCGAAACTTCAACCTTGAGGTCACCTTCTCAGATCACCACCCCCACCTTCTACGCCTCCGTGAACATGAACCTCCACCCCACTTCCACTACCTCCAGGTTGAATACTTCCAAGTCATAGAAGGAAGTCTCTACGTCGACGTCGGCCCGAATCGCGTCCTCCTTACTCATAACGATGACGAGCTCCCAGTGCCACCGTGGGTTCGCAACCGGACAATCCCTGGACCCTTATCAAATGACCAACAGGTGACCAAGTTTTTACTTTCCGGTCCAGCTCCGAAGGGGAAGGAATCTCGCATGTTAGATTACATTTTCTACGAGAACTACTATCGTTACATGGATGAGATGGTATCCACGGGACAGGCTATAGATTTCATCCAGATACTCTGCATGTTCGATGCTGGAGGCTCTTGCATTATGTTGCCGTGGTGGGTCCCGTGCGGGATGTTGGTTTCCAGAGCTCTAGGAGTAGTAGTGGGAAGATGGATTGGTGCGATCTTAGGTTATCAGCCGTACTACCGGGAGTGGACTACAGACTGGGACACTGCTGCGCGACGGATGCGCAGCTCACTATGGCAGAGGAGATTTGCCGGGTGATAAAAAGACCACGATTGGCTCGGACTTGTGCCCTGTTTCGAGTTTTCATTTACTATTTTGAGGATTTCCTTGAGTAGCAAATAATGTGGTGCGGCAGTGAGGAAATAGATTGTGGATTTTGTGGGGTAGACTATGGGTTACACGAACTCCGCAGAAAAGCAAGGTTTTGCCACAGGTATCATACAAATGACCTGCGAGTACTAGTATCTGCATCAAGGACTATGATTGGTTACTCCATAGATGCGTAGAGTATCATTAAAACGTCACTTGAAGGGAAAAGTAACACTATGCAGACAAATTTGTGTTTACAAAGCTTCAGGTACTGATGTTGGTACAGTACATACATTTGATGCAACAATGCTGGGCACGGAATTCACTCGTTTCTACAGGCAACTTGATAACCTCAAATGTTCCTAGATCATAGCTGAGGGACACTAAGAAGTGTACATTTGTTCTCATTAGAAGCTTTCGTTCGACTAGCAACCTTTATACACCGGAACGTTAGGCAACGTCTGTACCTTCCTCCCTGCCCATCTCCCTTTCTCCCTCCCTATTCCCGCGACCCTTACACTGTGTCTCCCTACTACCTTCATTCTCCCTCCGAATAGTCGTAAGTTCGAATTCATCATTAAGTGCTGTTTGCGACTCTCCACTGTGCATTCGAATATACGGATCCCTTCGTCCCCCTCTATCTCTACCAACTCCAACACCAACAAATCCCCCAGAGCTATCTTCCAATCTCTGACTCGTTGACCTCAAGCCTGAATAATTGTCCTTAGAGGTGCACTGACTCTTCTGCTGCACAGTCTTGATAAAAGCGCCAACCTTGGACCCAGCTGAGCGAGCAAACCGCTGTAGATATGGTTTGAGTGCTATCAAGGATGAGCCTATCATGGCCGCTGATAATTCCGCTTGTGTTGGGATCCACATTGTATAGCCGTAAGAGTCAAACTGAGGAGGTATGACAAGGGCAAGTTGTTGGTTTGCCCCTTTACTCAATTGTCAGTGGGAAGTTAATTGAACTGGATGAACACGTACATCGTGGGTCTATATACCCCATTCTATTCCACTGAAGACCGAAGACGGCGAGTTTGTACGTTGCAGCTATGCAAGCACTAGTATACATAAGTAACAAGTCTCAATTACAGCAGAAAGAGAAGGATTGCTCGAAACCAAGCATCAGCATGGGAGTTGTTGTAAAAGACTTACCTAGCCCCGAGAGTAAACATAGTAATCGCGCCAAATTTCTTCCCACCGCTCAATTGCAACCTAAGAATCGGAAAGACTGGCAATATCAAAAGGATCAGATCCAACACCAGAGAATAGCTGTAAACCGCAGCATCGTATATCCACTTCAGAATATTGTCCCCACAGTACCGAGCCCTCTCAAAGGGTTTCCAGAATTTGTGAATAGGCTTGCAGAGGAAGCCGGCATAGATGACGAATGTGATGATATAGATAATTGTCAACGCTATGGTGATGCGGATGGCGAAACGCATGGGTTTACTAGCTTTTGAAAAGACACGATCATAAAAAAGAAGAATGGCGATGCGGATCAGGCCACTAGTGAGTGGGTAGAGAAATTGGGAGATTGCGATGCCCTAGGGTTATTTTGTTAGACAAGAGTACTTCATTGAAGATCTATGAAGCGTCTTCTGATAGTGTTACAACACTACCAGCGTAAAAGAATCGTTGTGCTGCATAGTAGAGAGCAGCACGGGCAGTGGATGATGCTAACCTTCAACCACAACTCAAATTCCTGAATGGATACCTCCCACAGTGGTTTTTCAATCCCAGCCCGTGCATTCACATAGGCACCAAGTACCGAATGCGCTATGTATCCGGCCTAAAGAAAGGAGATTAGCCACTGGTTGTGTATGAAGACAAGCAGAAGGGCACGATGATGGCCTTACCAGAGCCGGAATCATGGCCCAGTCGTCATAACCGAACAATCTGGCTCTAAATCGCAATGTAAGTCTTGCGATCGTCGTAAATCCCGCGATAATGAGTAGAACAATGATGAAAATTGTTGTGTCCCATTTTCTGTGCGCGTTATTGATATGAGTTGGCGGTGGGTGAAGCTCGGCCTTTGAGGACATCATTCGATCTGCCTATGAGTGATGGATAAATGGAAGTAAAAGGCAGAAATTAGAGATTCTCAAGTAGAGTGAGCTTTCTACTTCGTTCATGGTATCGATTAGACCTGGCTGATAGGACGACTGCAGACGTGACGTAGAACATGCCTTGACAGACATATCGGTGACAGTGACGCTCCTGCCGCAATGGTGATAGACTTTAACTTTATTTAGAGAGTGATTGGCGACTTTATCGGGAAGGAATGACTCTATGTTCGTCCCTCAAACGAAGCGGCACAGACAGGTTGAACTGATTGAGCAGCCATAAATGTAACCCTGGACAGATACAAAACCCGATCCTTGTTCGCGCGTTGAAAATGTCTCATCAGGCCATCACCTCCCACCAATGAGATTTGCGCTCGTTCATTGTGCCACCGATGGGTAGATTTTCTGACGATATTTCAATGTGGCCGACAGGAGGATTCCGGTAGTATACCACAGATGTAGTTGCCTTTAATGAATGATGGGACAGGTGACTAAAACTCAAGAGATTATATGAAGCGAGGTGACAAAGAGAGAGAAGACCAAATTGCAGAGAAAAGGAAAAAATAAAAGGGCCTTGGGGGGTCGTCGAAGGGCCAGATCTGAACCATCTAAACGATCCTACAACTCTCTTTCATCTTAAACAAAGGATTATTCCAAATGTCTTCTGATACCAAAGCCAACGCCGGCACACTGGCACAGCAATACGGTGGGAACAGCAGGTCGGGATGGGTCGGCCGTCTGCCCATTTCGTGGCTCCCTTATGTGCAGCTGGCTCGCTTGAGTCCTCCCGCGGGCTTGTTTCTCATCTACTTCCCTCACTTGTTCGGTGTGTTGCACGCAGCTATCGTACAGCGCACAGAGATTTCGCAGGTGGTACAGTCGGCATTACTCATGCTGGGTGGGAGTTTCTTTGTCTCCAACTCCATTCACATCTGGAACGATCTCATCGATGCACCTTTGGACGCAAAGGTGGAGCGTACTCGCAACCGACCTATTCCACGTAAAGCCATCTCACCAGAGGCGGCATTTGTGTTTACTGTCACACAAGCAATTGGAGCGGCTGTGTTCTTGCCTCTTATGACAGGGAACACCATGCGCAACATTCTATATGCTGTCCCGAGCATATTGGGCTGGACATACTATCCATGGGCGAAAGTACACACAAACGTGCCACAGCTAGTGTTAGGATTCTGTCTAGCATGGGGTATCCCCATGGGCTCACTGGCCGTCGGGCGAGAGACCATTGGGTTTGGTGAAGGCGGCTTTACGCTGGGGATCGAGCCTGCCACACTGTGTCTCATCCTAGCAAACACTTTGTGGACGATGATCTATGACACGATCTATGCACACCAGGACCTTAAGGACGATATTAAGGCTGGTATAAAGAGCCTGGCAGTTCTGTATCGAGAAAGAACAAAGACACTGTTGTGGCAGTTGCTGTTGCTGATGGTAGGGCTTCTTGCAGCAGTAGGATGGCTGAGTGGAATGGGTCTATTGTTTCAGGCAATAGCAGTCGGCGGCCCCATGGTGTCTCTGGCAGTCATGATCCAGAGAGTGGAGCTTCAACGCACAGAGAGCTGCTGGTGGTGGTTTGGGAATGGGTTCTGGTATGCTGGGGGAGCCATGGCGGTGGGGCTCGGGGCTGAATATTTGCGGATCATGACAACAACAGGCCATTGACCAAGAAACTGCCGTGATTGATGTACGTTGGATGAACAGGAATTGGGAGACTGCCCGTTTGCGTGTGGGAATTGTTCCGTTGCTTGGCCAGAGAGATGCAACCAGTAGTGGGGAAAGCAAAAATGCGTCTTACTCATGTTCTCGTATCACAACATAAAGTTCCTTCAAATATTTGCATCGAAGTGCCTGTATGTTACTTCTTGCTGGATCGGTAGGGTCGTTGTATCATTGATGAATTCAAAAGTAGAGGTACGAAGAAGTACAGGAACTTGAATGGGAGTTACAATAAGGTTGTTGGCAAGGAAGCGCTACTTGCCACGGGCCGCGACCCACTTACGCCCCTCTCGCTACTGCAAGACCTCACAGACAATATAAGGTAGGCTGGCAGGCTGGTAATAGTCATTCAATCTTCCTTGTACCAACATCAATACTTGTTCCACCGCTGCGCCCACTCTTCATCCAACTTCACTCTCATTTGTCTCTATTCCCTTTACCCGGAGGGGGGCCCACAGCCGGGCATGGACTTTGTTGTTCTATGTACATACACATGCAGACATTGCTAATTCCCGAGTGCCTCATGGGCGCAGGGTTCGGGTAGTACGGAATCTTCGGCAAATATCATCCTTTACCTAGGCTATACAAATTCCGTGGCTAACGTCTACTGCTATTGGATGGGACATATGAGGCGGCATATATTGAATGCAGCCCAGCCAAATATAGAGTTGCCTGCAGATTCCCCGCATCGGCGATGGCAAGAGGGAATTCTATCATGTGCTGTAAAGGTCCCTGTAATACCAATGCCAATATCAACATCCAGTCCACCAGTACAAACAGGGCAAGTATTTTCTATGTCCCGTTCTCGTTGTTTAGGAGTAAATAAAGAGAGAGCATTGAGGGAATAGAGAACTTCAAATCTATCAATCAAATGGCCTCACCTTCGCCGCTCCGCACAAAACCAGATAGAAATCATCCTGTAGTCGCGTAAGCTCTGTTTCAAATCTCCTCTCAGCTGTATCTATTCGTCCACCATCTGCAGTGTCACCGAACTCCCAGCAATACACAATGTCCAACATCATGCTTTCATTGACAACCAACTAACTCCCTGGCTCTTGCTCTCCAGCTTCGATGGGGCGATTACCGCCCGCGTTCATCCCGACCCGTCTCACCCAAACCGGGCCTTTAGCTTAGAAGTCCTCTTCCATCTCACCCATAACCACCTTCTAAAACTCGGTTCGCAAAAGCCGCCTCTGCATTTCCATCCCTATCAAGATGAATACATCCAGGTAATCGAAGGCCGCCTCTACGTCGAGATTGATGGCGTCGAAACTCTTCTCACCCCTACCCATGGCGAGGTCACAGTGAAAGCGTGGTCCAATCATAGGTTGTATCCTCCTCCGCCTACCGCCGATGGAGAGAAGTGCAAATTCATCCTATCCGGTGCCGACACTCCACATGCATTTCGTCTTGACAATGTATTCTTCTCGAACTGGTATGGATACCAAAATGATGTTTTTCTCAATGGGAAGAAATATGATCTAATACAACTTCTTTCGGTGAGTGCCTTACATGACTGCGACCCAATTACCAGATGAGAAATCATCGGCGTCAACCGTGTGCACCTGTCTGATTGATCTGCTCTTCACGTCGAATTAACAAGTCTGATCCATTAACATATCATGACTTTTGATCCAGATGTTCGACGCCGGTTCCTCGTATCTTTCTTGGCCTTGGTGGATCCCTTTTGGGCGGTATGGCTCTATGGCATTTAGTATCGTTGTCGGTAGATGGGTCGGGGGTTTGTTGGGATATCAGCCTTTCTATAGGGAGTGGAGTGTTGACTGGGAGTCAGCTTGTGCGCGCATGCGACAGTCGATGTTCCAAAGACGTTTTGCAGTTGATGAGAAAGATAATTGAGCATCTTTCGCTGCACAATCTCTGCAATGTTGCGTTAGGGCGCAGTTCCCTTAGGAACGGAATTGATGTTCACACAAGATGCTTTGAGGCTGATCTTGCCGCCTTCCTTTTCTCATAGGAACTAATGTCATACTTGCTACAAGAAAGTAAACTTCTCGCTGCATAGATTAGCTGACCAATTCGTAGCCTCGGCCTATCTCATAGGCCCCAATGAAACCATCATGTCACACCTTGCCTCGTGGCCGTATCTCGTGCATCTTAGACGACCAGTACAAGCGAAATGAAGTCATTCCATGAAGGAGCTACCTTATGAGTCCGTGGCCGAGGACTCAAAAATCAAACACAAACCAATAAACGCCACAAACAAGCTAGGCTTTGATCCCTTCCCGCTTATTCTCGTACATCAGGTCCATAAATTTACCGAAGTACCTTCCTATTACAAACACTGGGCAAGCAGACTGACAACCAAGCTTTTAAAGAGGCGGTTCCCTTCTACTTACAGTATCATCCAGAGATGCGGAACGAGAGCGCATACTGCATGGCTGTCATGGTACCTCTTGCCGCCAAATCTTCTATATTCCTACTACTTGTCTTGTCAATAACAACACCTTACCTCACAGTCGCTGCCACGATACTGGAGTCAAACACATTGAGGCCAAATATTAAGCAAACATGCGAGACTCTAAAGGCCACTGTGCTCACGTTCCTCCCGTCCTCGTCTAACTACACAGCCCTGGCAACAAAGAACTGGTCTGGAACAGCTTGGAGCAAGCCATCCTGCATTGTGCAGCCGTCAAGTTCCTCTCAGGCGCAGGAGGTTGTATCAGTTCTCTCAAAAGGTGGGGTTTCTTTCGCCGTTCGCTCCGGTGGACACATGCCATCCCCATTGGCGGCAAACACCGATGGTGGCGTTCTGATAGATCTCTCTGGACTCAAGTCTATTCAATACGATGCTAGGAAATCGGAGGCAAAAATTGGTGCAGGACTTAAATGGGGTGAAGTTTACGCCGAGTTGGAACGATCTAAGGTAACAGTTGTTGGCGGCAGAGTTCTGGATGTTGGAGTTGGGGGATTGATCTTGGGGAGTAAGTCACTTTCTTCATAATCTTGAATCTTTGAACAACATGTACAGAGACATCGTTAATTTATTTTGAATGACTAGGTGGTCTGTCTTATCTATCTGACCTCTATGGGCTTGCATGCGACAATGTTGTCAACTTTGAAGTTGTTCTTGCGGGTGGGAAACTCGTCAATGCCAGCGCCAGAGAGAATCAAGATCTATTCTGGGCGCTTAAAGGAGGACTAAATAACTTCGGTACGCGGTCCATCTTATCAAGAACACCCCCCTCTCCTTCTCACTAATTCAATGTCTACAATATGGTAGAATTTGCCCCAAAAACACAATAAGCTAATGTATGTTTTCCGTGGCTTTTTAGGCCTCGTAACCTCGTTTACATTAAAGACCTATTCGATCTACCAAGTCTGGGGAGGAGTTAAGTTGTACAATTACACAGACCTGCCTAAACTCCTCCGTGCAGCGAACGAATATCAGT
Organism: Aaosphaeria arxii CBS 175.79; assembly: GCF_010015735.1. NCBI lineage: Eukaryota > Fungi > Ascomycota > Dothideomycetes > Pleosporales > Aaosphaeria > Aaosphaeria arxii. The sequence continues at coordinate 879,022 of NW_022983478.1, forward strand.
CAACTCCGACTAAAGACCCGTACGCAAATTTCATGCTCCAAGCCTTCCCAACAAATCAATCAATTGGCGTAGTACTGAACATGGTCTATCTCAGACCTGTTCCGTCACCCGCTGCATTCGCACCATTCTACAATATCCCCACGACGGGGGATTTGACGAGAGTGCAGACGCTCAGGGAGATGATGAGTGGACAGGGCGTACCAGATATACCGAGATGGGATTGGCGAACGACGAGCTTTAAGCCTAGTGAGGGGGTATATGAGAGGATTGAGGGTGTTCTTGCTGAAGCACCCGAGGTGGCTACAATTGCAGGTTTGACCGGAGGTACATTGGCTTTAGGATTGCAGCCTATTTCTACGTTGCTGGTTGATGCAGGAAGAGAGAAAGGAGGAAACGCGTTAGGGTTGGAGAGGATGAATCAGACATGGTGGGTGCTGGACACAGGACATTGGCTCGAGAAAGATGATGAAGTTGCGCATGAGGCGACGAAAAGGCTAATCAACAAGATCAATGATGAGGTAGAAGAGGAGCAAGCTGAGGTGGATTATCTTTTCATGAACGATGCTAGTTGGGATCAGGATGTTATTGCGTCATATGGAGAGAATAATGTGGCAAAGTTGAAGGCTGTAAGAAGGAAGTACGATCCGCAATTCGTCTTCACGAACTTAGTCTTTGGAGGGTTTAAGTTAGGCTAAATCTTACACCATGAGATTTTTTACCTTCTTAAAATAGAATGCAGGTTGCAAGGTTGAAGCTACTTTGTTCTTCAGAGGAAATACGTGTCGCATTTAGCTATGCTGGTGATAGTCTCTTCCATATAAGTCGCATCCGTTCACCTTTTACACTAAGAATGCAGTTTTGGTATCTGTAGCTGTTTACATGATTGAATAAGACTATGAGCAGGGAAATTCGGACTTTTCTGGTGTTCTCTGAAAGATTTTCACTTTCAACTCAACCATATCGGTCCCTTTGCATCCCCCACACTTCACTTCTCCGTCAAGCCTTAGCACAATCTCTTTACTTTCAGACAAGCAGATTTCTCCCATTCCTCCAATTCCTTCCTAAGTGTAACGACGTTTCAACTCAGGCAACAGGTTTTACCTCCTTCTTTGTCCAAGTAAACTTTGGGAAATTATGTCATTTCAGATCCCAGATCAAGGCAAATGTGTAATCCTGCAACAGTGTGTCGATTAGGATGCTTCTGCCGTCCATCGGTAGTTATTGTGGCGACATTTTTCAGGGGGCAGGGGATTGCGGCGTGGTAATCAAGCGGTGAGGGAAAGTTGGAAGTCCTGAAAGGAGTTTCCAAATGAAGCATGTGACGGAGTGAGGCGAGGCGACCTTAGAACATAATCAACGGAAATTATAGTGCCAGGCGAACATTGCTATGCATTACCGATCACTGGGGTACCTATCACTTAACATTACCAATGTACGGGCTAAAGTCGGCGGAGTACAAGAGGACGTTTTCTTCGAGAGGGGTCACTCAAAACCAGATGGTCGGTATTGTGGGGTTGCGAGTAGAGTTTTGATTCAGTATAAGACATGCAGGCGGGGAGTTTGATTAGGGCTCGGCGATGGATATTACGCGGTTGGTCGGGTTTTGCGGTTATATATGGTGGCCCCAAATGCCTGTTGCCTCCAGGTGGTGAATTGAAGTCACAATCTAAACACACGCCTGATATCTTCATTCCTCCTTGGATACTCATCTGCTTATTCGATTATTCCGCCGATTATCGTCAACTATGGCCCCCAATATTGTTGTTGTGACAGGTGCAAATACGGGCCTAGGATACGCAATCGTCAAGGGACTTCTGGAGTCTTCAAAGACATACCACATTTACCTCGGAAGCAGATCTGCTCAGAAGGGAGATGAAGCGGTCAAAAAGGTTTGCGGAGAGGTTCCAGAGTCTAAAAGCACTGTTGAGCTACTTGAAATCGACGTCAGCAGTGATGAGTCCGTAACCAAAGCTGCGGATATAGTAGAGAAGGCCCATGGCCGTCTTGACACACTTGTGAACAATGCTGGTGAGAACCTCTGGGCGAAGGATGAATTTGAATGCTTGAGCTGAACATACTAGGCGTGGGATTTGATTCGCTGTTTACTACGGGTCAGATGTCCTTGCGAGATTCCTTCAACAAAACCTTTGACATTAATGTTGCGAGCGCAAATGTTGTCACTTATACCTTTGCTCCTCTCCTCATCAAATCCTCGGATGCGCGCCTGATCTTTTTGGCTGGCATAGGACAGATAACAATCGCGGCTGAGAATTACTTCCCAACACCACCATTGCCTGCAGGTTGGCCAAAGGAAGTTGGCTTTGAGACAATTGCGTATCGTAGTAGCAAGGTAGCAATGAATCTAGTCATGCTGGACTGGAATCACAAGTTGAAAGAAGACGGAGTGAAGGTGTGGAGTATCAATCCAGGGTTCTGTGCTACTGGGTTGGTCGACGGGAATGCGGAAACAATGAGTGCAATGGGTGCACAGCCAGCCAGCGTGGGAGCACAGAACATCATCTCGGCTATTGAAGGCAACCGAGACTCGGATGTTGGGAAATGTCTTGATACAGATGGTTTGCTACCATGGTAGTGAGCTGTGTACGCTTTGATTCGCGCGTGGCACGATTCACATCATTAATCAATATCTCACCATTGGCTTATTGAATGATGTTAATGCGCCTGTCCTCAGTTGTGCTAGTCTTGGTTGAGCGAAGCAGTACAACAATGGGTCTACCATCTGCAGAGACTCAATGGAATGCAATGAAAGGAATACAAGATGAAAACCTTACTGCGTGTCTGCCCACCTGGCATACTGCAAGATAATAACTACAACATCAGTCGAGGGCAGACGAGATCGCATATGGCTAGTTATCAATGACCGCATAACGAATCAACACATTGCTGCTACTGTTATGTTCTTTTGTAAGACGAATGTGGTAGTGTGAAAGCCTTCAATTTTAATTACGACAAAATTTAAAAGTGAAGCTTGCCTAAGAGAGCCGGAAAGATTCTTTACTGCTATGGTTGAGATCGTTGGTACTCTAAATGAGAAGCTCTGCCGTTCAAAGCTGCGAAGTATCCGACCTCATCCTCCATACAAGAAGTCCAGGAGGTCGTCACGGCACTATAGCAACGAGGTCCATTTAGTGCTTGCGTTGTTATAGGTAGCCTTAATCTGTTGCAATTCCACTTGATGAGCATAGTGATCGCAAACATGACGAGAGTTGGGTCCAATAATAACAGAAGAACGAGGCATCTTTGCTTCGAATCCTTTGAAGCAGTCTCCTTTGATGTCTTTAGGACCTCAGTATAGACAATTACATCACCAACTATTTCACGCTCAAACATTTGAAAATTCGCTCTTCCATCAGGAGTAATCCTAAGAACAGATAGGAAGAATTTATCTAGTCGGCGTGTCTTGTCGCCCACTTTTGAAATGGGGGGAATTTCCATTGCAACGAAATAGCATCCTTAGGATCTAGAAAGCCCATCAAGATTGAAACGTGTGTTCTCTTCCTTTAATGGGACCAAATCCACAACAAACCATTTCACCCAGCTTTCTTTAACACAACTATAGAAGTAATCATGGTTCATCTAGAGCCAACCGAGAATTGGGACCAAATTCATCGACTGGGGGACTCAAATAGCACGTGAGTCTCTACAGGTTATTCAAGCAGAACATTTTACCTGGACAGCTTGCTGTAAATATGTTGCATCGTTTGCGCGAGTGTGTCGGGAACAGCTATACTCACAGTCATGCTAAAAGAAGACTACTAATGTCTATCGCCTGATGTAGCAAGTAGAATTCTACCTAGGTTGTTGAAAGTTTCTGAAGAAAGGTAACTTTTACAAGTCTTGAGTTCAGGCTTGAAAAGTGGTTTTATTAGTTGAATATCAAGATGGCTAGGTTTCGGAAAGGTGCATCACTGGAAATATGTACAACTTTCTCAACTGACAACTAGTAATGAAATAGTTATCTTAAGAAACTATCACAGCAGGTAAGGAGAAAGGCGTCCTGCTAGAAGGTACCCCAGATCATGATCTCCTGATCCCTGCTTGTTGGTAGTCACCAAGGCATGCCTACCTAGCACCGGGGCAGGCGGGGTAGCGAAAAGGGTGGAGTTGCTGCGAGTAGACTAACTTAACACAAGTAACTAGCCAGCTAGCTAGTCAGAACCCCGGCGTGTCCAGGTCAACCCGGCACCCGTCGCCTGATTTCCCCATTATAAGAGCACCTAAGACATTCACCCACCACCCAACCCCCTAAGACAGTTTGCAAAGATTTCCTTCACTTGCCATGGAACGTTCTCTAAAGCGCGCCTGGGAGAACGACATCGGAGAAGGAACGAAAGAGACCAAGAAGCGGTCAACTATTGCCTGTCAAGCGTGAGTTCTATAGTGAAATTGAATTGCGTACATGAAACTTACTTGGTGCTCAAGATGTCGTACAGTAGGTTGCTTGTAGCGCAATTATCTCTAGAATGAGTCTCTGACATTAATTACAACTTAAGGCAAAGGTGAAATGCGATGTCAATCCATACGCGCCTCCTTGTCTACGATGCGTCGCAGCTTCCATTCCATGTTTTTTGCCCGAAAGTCGTCGAGGGCGGGTTAGAGGAAGTAAAAAGTAGGTTCAAAACATAGCTGAACCTTCGATAAAGAGGTTATATCCTGATATTGGTGTAGCCGCAGTACTTTCGAGCAAATCCTGAGCAACGGGCAAGGTACGCAAAGTATGGATGCCCGACGAGATGCGCCGATAGAACGTCAATCTACGGATATCTCTGTGTCAGTCTCTGAACAGGTAATGTGCAATTTAACAGAGAGCACCGAACCCGCCAGTCATAACAATGGTTCTGGAGATCTGGAATCCCAAGAAACAGGAACCATCACTCCTTTGGATCCACACAATCTTATGAAAAGCTTAGATGAAATCTCGTCCAGAAAATCGAAACAGCTTACACGGCGGCTACTCCACCTCTTAGGGGAACAGTTTCCAGTATGCGAAAGCAAAGAAGTGGAAGTTTCTAGTGAGGGACAAGGCAGCTTTCAAGATCTGCTTCCTTCGATCACCAAGATCGCTAAGCAAGGGTGGAATTTAGATGGCGGCTCGGACTCTAGGAGATCAAAACGACCAGCAGTTTTGTCCGTAGCTGATTTGCCGTCCGAAGATGCTCGGTTGCTGGACTTGTGGACTCCAGCTGCCTTGCAAGAAATGGTCAGTGAGACCACGAGATACTTTGAGTACGGGCTACAAGGCTCAAAACGCGATGTCGCTCGAGATCTAGATCCCCTACAAAGGTCCATGATCAGTTTCGATCGGGCTCACGAACTTTTCACTGCGTAAAGTCACTCTGCAACACGTTGCTATATCTACTCACCGTAGACAGATACTTCGACATGGTACACCCTCAGTGGTCTATGCTCAACCCATCTCTCCACACACTACAGTTTGTCCGCAGCCGATCTGCAATGCTGACGACCACTGTATTGGCGTTAGGCTCTATAGCCTTGGCTACATTGCCGGATCATATCGATGAACAAATTGCCGAAGCGAAGAAGCTTTATGCCCACGCAGAGAAACTAAGTCTCGTGGTATACTCAACAGGCGCAAGATCAATCGAAATTGTACAAGCCCAAATTGTAAGGAGTCATTTTTCAACCTTAGTGGATGAGCAAGCGACGACCACTAATAATCTACAGTTACTATCTCGCTTTGGCATGTCTTCGAGAACACGCCTGGACGAGCAGCGATGGCTCCGTTCAGCGATGATACCACGCATGGCAATAGAAATTGGCCTCATACCGCGCTCACGAGACAGACAGCATAATGCCGATAGCGAAGATGCAGAAATGCAGAGGTCGAATGCGCTGCGAACCCGCGCCTTTCTGATCCTGAATGAATATAGGTGAACTGATCAAGACGCATCCATTCAATGGACTTTGCCTGACTGAAACAGATTCTTTTCATTCAATGGAAGTGCGCCAATAGATCTTGATTGTTTCAATCTTAATGGAGAGGAAATTGAAGAGATAACACAGCTTACAGCAGATCATCATTCTGTTAGCCTGCCAGCTCTTTATCAGCTGTATCTTTTCCAGGTATGTTTGGATGTTTTCTTATTATTTTCAGGTTGTCGCTACGTTTTCCAAAGTATAATCAGATGTATAACATTACCCTTCTAGAATGAGCTTCGTAAAAGGGCGGATTCCTATAGTGGACAAAAACAGCTGGACACCTTACATCTCGAGGCCGATCTGGCGTGGATATCATCGTATATACAGCAATGGATCCGGCAATATTGCAGTCAGGACGCTTCTCCAAGGAGTAGGGCGCATTTGATTCATGATGCTCTGAGTTGTCAGTTGCTCTTATCAGCTCGCATTGTTGGAAAATTGTCTGAGTCGGCCAACCTGCCAACACATCAACGACGACTACTCGACACAGCGCTTGCCATATTTCGAAGCGCCCTTGATGATCCCGTTACCATACACATGAATACTCGCGGCAGTATTTTTCCGTTTGCTGGTGCCATTATACTCAGGTTCGGCGAGAGAAGAGACCTGGTCCTTCGCTTAGCCCTTCGTTTGGCGGGGGACCCTACCAGACCTTATGTCCCCAATTTTGTCCGAAATGCCGGTAGTCAATTGCTGGCCATGCTTTGGTAAGATCAGCCAGACTGCGCTGCTTTTAATGTTGCAAGTGACTAAGATGATCAGTGCAAATCAACCTGGATCGAAACCCCAGTCAGACGATCCATCGTTAAATCTGCCCGAGAATCAGCATGAGTACAACGAGGCAGAGTACTGTCCCAATGAACAAGTTGGTAACCATAGGTTGGATGACGCGCGAACACGTACAGCAAACCTGACCAAAAAGTCAGAATCGCAGGATCGTCAGACACAGGCGGAAGAAGACGAGTCGGGACGTAGGCAAGAAAGCCTGTCCAACGAAGCTATTCTCAATTGCCAGATGCAACCCGAAATGCCGGCACAAGTGGTTCATGATATAAACTGGACAACCTCAACATCGTACACACCTGCCAATGTGTCCCTTGCCGCTACAGAAAACGGAAGCAATCTTTTCATTCCCGACTATTCTCTCGATTTTCCGTATACGCCGATCTCGACTGAATATCAAAGACCGATTTTCTCCTCACAAGACCTAAACTCTGACTATGAAATGCTAGTAGCTAGGACTATTCATCCGCACCAGTCTCATCTCCAACAGCTCCCGGACGGTCAGCAAAACCTTGTATCAGAACAAGGATATCAATTTCATTACGGGATGGGAATTTTCTCGCCTGATAGCCAACCTCCGGTCCTGCCTAGAGATCCCGGGGAAATGACAGCAGGAAGAGAGAGCTCTGCCCTCGGTGGACGAACTGAAATCATTTCTCCAGTCAACTCGACATGCACAAGTAGTATGGACAATAGCCAGGGACACATGAATCGCCAAGAGTATCAGAGGACTTTGTTTTCCACTATCGAACAGCTTCTTCAGCTGGCTTCGAGAAGCTAAAGAACTGCATGTAGTATTTATAGCCAAATCCAAGTTTATCAAATGTTTTCATTCGTAACAAACTGATTATCAACTTTTTTTCGTGTACACATCGTCTCTATGTAACTCATTCAGCATCGGCTTACCCGCTTTGAATCTGCGGATGTTCTCCGAGATTATTTCGATTGAGCGACCTGTACGGTTGGGCATGCCAGGCGTAGAGTGTGGGGTGATATAGACGTTAGGCAGGTCCCACAACTGAGACTTTTTGGGCAATGGTTCAACCTCAAACACATCGAGTCCAGCACCAGCGATTTGTCCAGTGGTGAGAGCATGTAACAGAGCTTCTTCGTCGACGATCGGCCCTCTGCCCATATTGATGATTACCGAACTTGGCTTCATTCTCGTGAATTCTTTGGCGCCAAACAGGTGATGAGTTCGGTCTGTCAAACTGCATGCAATCATTATGACGTCGCAGTCAAGGAGCGCTTCAACCGTCGCTCCCTCCTCATCGCTGAGCATAATGTCCACATCGATTGGAGTTTCTCTCTCCATTTTTGGCTTCTTCCTCCGCAGCACCGTGACGTGCATCCCAAAAGCGTGGCCCAGTTTAGCCATCTCCTGAGCAGTATTTCCGTAACCGAGGATACCCAATTTACGTCCCCATAATGCACCACGCAACCTGAAATCTTCTCGACCTTTCTCCCATGCCCGTTCTGTTTGTCTCTCTAACAAGGATCTTGTGTCGTATGCTAGTGCCATAGCAAAGAAGAAACCGTGCTGCGCGAGCACCGGTGCAGACCTGCCTGCGGAACTTGTAACGACAAAACTATTTTCCAGCACTTCCGGGCGTGCAGATTTATTCAGTCCCGCATGATCGCAGTGTATCCATGCAAGACGTGGTGCATCGAGCATGTACGATTCGATATCGCTGGCCAGGATAGCAATATTGGCCGACTTCAGCGCATTTTGGATGCTTGCCTTGTCGTCTGCTTTGCACTGAATGAATTCGGCAGGTTGACAAAGCTCACGTAGGACATCGATTTCAGGTTGCTCCCACGCAACCGTGCTCAGGACCGTGTGAAGTTCGCGGGGTGCCATCATGGGTTGAGCAGTAATCATCGAAAAAGGATTTGGATATTCATGTGACAATATTTTTAAAGCAAATGTTGCCAAAAGGGAAGACACAACCCACATCTCTCAGAAAATCTACTCTAGCACTGACTCAAAGATCATCATTTCTGTCCTGTCGGTCTTTACTGAGCTAGAGCCACCTCGTTGCTCGCATCCGTAGGAGCTGGCAATTAGGTTTCGGCATTCACTCTCTAATCAGCCTCAACATCATCAAGACGCCGGCCCCGGGCAAGTGAATTATGTGACTAACATTGTGTCCTCCGCAAGATTACAAGGTTGGCGTTAGTGCAGTAAAGTGGCACCCAATCAGGATTCGAAATTGAGCCGTCAAGTTGCTAACGGTGCAAGCGATTTAAGCCTGTCGTTGATATGTCCCTCATCCAGCGCATCGACTGCCGTACACGCGTAACAGCGCGTACCGCGGCGTATTCGCTTCAAGGCCGGCTTGCTAGCGTGAGGCCGTGAGGCCCTTGTCATAGCACCACGCGCTACGAGGTAGCATTTGCGGAGAATTCACACACCAATTAGACTAACCAATCTTAAGTTATTCAGTTCATAAAATGTGTTTGTGAACGTCAAGATGAAGAAATGTATTAATACTACGTGCTTTGTTTCCTGAAGCGGGGAACCGTGGCATGTTTCCTTACTCCCCCGCTTCCCCCCGACCCATTGCTTCATCCATGTCTACGGAACGTATGTTACAAAGCAAAATATTCCATCCTCATGGCGTGGGATTGTGTATCATAGTAACGCCCTCGCTGCATCGGCTTGGTACGGGAAGGGTCGTGCCATTTGGGTCCCCGTTTTGACCTCCGTCTTCATTGCCATTTCTAAGCCCGTTCTCCGGTTCATTCGCTGATACGCTTCGTAAATCATCTTTGAATTCATGATGATGGTTTCCATTTGGGAAAATGGCGTCATTTCTGCCCTCTCCATCTTTCATTGATGAGCCCCCGACAAGGTGGTCGTTTTGCATTCCCTCAATGATCACCACTTCAAATAAATCCAGCTCAGGCAGCTGTATAACGCCACCCACAGTTTTCAGTTCCGTGTTTGCTCTCAGAGCTCGTGCTCTAACTTTGCCACCACCAGTAACAGTGATCGATCCTCCAGAAATAGGTAGATGTGTCCCAAAATTGAGTTTTCGTGCGCCAGACATGTTGATCAAGTGGACCACCAGTTTTCCAGCCGTTTGGTTCACTGTGACCTCAACTTGCTCAGCGAGGTTGAAGGAAATTGGTTCTGGCGTCGCGATCTGACTGAATACATCGAGGAAGAAATCGCGAAGACAGGTAAGGCCTGTTTCGCGATATGCTTTTCCCACAGTGAATGGAATGAGAGCACCTTGTCCCGAGCCGTATCTGGCCACGCCACAACCTGGCTGATCGTTCTGTAGGTTCCCATATGCCTTTTCTGGGGGAGCAAATGGTGCCCGAGCGAGGACTCTATAAAACGTCCGAGATTCTGGTTTCCAGTCGAAGTAATAGGCGCATCCATGTATTGGGATAATTGGTCCGACATAGTAATGTATGTTCTTTGTCTTTTGAGGCGGCGCGACGTATGAGGACCACAGAAACTTTCCCTCAGTCACAGCCGCGCGTCGCCGGTGTACAGGTAACGATTCGAGTTGGATGTTCCCAGAAACTCCTTGGCCAGTCGAGCCTGTAGCAATAAGATTGCCTCCCTGTCTCTGAACCCAATCGTCAAAGATCTCAGCTGACCCGTCCCGAAGTTGACCGAGGCTGGGGAGAACGAGATTCTTATATCGATCGAGAGACCCGTTTGCATTGGTCTCTGGAAGATGCTCCATGGCAACGACATCAAAGGGGATTTGCGATTCCTGAAGGGCATTGTAAAGCCCACGGAATTCTGCAAGCGCATTTGCGTATTCCTTTTTCTCCATAAAGGCTCTGTCTGGTCGAACCAACCCCGTCAAGGCGACTGGAGCCATTCCAGTGTAGATGTCACTCCATTTCTTGTGGAATTGCGTGATATCTCGAGCGTGGTCCAGGCATGGGTACGGTATCTTGCCTGGAACCCCCATCATATATGTCGATGGAGTGCCACCTCGGGAGATGCTCTGTAGGAGATATTGTGCAAACTGTGCAGGCTCTTCTCCGGCCATTCGGTAACGCATGTCGATGAAACAGGTGGAGTTGGAAAGGACAGGCACTTTTGGACGGAACGAAATCCATGAGCTTACCCATTCTGAGACGGTGTGATGCCAGAAGTCTCGGCCAATCTCATTATTGGATTCTTGATAGACAATATCTGCTAGCTTTGTTCTAATGATTGCTGCCTCTGGGAGTTTCGCAGCCATAAATGCGCGGATCTTAGAGGTTACGCCATCGATGACCTCTCGGCTGAAGTGAAGCCATAGGCCATAGTTGGCATCTTCAGGGCCATTGGGAAGCTCCAGGCCATCAGAAAAGGCAAACCACCGCGATTGACAGCTATCACAGTGGCATACTCCGTGATAGTGCTTGAAATAGTCCTCTTCGTTCATTGTTGCCCAGTTGAAGAACAGGCCATCAATTTTGTAAAGGGTTGTAATCTCTTCGAGAATTTCATAAATTCGGTGTTGATAGTAATCTCCAGAAGGGCAAACGGATACCAGACTAGCAGTGTGCTCTTGGAAGTGTCCAGTTGGTGACATGTAGCACCATTCGGGATGTTCTGCGGCAACCTCTGGCGAAACCTTGGAAAAGTCCATTCTGGCTAAGAACTTGAGTCCGCGCGCATGTGCAGCCTTGATTGCATCTCCTACTAGATCTCCGCTAGATCTTCTGGCTAAGTTCGAGTTTTGCGATTGGAAGGCAAGACTGGTAGGATATTGTGCTTGAATACCGCCAACTCCGCAAAGCCATGCTGTGGCACCAAACTCTTTGATCCAATCAGCCACCGCGTCGACATCCATGTCCGCATCAATCTCGCGGAGGTTGGTTTGGACGACCCCAAACGACTCAGACCACCATTTGCTGGGTTTCATCGAGACAGTCATTCTGTACCGTGTCAATTGTGTCGGATAATGTAAGTCGACAGGATACAAAGTTACATACGATGAGCAGAATAGGAACGAAAACCGACAATATAAGTAGTGGGCGCGCTGGAATCACTCCAGTCCATCGCTTTCATTTAACGTCTTGCTAGCTGTAGTAACCATTGCATTTCCCTCATGCGCTTCTACATTGCGGAACTTCGGGTTTCCATGGGTAACTCGAATCAGTATCGGGAACAATACAATAGTATCCTCAGAAGTAAGCGAGAAAATGAGCTTGGGAACAAGATCTGCGTGTGTTATGAGAAGCAGTATGCTGTCTATTAGCCGAAGTCCCCGGCGTGAGTTTAGGTTAGCGCCGTTGGCGGCATAGACTGTATGGAAATAATCATTTAGTGTGAAAATCGAGCAATAGTCACGGCAATGTCTGGTCCAATAGGGACCTCATTCTATTATGGGATTATAAGGCAGCATGTAATTCATCAGTACTTCCCACAAAAGCTCAACTCGCAACCTCACCGGAGCCATGACTACAGCAGTGCGCCAACGCCTTCGAGGCAAGACTGTCCTTATCACTGGCGCATCCTCAGGGATTGGCAGAAGCACCGCGAAAGAATTTGCGCGAGCCGCAGGAGGTAACATCAAGTTGGTTCTAGCTGCACGTCGCATTGATGCGTTGGAATCTTTGTCTCAAGAAATCAAGAATGAAGTTGGTGAAGGTGTCGAAGTGCTTACGGTCCAGCTCGATGTGAGCAAGCCTGCAGAAATAGCACGTGTCATTCAGGCTCTGCCAGAGAAATTTGGAGATATTGATGTTCTTGTCAACAATGCGTAAGTCGCGCATTCCTAAGAGTTGGTTGACCGCAACTGTGTCTGACGAGTCTGGACATGAAGTGGCTTAGTTAAGGGTGTTGACAAAGCTCCCGATATCGCGCTAAATGACATGCAAGTCATGTTTTCTACAAATGTTGAAGGTCTGATTAATATGACACAAGCCATATTGCCAATTTTCCTTCAAAGACCAAATGGTGGGTCTGGAGATATCATCAATATCGGCAGCATTGCTGGTCGCGAGCCATACCAAGGGGGAAGCATCTACTGTGCGACCAAGGCAGCTGTCCGCAGTTTCACGGATGCTTTGAGACGCGAGCTTATCGCAACCCGGATCAGGGTGATTGGGATTGACCCGGGTCAGGTTGAAACAGTAAGTCGCTGTGGTTATTGTCCTTGCATTGTGCACTGCATATCATGGCAGTTGGCGATTCTAATGATATAGCAGGAGTTTTCTATAGTGAGATTTCGGGGTGACAAGACCAAAGCGGATGCGGTATACGCGTGAGTAATGGGCGGAGTCTCATATGAATTGCCACAATCTCAATTCTCGCTGATTTGATACAGGGGATGCGAACCCTTGACTCCAGACGATGTGGCGGAAGTCATCGTATTCGCAGCGGGCCGGCGAGAAAACGTCGTACTAGCAGATTCATTGTTATTCCCCAATCATCAAGTATGTGCCATTCCGGCTATACGTTGCACTACGGACGCTGACGATTTTCCAGGCAGCTGCAACGGTCATGCACAGGACATCCTAATTGTCAATTAAAGGCTATGGACTTAACCCGGGCTTTTGATACGAGTTTGGCGAATGTGGACTGATACTGGCATTTTGAACCAAGAAACACGAAAATAGTTAGATTAAAGACAGATTTAAAACATTCAATGCGATTTATTCTGGATTGACGCAAGTACCTATCACGAGTAGCACGCTGTGCAATATATCACGTAGTGGAAGTAGTTCTCTGTCATGGATACATGGTTCTAATCTTGATGAGAAATAGAGAGGTCTACAATTGTATCATTAGTAATACCAAGTCTGAAAGAATCTGTACCTGCCTGAGCCCACGAGGATCTACCTGTTTTTTTAACCAATGCCTTGGTGGGAAGAAATGATGCGACATAATGCGATGTCCATAGGTTGCAACGTTAGAACTTGCAAACTTAAAGACAATGCAGAAAATTATGGTCCTTCTGAGAACTAATGTAGACACGTGTTTCAAATGCTTAATTGCCTGGGTCGCGGTAAGACAAGCAGCTTTTATTTATGGTCTCTCCCATTATCGAAGTGGTCTCATTATTAGTCGCATGAGAGAGGCAAGGAAGTGCCTCCTATGCGTACATGATCTGAAGACAGGAGGAACAGCTATCAAATATCAAATAATTGCAGTTCTAACGTCAAAAGCACTCTGATGACTACAATTAGGCTATAGTGTTACCACCAAATGTTATATGATATTCTGTCACAGCAAGAGGTTGCACTACCCTCACACCCTCTTAGCAGTCTCGATTGTGTAGGCATTACAGTCCACACTAAAGCAAGCCATGAACTTCGGACAAGTCCATCAGCTTTGATCACTTAGGCTTCCACATCATAGGGTTGTCAACCCTGTGCAGATTTAGGCCTTGATTCTCTCTGTTGTAGTCGTCTCTACCACACCCTTATCGTCAATCTCCTCATCGCCCGTTTTATTCTGGTAAATGATCTCCTCGCCCTTTGCCCGATGCGACTCGGCGCCAAAGAGGACATCAATCTCTTCGAGGGGTACGCCCTTAGTTTCGGGCATGAAGCTACCGGAAAATTATTAGTCTGGACTACGGCCAAGGATCGGAAGTAATTCCACTTACAAGAAGACACCTAGAAGCAACAGGGTGTTGATACCGACAAAGAAGAAGAATGTGTAGAAGCCACACTTGTCAAGGAACTCTGGGAAGAACTGATTGAGAACAGTAGAAGCAACCGACTGCGATTGAGCACCGATAGCAACGCCGTGTGCTCTCACATCAGTCGAGAAAATTTCCGACGTATAAACCCACACCGTAGCTCCCCACGATGGCTTGTAGAAGAAGTTGAACAGGAAGAACATTGCTGCTACGGCAATCCCCATTCCGTACGGTCTGGAGCCATCGGGATTTTCGGGAATTTTCAGGCCTAGTATCGCGACCACGAGAAGAGTTGTTCCCATTCCAGCTGCACCAGCCATCAGGATGAACTTTCTTCCTGCACGATCGACAAGTAAAGTGCAGCTGAGAGTGAAAAGGATTGAGAATGTGCTTGACAATGCGTTGATCAGAAAGATAGTGTTATCGTCCTTGAAGACCGACTTATAGATCAGAGTTGTGTATGCGTTGAGAGAAGAACTTCCAGACACCTGCTGGCCGACGTTGATGAAGATAACAATAAGAGTTCGGCGAAGCAGCGAAGGTACTTTGACGAGAGTCAAATCTATAACGTAAACATTAGAAAAGGTTTTGTTCTCTTGCTGCAAGAAACTCACAAGGTGCCCACCACTTATCCCAGTTCTTCGTAGTTGCCTTTTCGTAAGCCACAGCTGTTACAATATCGCTGATTTCCTCATCTACACCGTCGTTGCGAACTCTAGCCATTGCAGCGCGGGCGTCTTCAACACGGTCGTTTTCGACAAGCCATCGAGGCGATTCGGGGACAAAGAACATGGTCGTAATGATGAACAAGGGTAGTGGAATTTGAACAAAAAGCGGAATGCGCCATTGCCAATCGTGGAGAGGATGAGATGATCGTTGCGCTCCGTATGCTGCCCAGTATACCATGAAGGCACCAATGGTGTACCATACTATATTGTTGGTCAGTATATGGGAATGATGTGATTGCTCCAAAGGACCAACTAACACTGCCACATGGATAACATGATTCCTCGAATCTTCGTCGGTGCAATTTCAGCAATGTATGTTGGGCCATTGTTCATACTGATGCCCTTGCCAAGGCCCATGATGACTCGGCCAGCAATGAAACAAGTAACGTTCGGAGCGAAGCTCTGCATGAATACAGAGATCAAAACGCCTGTCGTTCCCAAAGCTATGGGAACACGCCGACCAAACTTCTTTGAGATCGTAGGAGAGATGAAGAGTCCAGAAACAATTGCGCCGACGTGATAAGCTAAAATTTCGTGTCAGTTTCATGTGAGGTGACAGCCATCTTCCTTAATGGGAGGCGGACTGGATGTGGTGATTCACGGCTGCTTGAAATACTTTCAGTACTTACCCGTGTTGATGCCCCCAAGAATAGATGAACTAATTTTCTTCTCGTGAGGCTCCTTGAAATGATTCTGGAATGTCTTGAATCCTTGGATGGAATTGAATGTTGATGCGTCATATCCTGCTAAAGCCTGAAAATGTTCGATTAGCATTATCTTCCTATTTGCACAGGGGCATTGTAGTGGATGCGATCGAAGGCCTTCCTACTCACCATGACCATGGCAGCTGCCGTGGCAGCATACCATGCACGTCGTTCTTGAGGCGTTGTGCTGAACATTTTCCGTTCTCTGATTCTCTCTCGTGGGTTAACTTGCGATCCTAACTGCTACATTGGAAGAGCAAAAGACATGTAGACACTTATATGCATCCACAGTTGGCAAGCTTCGCCCCTGTGTACACTAGGAGTCTCTCCAATTAGGGCCTAGAACTCATGTCCGGCGATAGTCTGTGTACCCCATGGGGATTTGCTAAAATGTGGAGGTGAGCTGAGAACGGACGGAAGAGAATGAGTTTGGTGCGGGTCGATTGTGACAGGCTCCAGTGCACTATTGCCGAAAAGCGCGCGATGGAGATCCAGCAACAATGGGCCACAAAATCAATCAAGCCATAGCCGAGATCCCGGCGTAGTATTGCGGAAGTTGGAGAGAAATCTAGTTGCCGGCATTACCGTGAGGTACGCTTGAAATGTTGATTCCGTCTCTACTTTCGCTTAGCTGAGGTACTATTAACGATAATCTATCGTTTAGCCCCGTACTCGGTTGAACAATGGAGGGATGACCGCCGGAGACGCTACTCACAAAGGTCATCGACTTTAGTTAGTGTCGTGATGCAGTATTGACCCCCGACTTACTGCGGAGGAGGCTCATCGATCATCCCCGCAGTATGCATCCGGTGTTTACTGTGTCATTGATCAACCGGTCTTGCTTGCCTAGGTATGCAATCAATTCTAGTCACGCTTAGCTGTTCCTATGCAACATTTCCATTAAGGGCTCTCATCAATTATGATCTCAAAGCCGAAATAGATTATCTACTTTGAATTATTCCGTGAGATTGTCCGGTGAAGTTATGTATAAGAATGCGCCCGGTGAAGCCAGTCGATAAACGATAATAATCATAATTATCCGCATTCAAGACTTAGACTACGACACTGTCTACGATCCTGCATGTAATTTTGCCTTGATATCTGCCAACCATTCCGCAAGCAATCATGCAACAACTTCAGTGGTCGACTCTACTGCTTACTTGGAGTATTTCCCTTGGATCCGCCCATGCTATCACATTCCAGGTTCCTGGCTCGAGTGGAAATAATGCCGCTACACTGGATTTAAGTCCAGTATCCTTTGGGTGAGATGACCCACTAGAGATGGTATAATATTGGTCAATCCTGATATCTTATTACAAAGATTTCCTTTCGCCACACTCACGGGATACTTCGACGGAATGCCTCTAGCCTCCAAATGTCTTGATACGTTCAGATCTGTATCTGGCGTATGGCCCAGAATTCGCGTAGGAGGGACATCGGAGTAAGCTGCGCTCTTATACGCTTGTTGTTCACTTGAATTGACAGATTTAACACCAATTAGAGACTACGGCACTTTTGACCCTACTCTAAAAGTGCCAAATATCGTCACAGGCACTGCACCAACAGGGCAGAGTCAAACTACCTATGGCCCCCAACTTGTGCAAGTTCTTGCCAACTACAAAGGAACGATTGTTTGGGGTCAGTACTGGTTGTTCTTATTATTGCAAGACCAAAGGATTGATAAAGCCTCTCTAGGTCTTAACAGGGGGTTCAACAACTTGACCAATACTATCGAAGCTGCAAAGGTCGTGGTCAAGACATTGCCTACGCTTTATGCACTCGAACTCGGTAACGAGCCAGTAAGTGTCTCCCAATCATTATTCTTTTAACATTACTAACAAACTAACAGGATGGTATAATTCTCCAATTCATGGGTCGTTAAAGCCGGCCTAGTATGAGATTTGGCTAAGTGAATGAACAGTATTCGCAGCGTTGAACGCTACTATTGCCAATGGAGTAGATTGGAATTTCCAAACAGAAGCTGAGAGCGAATCGAAGTGGCAGGCAGCTGTCGGTCAGGCCCTTGGTCGCGATAATATCGTTCAAGCCTCGAGTTACTACCAAACACCTGCGCGTGGTTGGGGGGCAGCGAATTATTTCAAATTTGCAGATCCTACAGCTGATCGCTACATTAAGGTGTATTCACACCACAACTATCCCCAGACTGCGGTGGGAACCTCTAATGGAGAAGATCCTCCTAATGTCCAAGCTCTGATGAGCCATGTCAACATCACCAAGAATGTCGGGCTTTACGTTGACGACGTGAAAGCTGCTGCAACTCGAGGGTTCGACTATGTGTTTGGAGAAACAAATTCTGGTATGAATTCCATCGGCAGTACATTATACATTGCTAACATTTGCCCACAAGTATCTGGCAATGGAAAACCAGGCCAAGGTGACACTTTTGCGACTGGCATGTGGGTTCTCGACTACGTGCTCCGAGCAGCAAGCATCGGTATCAAACGGGCATACTTCCATCAAGGCACGCCCGGGAAATCTTACTATGTGTGGTTCAACGCAACAGGAATCCAGTCCCCAATCTATGGCGGCTATTTTGCAGCAGAAGCTTTCGCAGGAGCCTCCAAAATTGCAGCTCTCGATGACGGAACTACTAATCAAGCTGGTTATGTGCTATTTTCGAAAACTGGAAAGGCTCAGAAGGTAATTCTAGTTAACTCCGATTACTATGACGGCTCTGGTATTCGTAGCTCGACAAACTTCATTCTCAATGGCCTGACAGGTGGAAATGTACAAGCGCAGAGATTGACAGCAAAGACTTCGCTCTCTAGGCAAGCTTCAGGGGACGCACCTTCCTTTTCTGGGCAATCCTTCAGTGATACGACTTGCAATCTTGTTGGCAAGAAGGTTGTTGAATCAGTAGCAGTAAAGGGAGGAAGTGCAAACTTTACCCTTGCTGCATCAGAAGCTTTGTTGATTCTACTTTAATAGAACTCCATATGTTAGTCATAGGTTTCTTATAGTTGACTAATATGGTTCCGGTTGTCAGTAGCATACTTACATACCATATAAGTGTTTGCTCTTTCCTTCATTGCTAATGTACAACCCTTGTCTCTTACTGAAGCTTTCCATAGAGCCTAACTTTTAACATAGATATCATGTTGGAGTCATTACATAGGCTAAGCTCGAGAGGAATGCATGAGCCAAATTACTGCTTAATCTTATAATGTAAAGGTTATTAATAAGTTATAAGTTTACTTTTTGCTATTAGATTTAGAAAGAAATCAATTATTATTATCTTTTTTTTCTATATTTTATATTATTTGTTGTAATTTTATTGGTCTCTTATATAGTGACTTTCAAACACCGACGGCCTGACCTAGCCTCGTATGCCGAGTACCAACCTACCACCCTACCAAGATAAATTCCTACACTACCAGAAATTCACCCGTCTACCTGTAAGGATAATGGCTTGTCAGTTGTCAGCTCCTGCAAAACGTCCTGAAACACAGCTTAGGTATATTCGTGGTCAAAGTGGTGGCAAGCTTGTAGAGGGAAACTTTCCACTTGAACAAGTCGTAATCGACCGTCAGTTCTCAGCCTAAGACAATTGTCAGACTTCTAATCTGATCAGAGCTACCACCCGGAACCTTAGTAGTCTCTTGCAACCAGTATGGCGCATCTGAATGGACGGTCTTAGCACGAATCGATACCCTATCTACAGACAGCAAACCGAAGGCCTATTTTCTCAAGGGAAGACCTATTACCTGCCCATTTTTCTGGGCTGTGCTAAGACATCACAGTGCGCCGAAAGTGAGCAAGGACGAGCCATGCTAGAGGAGAATTTTACTCTATGTCTGAACTATACAAGCTTTCGCCTGAGCTGATTCCAAAGCCTCATGCATGGGGTCAGTTCAACGCCGCGGACCCGAAGGCGTACTACTATCTCTGCGATTTCCTCGAACTTACGAAAGACGTTCCAGATCCTGTCTCTCTTTGTGAGAAACTAGTCACTTTGCAAAAGCGCAGCGCATCGCCGTCCAACATGTTCGGTTTTCACGTTAAACCACTACGCGGCAATCTACCTTTGGATACAACGTGGAATCCGAGTTGGCAGAGCTTCTTCATTCAGCTCTTCCGTGGATCTCTAGAGCTAGATCAGGCACGGAACAGGCAATGGTCGGAGACAGAACAAAAGCTCATAGAGCAGACAATGACACATGTTGTGCCTCGCGTCCTGGGTCCCTTGGAGACTGGAGGCCGCTTTGTAAAGGCATCACACATCCATGGAGGGACGCAGAGTCAACCCAAAACTCATTGCTGAGACACGCTAATTTTAACAGACCTTTGGAATGGTAATATAGGTACGGATTCGAAGTCTGGGCAGGTCTATATCTTTGATGCGAGTTCATACTACGCACACCACGAGTTAGAAGTCGCAATCTGGCGGTCCCGCCCAGGTACTACTGTTGGATCTGGTGTATATCTCAAGACATACCTTGACCTAATGGGGGTCAGCGAGCCGGTAGACCAGTTCGATGATCGGCACACGTTGTATAGTGCATGCACTGCCTTGCATGCCGCTGCCTGCCATGATATGTCTACTTTCCGCGATGAGTAGGCAATACAGTGACTAGAAACTTTCCTACAGAAGCCGACATGCATAGATGCCTGGAAAAGCTGAAGGGTTTAGTGGAGAAATATGTGCCGCCATCGGTTGACGTCGATTCCACCACGAATCCTCTCTAGGCATAGGCATGTCGCATTCTGATGACACTACCGAGACAAGCATGATCAGGTAAAGGGTAAACAAGGTACAGTACGTAGTATTGTAGCGAGACGAGTAGACAACGTGAAGATGCCAAAGCTGGTGATATCTGCAGTCTCATTTTCCACGTCATTGGCAATGCGCTCCTAATTAGCTTGTTCTGTTGAAGAATTATTTTGTTTTGTGAGGCCTAACACAGCAGGCTCCCAGATGTTGCATTGGGTTCCCCGAGCATTCGAGGAGCTGCACCATGCCCGCGGAATCACCTGTCACCAGTATTAAGCCATCGGGACTGCAGGCTACATCAAGTATGCTTGCCTCTTCGATTGTTTTCAACAATTTCAGTGCTTTGTAGTCAAATAGACACAGATAGCCGTCTTCATACGCTGCAACAAATTTATGATTTTCGGCTTTTATATTAGCAGTTTAACAGCAACTCCCAAGAAGTGCACAAGACTTTCCAATATTACGTTCGAAACGGTGCCGGAGCCAGAGCACATTCATGATCCGAGGGGACAAGAGCATACGCCGAGGCTAGGCTCTCTTGGTTTTCAAGTCGTAGAGCATTATACTAAAGTAAAGGACTGGGCCGACAAGCAAGCTCTCAAAGAATTATGTCTCCCCGAAGTCCACAACCTATTGCTACCCATCTCCAGGATTCAGATGAGATTGTGATATTCAATCGGCGCATACGTGTGAAATCAAATAAGATAATGAGCATGCTAAGCAGCTACTAGACAAGAAAGAACCTTGGAATCAAACGAATGGAACTTGGTAATGGGAGTCAATATGTACTACCAGCCGAGTCTGTACATCTATGCAACACTTTCCGGGAGGCTTGATTTTAGTTCGGCGTCTGATTGACTGATACATAGACCAGTCCCCTGCAACGGTGTTACAATTGGTTCATTTCCACATGGGTGACCGGGCGCCTGAAGTGCTTAAAAGAAGGGTTCGGATAGTGAAGTATATGTACGCACTCCTTTTCCATTGACATTAGTTAGCCGGGCAGTTTCTGGAAGCCCATTTGCTCGTACCCAATCTAGGATGCGCCACTGGCTTTATGCGATGGCACCTACGTGTGGGACACCTACTTGATAGCGGTCAATCATGTCAGATGTAAATATGTTGGCGAGATATTGATGCTTCTATTCAGGCCTGGTTTCAATTGGAATTATCTTAGCAACTAGAATGAGAATGAGAGTTATCTATTCAAGGCTTTTGACTCTTTTGAAGGAGCCAAAGCGAAATGTCGGTTGGCTCCCTAATCGAAAGATAATAGCTGATAACAAACTACTTGATAGATTGCCCACATACATCTTTCGAAAGCCAGGATACTCCAGCTGATTGTCTCCAAGAGAAAGTATCGAGATGAGAGCATTGGTATGTACACATGCTTGAACAACATCCTGTAGTTTGAACAGTAAGAATGCAACACTCGGTTCCCTAGCTACACTGCACGCTCTACTTCCGCTGGGCTACCTTTGTCCAGGATTCGACTGTGTCGCAGAGTCTCACGACTTCTAAACAACTCATAGCCCGCGAGGTTACTAACCTCACGACTAAAAGACCATAAGCCAGTCTTTCCCATCCCAATGCAAAAGATATCCGTAAGATCGTAAACATCCTTCATCGTCAAGTCGTTCCTGGGAGAAGGAAATGCAGCACTGATTCGGGCTCCATCTAACAAAAGGTACATATCGTGTTTCTTGCGGGCCGCAGCTACAGCAGTGAGCTCGCGTTTTGTATATAATGTACCAATACCTGTGGAAGTCGAGATGAAACCCATCTTCGGCTTTGGTTGGTAGCTGCTTTGTCGAAAGCCTTCTAAATCAGTTCCGGAGTCAATTTGCCATCTATGCCACTTTGAGTAATCAATCTTGTGTCATGTTGCTTCTGTAGCGCCACCTTCCTTTCCAACAATGTGACCAGATTCTGCAGCAATGACTGCCTCATGTGGGCGAAGATGGCTTGCTATAGATATGAGATTCGCTCCTGTTACACCAGGTGTGAAATAGACTGGGGCGTCTTCCACGCCAATCATGGTTAAAATTTCGTTTCTTGCATCTTCAGAATATTCGTCGTCGCTGTATCCACTGTACTATGATAGATTGGTGGTTCTGATCATCGCATCGATGATACCAGGATGTGCCCCTCGCTATAGTCTTCATGAACTTTGCTTGGCGGTCATTTTCATGGATTTGTTGGCTCATAGGTGAAGAACAAGCTGTAGTAGGAGTGCTTATGCATGTTGGTGGTGGATGGGAATAGCATACTTCTTCCCAATCGAAAGATTGCTGTAACTGTCCGGGTAGCAAAAGACATATTTGACGCAAGCGGCAAAATTAAGAGAACGAGGATTAGAGATAGTTATAGAAATTTTGGAGTGTCATCTATAACTATGTTATTGAATGTGGTTGGCTGAAAAGACAAACACGCCTTGTAGGGTGGTAGGGTAGGGACCTATGTTATACGTTCAAGGTAAAGAACAACGGGTTCTCTATACCAACTAAGACAAGAATAGACATTGAAGGTGTTGGCTTCGTACAGGGTCCAAAGTATACATTGCATGTTTCGCGAAATCATGTGATACGAATGTTGACTAGGTTGAGGCATGCACAAAAAGGAAATTGCATTCCTACCATCTTTAAATAGCTAGAATTTTGTTTTTATTGCTACGTTGTCGATCCTTTCAGGCCTGTGCCTTTTACGAAATGCATTACACTTCAATCTATACTACCTTCCACCTCTTTGCGACGACGTGGTCCTGCCTTGTAGCTAAAACAAGCAACATCGTCCACACAAAATTCGTTCGTAACATGAACCAATTTGGTTATTCCGTCTGCCGTAGTGTCAAATCGTAGTCACCGTTCAGAATAACTATTCAAAAGAGACCAAGTCCATGAGGCGGAATACAAAGGGACTCTGCTAGACCATGGACCAACCCCGAAATGAACAAAAGATGACTTTCGGATTTCCTTCTCGCTCGATATCTATACTAGAAGAATCTCCAACGGGAGACAGCGAATACAAATCGACCACTCCCCTCAGCGACTTAACATACGCCAATTTAGGACCAGCACCATGCTCTGTAATGGCAAAGCTACGTTCGCGATCCCTACTCGTCAGAGTCCACTCACTCTCCATTCTACCGAAGGTTCAGTCTCGGCGCGTTATTCTCTCCTCTTTCTCATTGTTTATGGCATCACTAACATTTACTAACTAGACCTTTCCCGCTTTTGAAACTTCCTCGCGAAATACGCCGTCGAATCGCCGAGTACGCTTTATATACCGTTGAAGGCCTCGACTGGCAATGGATAGCTGCACAACCATTGAAGAAGTGTGGAACTTTCCGCGACATATCTGTCATCAATGCCCTCCCTTCCGTCTGTAAGCAACTGTACCAAGAAACATCGGATCTTGTCTTCAGCATCAACATCCTCAATTTCGACGCCAGCTGTATCTACGGATACATTCCAGAAATACAACATCCACCTGATCTAAGCACCGCTCTTTACGCTTTTGAGTTCTTCTGGAGTAAATGTCCAGCCAACGTCAGGGGCGGTGTGCAAAGAATCAGGATGTGTACAACTTGGACAGCTAGTCAGGCGTTTGATCTTGCGCTGTGTCATTGGCCGACGGATGTTCGGAATAGCTTAGGGCATACGAGCTTTGCAGTTACAAGGTCGAGGAAGGAGGAGAAGAACTATCGTATTCTTTCTGAGCTGTCGCAATCTCGCTTGCATTTCATGATTGCTCCACTGGACTGGAGGCTCCCAGGAAGAGGGGAGAGGCCCAAATCATGGCGGATGCAGCTGGACAGATTTGTTGCCTTCGCTGAAGGGCTGAAAGAGGATGAGTTGTTGGGTTGGTTTGGAAGTCCAACCCGGAAGTGGAAGATCACGCCTTATCATAGGAACTGTGAAGCAGATTTAGAGTTCATGTGTTCCTACGTAGCGTTTACCCAGTATACAGATCGGGTTAAAGAGTGGTGTTCAGAAGGATTTTGATTCTACCAGGATAGGCAAACACAAACATTGATATCTCGAAGCCAATATGAAACCTAGTCAGATGACACAGTATATATTCTTCTCGATGCGCATCCACTAAAATGATGATGTGCGTTCAACATCTGGTGGAGGGACACCCAAAGGGTAGTTGTAGCGATCTCTTGGGCGCCGATTTGAGTTCCAACGAACGAATCTACTAATAGCTCATCGACACAAACAACAGAGGGAAGTAACAGAAAGGGAAAATAAAGCAATATCTATTTTTCTACCCACCCACATAATATCCACACATGTTATTGCAGACAAGCTAAAAGGAATTTTAACCATGCAGTTCCAATTCCCAACAACGGCTTAAGAGAGTCTATCTCGTACACTATCATTCGCATCATCGCCTGCGCCAACCAACATTCTATCAATGTCATGATCAAAATCAATCAAGACTTCATCGCTGTACATGAGCTTCCACTCTTCTTCAGGTGCGACCTCCAGTGAAAGCACCTCTGCACGACAGTCATCAATCCAATGCACCGGGATGTAGCGCCATGTCCTTGGACTAGGCGCATCGCGGTTCTGATTCTGGAGGCAAAAGTGGGCCTGCATTTATTTTCGTAAGTATTGATGTCGTACGTTGTCTAGTTGACTGGACCTACCATGTGTTTCGGCTGCAATTCTACCTTGGCCGCGCTCACGCCGGTGACATACCACTCCCCAATGCTATTTCCTATCATTGTTCCGGCACCCCATCTTGATAGAAAAATATCAAGGTTCATGACAATAAGGATTACCACGAAGACATACATGACAGCACCGAGAACATCATGAACAGACCAGACAGAACTATCATCGTCTGGAGGGAAGCACGGTTCGCCCCAGAATCCGAGATCATTTTCCTCGTCGTGGAGAAGAAGAGGCCTGCATTCGTCATCTAAGGACAGTTGTGTGTCGCATGATTTATTGATGGTGTGGTATGAAGGTGGTGGTTTTGTGTTTGGTTGACGTGCGTCGCGGAGGAAGGCGAGGATGGAGAATCGAGGCGTTGGCTCTAAGGCCTTACATCTTCTGGCTCTACGGCTTCGTGGCATCGATGCAACTCAGAGTATATGGCCAACAATTTGGATGCAATGATTGTCGCAATGAGTTGATTCCTGGGGAAACCAGTGGACGTTCAGATTGTTGTGTAAAGACAATTATGTCTTGCTCTACCCAGTCCGTGTAAGATCCATACTTTTGGTAGAGACATACTGCCTGGCTTTATTGCAATAGATTGGGTGCTGATTGAAGGTGGATATTTCGTTCTCATCATAACGAAAACGGGTGTGCCCTAGTCGAGGTGACGATTGCGGAGAGTAATTTTGCATGCGTTTTCGTGGAGCTGGAGGGTTGCTTGGCAGCGGATGTCTGGAATGAAGCATGTTGCACAAAGAATTTGGCATGACAATTTGGCAAGGGATGAGTGTCCCAGCACGTTTCGACGCACCGGACTGGATGACATTGTGTCGGTTTAGCCCTCTCTATCATCGAGAGCGTTGACACTTGGGCTGATATCTCACATTGACGGTGCAAGAAGAAACGTTAAACACTCATACGGCTAATTCAACACGCGCAATATCTTTGTGGCAAATGTTTTGCATGGGGGAATTCGGACTACAGTAGATTGTGATGTAATGGCTGTGCCGTCATAGAACACTGGGTTGGAGCATTACTCAGACAGAATGCAAGACCAACAACAAATATTGATGCGTTCAATGTGGCAGCTATGTTCCCTTTGCCAGCCTATTACTATATTCAATCATGGTGCTGTTTCCTTCCCATATAAGCTCGCCACTTGGGATTCAGCAAATAGATGGGTATTCCCAAAAGGAAGATCGCAGCAAACACGCCAAGAAGCTGAAGGAAGTCAGTTTTAAAGTAAACATTTCCGTGACTCGCGAGAACTTACAATCATATAAGCGCGCAGATAATCGAATTGCATTACCATAGGCGTAATACCATAGGAAGCGCCGAACGAGACCACATTCTTTAGCCCCGTTACCAACACGAGTGCAGGGCCAGGATTTTCTGGCATTGCTTCCGACGCAAAATGTGTTGTAGTCATCAAGACAACAATAAAGCCAAACTCGAACAGTGCCCAACCTAAGATCCCGTTAGTAATAGTTTCATCAACTCGAAGGTGACTCACCCATGATGATTCCCCAAACTGAAATCGTTTCTGGCCACTTTGCCGCAGCGCCGTAGATAATAATACCAATCATGCTGACAATCGCAGGGAAGATCAAAATAAGCAAGGTATCCTCTGGAATATGAATGCCACCTCTTCGCTTGGCGATGAGGATATTAAGTTTATCCCCAAACCATCCAGCATATACCATCGCGGCTATAGAGGCAGGGAAGATAGGGACGTTGATGAGACCAACAGAACTTTGCGACCATCCGTAATCGTGAGTGAGAATGGTCCCATAGTTCAATGACATGGCAATGCCGACTCCAAGACTAATGGAAGCAGCCAAGATGGCCCAGATGACTGCTGGTGATGTGCAACATTGAACCATCTTCCACAGAGAGCCCATTCCAACTTGAAGAGCATTTGGTGCCATGCTAGTATACGGTTTGAGCTGCTTGATGAAACCATCCCGCTCTCTGACCGCCGTGGCCTCGTTGTGGGCATGTACCGTACCGAATCGGCTTCTCGCTTCGGCATCTGTCAAGACCAATGTCACGCCAAACTCATCTGTGTAGACGACAAGACCATTCAGCGACATTGGACTTCTTTGATACCGGGTTTCAGGTAACAAAAAGAATGCCACCACTGTACCTGCACCAGCAAGAATCGTGATGACCCAGTAGAACCATTGCCAGCTAGTCGCAGCTACGAGATAGCTGATGGAGATGGTAAAAACAGCATTGATGAGGTTCTGAGTTCCCCAGTACCATGCGAACCACTTGCCACGCTCATCGACGAAACTGACGTCCGTTATGATCAGAGGTAACACAGATTCGGTAGCACCGGTTGCAACCCCGATCAATACTCGGCATGCCATATGTTGATCGAAGCTTGTACTTTTGGCTGCACCAATACTGGATCCGATGAGCAGAAGGCAACAACCAAGGAATACTGGGCGACGGCCAAACATCATTGCGAGGGGCAGAATTACAAATGCTCCTAGTGGAAAGTTAGTGGGAGGTTGCCAACATTCGATACTTATGATGCTTACCACAGGCCATCGTCACACTGGGATATGTAGATAGACCGACGACATCAGTTACGCTCTTTCCCGGGTACATCTCCAAGAAGACAGGAATGATGGGTCCGATACCGCCGACCAAGACCAAACTGAAGATACTGAACCAACAACAGGAAACCAGTATACCCAGTTTGCGCCATTTATTGAAGTTGAGCGGATCATTGGGGTCATCTGATGGAATCGGGATGCGTCGAATATTTCCTTCGCCGTCGACAAGGTTCACATCTCCAGCGCGACCGGATCCATTTGCAGATTGCTTCGCCACTTCGATCTGCTCAGAGCAGACTTCCGCATCCTTAGCATCTTCCATAGTGCAACCAGAGCAGAGACAATCGGGGCAGAGATGGGATTCCCCAGATGAAGGAGATGGAGAAGTGCAACTACAGGTCTTGTAACAATACTTATGAATGATTCGTGTTTGAGGTTTCTGGGATCTCGGGTCGGTGTCTGCGGGGACAAAACTAGACCCTCTACTCCAGTGGTAGTATAAACGAGAAGCTTGTACCACTGAAGGTAAGCTACTCGCGTGTTTTCATCATCATTGCCGCTGGACGAAGGCGTGGAAGGAAGGGATTTTGCTGAGGGCGTCTGTTAGCTAGTCTAGCGTCACGTAATTAGAGGTTCTTGGTTGGTCATCTCCACAACCTCGTAATGTGGAGGACCCTCTACTCCTTTCTGGACCTGGCTACTTGCTTCCCCCATCTCTTTTCTCCGCACTCCGCATTCTAGGAACCTGATCATTAGTTTCAAATACGATATTAATCTGGTATGGACAGATACGACTACAGAAGAGCTGTCTGAGTAGTCGATTCTTTTGCTTATTCGTGTCTGATGAAGGTTAATAAGTACCTACACGCATTAAGTTCTCCCATTCATGAGTCCAACAGAAGAGCAAATGAATGGAGCCGTGTCCGGTAGGTAGATCGAGAAAGTAACAGTCCCAGTGAGCATCATGCCTGCGGGTATTGTCCGGGAGTCGTTGAATTAACTATTTGAATTCCGAGAACAATCACTGGAGCACCCATCAGTCTACGACGTAGTAGGTAGTAACTCCTACTCACCTACCGACATTCACGCGAAATGGACATCTCAATGTTCATTGATCCAGGTCACAGCTGGAAGTATAATTTGTGGGGTGGTGGCAAAAGGGATTCGGCTCGGGTGGGGTGGGGGCATAATCTGTAGAACGTCCCAGATTGCGTCGGAAGTCGGAACGGATGGACACCTGCACATCTATGGCGTTGTGCCAGCACTAATTTATGTGTACTTATTCACGTTCAAGGTGTTATCTTCTCGACTTCTTCAAAATAGCATCCCCCTTGTTTATTCATATCTAAGGGTCCAAGGTGTGAATCGCAACCAAGACCAATTCAAGTCATTTTATTCTCGACCATTGAAATCTTCGTAAACATGATTTCCACGAAGATTGAGCAGAACAATACCCTTAAGCTCGAGGGAACTACACAGGATCTTGAGTACTGGCAGGAAGATGTTGCTCGAGATGGATTCGCCGTCATCAAAGGCGCAATTCCCAAGGAGCGCATCGAGGGTTATGCAAATGACATGATGAGCTGGTTGGAAGGCTTGTAAGTATAATCTTACTCTCTTTTCATTCTCAAAGTTATGTTGTACTGATTGTCTTGATCAGCAACCTCGGCTTCGACCGCAACGACCCATCCACTGTCCACAAGTCTAAGCTCCCTCATATTACGGAGAAGGGCATGTGTCTGAATTACGCCGTCACACATGAAGACTTTGTGTGGAAAGTCCGGACAGAGCCGGGCATTCTGAGCGCTTTTCACAAGATTTACAACGACAAAAAACTCATTGTCTCATTTGATGCAGTGAACTTCGGTTTCCCAAACAGGACTGATATTCCACCAAATGACCCTTGGCCTCATCAAGACCAAGATCCTAAGAAGCCCGGCTTCCGAGTCATGCAGGGACTGGTCAACGTATTCCCTAACGGTCCGAAGGACGGCGGCCTGATCGTTTGCAAGGGAGCTCATCTTCTGAGCGAACAGTTTCACAAGGAGATGGCTTGGGAAGAACCGATCCCGGCCTGGAATCCAGAATGGTACGGCTTTACCGACAAGGGCATGCAGTGGTTAGCCGACAAGGGCTGTGAATGGGTCAAGGTGTGCGCAGAGCCAGGTGATCTTCTCATCTGGGATAGCCGAACACCCCATTACAACCTCTCTCCTGAAGGAGAGACCCCACGTTTCGTTATATACACTTGCTACATGCCTGTATCTGGTGCCACACAGGAAGAACTAGTGCGCAAGAAGAAAGCTTTTGAGGATTGGAACGGAACAACGCATTGGCCCAACTGCCAGGTGGTTGGTAATAACAACGCGAAGAGGGATGGAGTTGACGATCCTCATAACCGATTTGAACCGGTTAAGAAGCCGGTTTTGGATGAAGAAGGTTTCAAGTTGACCGGCATTCCATATATTAAGGCTTCTGCTTAGCTTTTCGTCCCACTATTACATGATCGAGTAATCCAGAAATTGATATCATCCTTAGTCTGTAAATTAAATTGAAGCTCTTCTCATTGACATCTTGAGTTCTTACATGTACGGTTTTATGATGGGTTACGTTTGGATAAGCGGAAGAATCTTCCTTAGGTTTATTGAAATAGAAGACGATAGTAACAGGTGTGTGGATCTTTCCTTGGTCTCAATACATACGCCCATCAACACTTGCAGCTCTAGCTTTAAGAACATTGTTTGACTTTGGGTCCATTTTTTATTGTTGTATCTACTTAAATGTTTCCTAGATCCTTCAATAGCTTACACAGTGCCCTCACCAGTGGTGGACGGTTTTCTGAGTCAATACCGGGGTGAAGTATCTCCAAGGTTTTCACTCCCATCAACATGACGTGCTCAGGACACCGGACGTCGAACAGTTGCTGCGTTGTCGCTGCTGAATTTTGGGAGTCGCTGGTGGACCACTGTTCCTCCCTTTGGCAATGATCTTGGTGAGTTGGGAGATTCAGAAATGGGGTTCCGGCTCCCCCCTCAACGAAAGCATCGTAGACTTGTTGGTTACTCCTGCGCGAGGCATTGATTACGATCATAGTACAGTCATTGCTTGATTGGTCACCTTCCCGTGGGACATTGTCCGAAGGTATCGTTTCCGAAAGCTCCAAGTCTCGTGAGATCATACTGTAAGTCCACAGTACAATAACAGAGTGATAAATCATCAGCGTTTCCGATCCTCTGGTTTGGTAGGGCGTAATAGCTTGAGCGCATCGCAACACTTGTCCGGCATATAGCACTGCTTTCCGCGCCTGCTTCGTCCGCGCCCAGTCTTTAAGATGCGTGGCGGCTTGGTTTGCAGCTTCCTCCCCGAACTTTCCGGCAAAGCGCGTCACTGAGTCCATGTTGACGTGTAGATACATCTGTAGGAATTGATAAAGAACGCACGATATGGGCGACGAGTTTTGAAGCGAGACATTAGTGTTTTCAAGGAGACGCCCGCTGAAGCACATTAGTGTATTAATTTCAATATATATGGATAAATATATATGGATACTCACAGTCTTTGCTGTCGTGATTGGAGCCATAACTGAGAGGATGCATCGCCATCTTCATCTAGAATGATACCCTGTTGTAGATATTCCCAAATTTGCGCCCCGAGGCCGTTAAGGTAAGCTGACCGGGCAACTTGTAAATCGATACTAGGTGGTATGCGTCGGAGCGTTGTTTCTTGTTTCAATAGGCATCGTAATGATATAAATTCATTGCTTTGGCCTAGACTGAGAAAACGCTCTCTCCAAATTTCGGCAGTTGGTGCGAGCCACAAGTCGCGTGCAGAGGGGAGTGGAAGCAGCATCTCTGAATAGGACATCAGTGGGCTGCGATGCTTTACTAGCGCTACATTGACGTCGTGCTCGAATAGATGATATACAAGCCTTTTGAAGATCATTGTTAGCTAGTTCTGTAATACACGTGCCCCGCCGAGGACGACTACTCACCGTTTGAAGGACTCCTGCTCAACCCATGAACGCCACTTGCGTTGAAGTTCGCCCACACTATCATCCATGCTCGGCACTATCTGGGTGTACGTGACTCTGTCGAATTTACCGGCGCGTCGTAGTCCCTGAATGGTCAGTACGAATTAATAATGACCGTTTGAAGATTGCCCGTACCGTTACGAGTGGAAGAAGGTTGCTCTCAGCGATCTCCATTTTCCTTCGGAACCCACAAAACACACCAATATCCAGCCAGATCATGAAGGCTTGTAAATATTGTAGATCACGTATCACGCTATTGTCGAGTTCGACCTGTAAAATGTCAGTGCTTGAGATGGACTGTATATCTGTAATATGTCTTACAAGTTTGTTCAATGCCACCCTAACAATTTCTTGAAATACCAAACCAGTCCGACTGACGGAGGGTATTCCAAAGCAGACACAGCCCGCAGCCACCAATGCCGTCAGGTATTCTGGCCTAGCTGTGCTGCTATCAAATGAAAACGGATGTATCCAAGCATCAGTCTCTATGCGCTTTGCAATCCCGACATTTATTAATTTGTCCAGGCAATCGGCCGAGGGAAAGGAGAGGACCGAAACCTGGTTCTGGGCAGTCCTAGATATAAGCTGAAAGATTCGATCACGCGCTTGAAGAGAGAGGCGGTCTGGTATACTGATAGTAGGAGAGCAAGGTTGGTGTGGCGAAGACGCAATGTCAACATTCCGTGAATCGATCGTGATGGCATTCTCACTGAATGCATGCTGGTTCTGATCAGGAACCCAAAACCTAACACACTGTCAAACGAGTACGTAGATATGCTTTCAGTTCAGATTATTTACCAAGGTGATCTCTTGAAAATGGCATGTCGCTTTTTCGCATCCCCTTGACCACGAAAAGGATTAGAGACGCCATTGGAAAGATTTGCTGGGACTGACGACTCTGGGCTCGTATCTTGCTGCTCGCTGCTGATTTGGTCGATTGGGAAGGCGAAGTCATTGTTAAACAGATCAACTTCGCCCAGCCAATTCATTTCGGGCATCCACATGGTCAGGTCAGGAAGCTGTATCGGCTCTACCCCGATGAAATCTTGCTGGTACCCCGTCACCGGCTGGATGATATTTGGCGCATCCTGGGACCGATCATGACCGTGACTGTAAAGGTCCAGCAATGCTTGTGCATCAGGATAGCTTGCTGCCGTAGACGTTGGTGACTGGCCAGGTGTCGCGGCCTGTGGAACTAGATGTTGCTGCTCTGGTATTTCTGGAGTCGCTGGCCGCTCTGCTGCTCGAGAGGAAGCAGTGTTTGTTTGCTTCGGTGGCATTTCGCTACATGGGAGGCCTCTTTTCTTGCATCGAGTGCACGGTTTAGAGTTGTCGCATTTTACTTTCGAGAGCACGCATGCATCACAAGCCTTTGTTGCCCTTTTGATGGTCCTTTTGGATGCACTATAGCCATCTTGTGCATGCGTTGTTCGATGGCGTAGCAACAAATCCCTGCGATTGAACGCAGCGGGGCAATCTTCACATCGAAAAGATCTTTCATCTCGATCTATGCACAATTAGAAAGGATTGGTACTCGTCGTTGAATTATCAGCCCACATACGCGAGTCGAGATGTCGGTTCAGGTGGTCGACACGGTCGAACGTTCGGCTACAAACTTGACATTGCAGGCCTGTCGGATCGCCCACACGACGCTGCAAGGTTCTCTGACGTTTCCTGGGTCTATGTTCCGTAGACTGGCGTGGGGAAAGGTCGAGCTCAGGCTCAGCATCTGACATGGGGACATGATCTGACATGTTTCGGAAGTTCGTCTTTGGGATTCGGAAGTAGTGGGAGCGAAAGGAAAAAAAACATGGGGTACATGTATGGGGGCAATACACGGGGACTGGGGGGTGCAACCTAGGTGTTGACGGGATGTGGGGGAGGATTCGTCTTCCCTTCAGTGCGGGGAAATCGTGTCAATCATACCGGCCAATAACGAGACTTGGATATCATCATCCTATCCATTCAACTCCCTAAAGTTGAAACCAAGACAAATGCGAATATTTGTGTTTTTTATTATCTAATTAACTGCTAGAGTTTCGTCTCCTAGCATTTCGATTCAATCAGGCTGGAGATACCAAGTTCTGCGTCTTTTTCCACTCCTTTGCCCCTCGATAAAAACAGTTGTAATCCATGAACTCGTCCGGCTTCCTATGTGAATATTCTGTTAGAAAAGAATGACCGTCAGCAAGAGAAGATCCGACGACTTACATTCTTATTTCATTACTGCCTTTTGCCGTCGGCGGTTTGGCTGCCTCCCGACTGTACTTCTGTATCAAGCTGGCTCGCTCGAATCGACAACGGAAAACATCCTGAAGGATTGTAGCAATCTCACCCAAATCTGGTATATGCTGGATGTCGTGGAAGAATGCACCAAGCGCCTCTGCGTCTTCGATCGTCTGGCTTGCACCCTGTCCCTGCGTTGGTAACATTGCATGAGCTGCATCGCCGATCAGAATAACTCGTCCTCGGGTCCATGTCTCAAGAGGATCCAGGTCGCGTAATTGCCAGAGACCAATATTATCTCCCAACTTCAGCACGCTCTTTGTCCACTCGGGGAAGGCATCGAATGTTTCCAACATCTTTGCCCTGTCGCCTTTGGTCACCCATGATTGTGCTGCATCCGGGTCTTCGTTCATCTTCTCGTCGGGTACCAATCCAACCAGACTGTACAATTCTCCCCCCCTAGCTGGGCCCATAATGAGCCGACATTCATGTGCCATGACCATTGATGTGAATGGAGAACGAGGATCTATATTTCGGCAGAATTCGGGAGCGTTTTCTTCTAATTCTTTAGTAGAAATCATCAAGCGGTATGCGGAGGAACCGGTTGGTATCGCTTTTGCCTGTCTTCCAAGCACTGTTGGTCGGATCACGCTGTGAATTCCATCTGCGCCGATAATGACATCTGCCTCTAGTTTCGCTCCGTCTTCCAGTGTCACTATGCCCAGCTCCGGTTCGCACGCTACTACCCGGCTAGAGGTTCGCACCGTGCATGGCTTCCCCTTCAGATCTAAGCTGGTAGCTGCCCGTTTGAGATACTCATGAAGGTCTTGTCTGTGCCAGACAACTCTGTCAGCGCCGTATTCGGTCTTCTGCGATAATTTGACCTCGTTGACAAGTTTCCCCTCCACGTTGTATATACGAAATCCCTGGTCCACCGTCCCCTGCGAATCCTTGAGCAGGTTCTTTAGACCCCAAGTCTCTTGCAATATCCTTGTCGCATTTGGCTGGAGCGATAAGGTGGCACCAATCTCAGTATTGAGTCTCGATTGTTCTAGGATCGTGATGTCGCGACCTGGTGCTCTCAGAGCGATGGCCGCCGCCATACCTGCGATACCGCCGCCCACAATGATGATCCGGAACGGCGTTGACGACATAGTGTGAAGTTTGAGGATTCGAAAGAGTAAGTAGTACCAAGGAGAGTGACAGTGTCGACTTGACTATGAATGCGGGCATGGCAGCGTATTAGTACAAGAGCGATTCCGTTCACCTTGTGGTGAGATTTGGCTCGGATCAATAGATTGATCAAGGTAATGGGCCAACGTACTTTCGTAGACCAATCGACCAATCGGTTGTGAGCTAAATATGAGTATAACACACAAAAAGTGTCAATTCTTTTAGGTCACTAATATTTCCTACGAGTACTAAGTGACAAGGTAGGGGAGGTCCCGATTGTCTGAACATGAACCATTAGGGACGGCTGACTTCGGATGGGGTGGGCGGTCGGATTGCGGAAAATGTGGGGGTGGGTCCTTCCATCACTGCTCACCAATAAGTCAGGCAGACCACGAGGACAGAGTGAACGGGGAACAGCACATGAGAAGTAACCATCAGACTAGCTTCATTTCGTGCGCCGAGGTAATAATGTTTTCTTTTCTCTTTTAGATTTTCACTTGAGAGCAGTCACCTTTGGAATGGAGCAGATGGCGGCTTTAATTCCTTGTCTATTCTTTCGCTATGGTTGAATGTCCATCGACTACCTTGCAAATGCAGAAATATGCCAAACTAATGCCGGAAACCAAATGTATGCTCTAGTAAAGCTGGCACCATGGTTTTCTTGTCGATCGAGGTGCCGTCGGAAAGTGGGTTTGAACCCCTAGTAGAACGATGGAACTGTCAGTAGGGCTGTCATGACTTCAACTGCTCCTCAATCTCCGCTACCACTGCTTTGATTCTTGGCTCCCTGACTTTGTCGGCTGCATGCGATACTGCTGTTGAGAGCTGGAACACCTCCCGACCTGCTTCGCAGTACTCTGCACCTAACGATAGAAGAGTGCCTGTCGCTACCAGTGCACGATAAACGGCTTCGGAATCTGTAGCAGAGTTCAGGATCTTGGACAGATCATCCAACAGGGTGAGGGCTCGATCAGCATTGTGTTCTGACGAAAGCAATACTGAAAAGTTTATGTAAAGCGTGGCTACAGCTATAATTAAATTTCGACTGTTTGACGTGATGAAAGGCGCGACCAGCTTTTGGATTTTGTCGAATTCCTTCGAGGCAACTGCACGACCTACGTCTGTCTTGAAGAGATTGCCTAACGAGCGAATCGCCATCATTGTATTATTGAGCACCGAAGTATTGGAGAAGACTCCCGATTCAGATAGAAGATCGAGTATCGATAGCTGTGATGTCAAATACGTGACTGGATTACTAAAGGCGAAAAGAAGACGAAGTAGATCAAGCGCAGGGAGCCGTTTGTCTTGCGGCCATTCCGTTGCAGCTTTCACGATCAGGTCGATGCCGGCTGACTGAATGTCCTTCTCCTTGCCTTTTTCTAATGCCGTGACCGTACCGGCAAGCTGTTCAATATCTGCCGGGTTGAAAGAGACGTCCTTTTGGCCATCATCGACAAGCTTTTGATTGAATTCCTGGAGTTTCTTGAAAATCATCTTGTGATTTGCTGTCAAGATATCGAGATACTGCTTCTGTGGAATAACCTTGGGTTTCGGTGCAGGAGGTTGTGGCGGAGTAACTTGTGCAGCATCTCCAGGGCGGTAGCGCGATTCCGTTCCCCAAGGATCGCCCCCTTGACTATTCGATTGCCCCAATGTTGCACCTTGTGTGTTCTGGACAATAAAATTTGTCACCTGGTCGAGGTAGGTGATAGGCAACTTATTGGTCTCGCAAAATTTCCTCGCAACTTCGTACGGATTTTGGGAGAGGTTATAGGGAAGTTTGAGGGGTGGCTTTCCGTCCTCGATATCAACGTCGAAGACAAAGTCGTATTCTTTGCCGTCGTGAGAGATTTTGCGTCCGCTACTGCCGGCACTGTCGACAACAGTACCTATATGCACCCATTGATTCGCAGCCGACGACCATTGATATGCCGACACATTGCCATTGGCTTCGTTGATCATCACCGTTTGTCCCTCCTTTGTCCCTGACTTCGAGGTCAAAAATTCAGGACCTGGCAATTTCTCTTTATTGATGTTGCCTACTGCCTGCTGGGGTATAGATGATGCTCCAACATCATTCGCAAATTGCTCGATCGCAGCAGCCTCCGCAAAACGCTCTTCCGAGCGCGTGAAAAGACGCACGATGTTGTCGCTAGCTCCTGTGGCTATGTCTCCATTCTCGGGGCAGACTGCCACTGTCCACACGGAGATAGCGGGGTGCGTAATTGTCTGAATGCACTGCTGATTATTCCATATTCGCACGGTCCTGTCCTCGCCAGCGCTGACCAGTTGACCGTTCGGAAGCACGGCGAGCGAGTATATGAAGTTGTCGTGACCTTGAAGCTGAGCGACTTGTCGGCCATCCAATGTCCATAATCTGATCAGAGCATCATTTCCAGCAGATGCAAAGTGCGCTCCTGATGAGTGGCCGGCTGGAAGTCTACACAAGGCTCGAACGACGTCACCGGTTTGAAGCTCTCGGATGAGTGTACCAGTCGGCTTGAATAGACGAATCTTCTGATCGGCACAACCTTGCGCGATTGTTAGTTAGGCAGGAATGCAGTCTAGGGTAGATGAAATACCCGTGATTATGGTGTCCTCGTCGTATGCCAAAACTGCCCACACCGAAGCTGTATGGCCCTCGAGCACAGTCGAACTGTCCCATTTGCCCACCGGCCAAACACGGGCTGACGCATCCCAGCTGCCGCTGACAATAACTTTACCATCGGTGCTAGTATCCAAAGCGCAGACATTTGATCCATGACCGATCAAGAGCGCATCTGCATTATCATCGATTGCTTTGCTAGGTTGGCGCACATCTATGAGTTGGTCCTTCCCTCCAGACACGATCAGGCCTTCTGGATAGCTCGGTGACGGTGGAACGATTGTTAGGGAATTGACGAACTCCTTTCCATGAGTCTTGATTGTGTTATCGAACGAAGGGGGTGATGAGGATTGCAATTTCCAGAGGCGGACGGTGAAATCGCGAGAAGCAGAGACGACGGTGGTGGGGTGGGGGAAAATTACGCTTCGTACCTATAAACAAAGAGTACGTTAGTAGTTGAATCTTCCCAAGCAGTGATAATTAACCTCAACATTTACAAACTCACATCATCTTCATGACCACGAAGAGTGGCTGAGAGCTTAAAGTCACCCATTGTAGTAGTTGTGAGCCGGATGCGATAGTTGGCGGGGA
Organism: Aaosphaeria arxii CBS 175.79; assembly: GCF_010015735.1. NCBI lineage: Eukaryota > Fungi > Ascomycota > Dothideomycetes > Pleosporales > Aaosphaeria > Aaosphaeria arxii. The sequence goes on from NW_022983478.1 coordinate 917,399, forward strand.
AGCTCGAAGCCAAGTCGTTGGAGGGGAGGTAGCCTTAGTTGGGAATTTCAATATCCCGCCGCAGACCTAGCCCTCTCTAAGAATCCCGAGGTGGGTGAAGTACGGAATCGATAAAGTGGCCGGTCTGATAGCGATGTTGGTACAAATAGGAGGATGATGCTCGAAAGGTGCTCAATGATGGTTACAAACATGGGACCTCCCTCCCGGTACGTCAGGCGGGTGGGGCCTCAGTCGGCTGGTGGGTTTCCCCGGCCACCGAAACTCTGGCCCATCGTTCCTCCTCTTCACGTACTCTGTACTCCTGTTCTTCTTTATCTCCATCTTGGTCCTCCTCATCTTCCTATTTGCCTTCACGTATCTGATAGAAGTAATGCGCTCGGCTGTGGTTCTGGCAATGGATTTGGTCGAAGAAATAGGATATCTGATTGACTGTGGCCAAATGCTAACATTCGAAACCCTTTCGTTGAACATTGGCAATGGAGGACCTTTGAATCAGAGTATCAAAGCATACAGCACGCACCATTGATGGCCTTCGCCCGGCGCTACATATCAGTAGATTACAACCCATTTTTGAGGTCTGATCGCTATTGAGAAGTCTTTCATCATTCACCACAAGCAGATGGCTCATCTTATCAGGACTCAGCCATGGAAGAATCGCCGGTTAACCGTTGTGGCCAAAGCCACAGTCGTGCGTTTGAGGATCATCGAAGACATTGCCATCTTTCACAGATACTGTAAATGAAAGTCTTATCTGTTACAGGCGAGGCTGAGCATTTTAGTAGGACAGAGGTTTCCCGTGACATCCGAACCAGCCTCGGGAACTTACAGCCTCTCCTCTGCCTGCTGATGGAGCTACAATCTCATAAGAATTGCTTCGACCACTCATAGTAGCCTGTAAACCTTTTCGTAAATGCCTTGGCCAAGAATGTTCCGAGTGCACTCTGTATAATCGAACATTGAGCATCGCGTTAGGCCACCCCCCATGTGTGAGACAACCCCCGGCAGGGTATGGATCCGACTGCGCCCTGCTTCCTTCTTCTATCCAGAGGGATTTCCAACCAATCAGCGTGGCAGATGCGTCTAACATGACTGAGAGATCAACCCCCGAATTCAGCGTCAAGTTGCAAATACCCTGTCAATTCAGGTTGATCCAACACTGTAGCATGCCAATACATGATTGCCTGAACAATGTGCGGAGGGGTTCGTTTGAGCCACCGAACGAAGGAAACGCCCCGATACATGGAAGTATAAGACGCACGCGGAGCCCAGTTTCAACCGTATTCGAAGCCTCAACGACTCCAACACAACCATTTCAAATGCCCAAACTAGACTCCCAGGCACGTTGATGTTCCACGATGCGAGTTCTCGCCATATCCATTTTCGCTGCTATCGCCACAACTACATTTGCTCTTCCCACCACCCCAAAACTTTCAGTCAGTACAGACCATCATTTTCCATCCTGTAGAGGTTGTGTTTAGAAGGAAGGACTAATTCCTGTCACAGCGCAAGGACGTTTCTTCCCAATATCACGTCTCCGACCTCCAAGACGGAATCGAGAATCGACAACCCTGCTCTTTGATCCCTTGCACAAGCCATGACCTGTGCAGACAGCAGGGCTGCCACCTGTGCGACATTCACTCTGGCATTGGGATGCTTAAAACATGTGCGTGAGAGAAACGATGTCGGGTGGCTTGACATCGACATGTTGGAGGAGTCGAGCATGATGAGTGAGATATATGTTGTTGGATGCGAATCGAACGTAGAAGGCCCAAATACAGCGCTTAATCTATCTCATTTGAACGTGGTATCTTCTCAAGGTGACGATGCGATTCGTGACATGAAAACGGCGTCGTTTGAAACTCCCTCTGTTTCATCTCTCGCGTGTGGACTCCAATCTCACATCAGCTACGAGCGAAGATTTGTAGAATCGCATCGACTTCATCTCATATTCAGGGCAGGAAGACGATGCTTATATATCAAGAAGCCCAGGCACGCATTTCTATCTTGAGCCAACGAGTGTGAGTACTTGTAAAGGTAACAAGTGGAGTGCGACTAAATATCTTACTTTGGCCAGCTTTTGTCTGTGATACAGGTTAGTCACTCTGGCTGTATCATTTATGTTTCCGTATGCACAGGTCCTCAGGACAACTCCATCCTGATGCGAGAAAACCAACCATGGCAGAGAAGCCGGTATGCAGTTGGCTCCAGGCACGCCAGGCTACCCTCCGATGGCAGGGCTGAGAACCGCGTACTTGGGGGATGCATGTGTGCGACTATTGTGCGCCCCATGTCTTCATTCGGAGATTTCAAATGATATCGATATTCTCCGCAGAAATAATCGCTTCCTAGCTCTCCCGCACAGCAGGATTATGGATAACAATAATAAATCGATTGCAGCCAAGGGCCAGTCCAGAAGCGCCACTCGGCACGTGACGCTGACTGACACCCGAACTGGGAAAGCCACGATATTGGGCGAAAGGTCTTAGCGAGGTGTATGAGGCTTGATGCCAGAGCCGAGATCAAGTTCGAAATCGATTGCTGGGGTAGCTACCGTAGGGCCGCAGGAGCGTTATTCGCAGCTGAGCTTTCATGGCTTTTCGCTAGATGGAAAGATCCAGATTCGCAGTGCTTTCCTCGATGATGGGCGAAGCGCGCTACCGTCTTCTGCCATGTGGACGCCGGGGGAGGCGACAGCAGCCACAAAGGGTCTATTGGACGAGAGTCTGGGTAGGAGGTGAGCTGTGCGAAGTGTCTGGTCGTTCGCTAAAACTCTAGAAGCGCATAGGGCATGTCCGTCCATGGAAGATGGAATGGGCTTGTGTCTGGCTATTGTGAATGGCCTGGGCCAGCACCCGACTAGCTCTCCTGGGCTGAAAAGGGTGGGAAGGCCAGCCCTTGCAAGGAAGCCCACAGAGAGGAAGAGGGAGGGATGGGAAAGGAAGAAGCTGATGGCGGCCGCGTGATTTCTTCTAGATCTTGGGCCCATTTACTATGCGAATGCGCATCAATCGCAACGTTCTCCTACTGGACGTTATGAAGAAGCATAGCGTTTACTGTGCAGCGAATCGAACATGAAGGGTACAAGGACGCAGAATACAAAAGATCGCCTGCGCATCCTCCCAAATCTGGGGGGATAGAACATTTTCGCTCACCTGTCGCTTCTATCCGTACTTTTGGCATCTGTCGATCATCCGTTTCAGATCCACCAGGGCTGTTTTTGTCAGTCTGACTGGATACTGTCGTTGCTCTGCTTACCCGTGCAGTCGTCATTCTTCAGTAAGACGCCTACGAAGCACACCCGGACTGTCGGTGACATTCACCATCATACCACGGCTCCGAAGCCTTGTGTGGTACCAAAACTGCCCCCCACCATTGCACAATCGGACCCCTACGACGTAAGGGCTCGGCTGTCTTACCTTGGATTGGGACCACATCGACCCTACCTTCCCTAGCATTTGTTGAAGTGTTGGTTCGGAGACCCTGATCTTCTCCTAATCATCCAAGTCGGACTGCTAGCCTTACGCGTCGCTGAGAATAACTACTTCGACTTTCCTCCACTGATTCAAAATTTATTGTCAATCTCAGAACCTCTCCCCAGTCGAACGATTCGAACTCAAAACCAGCATACTCTACTTCTCTCCTTCCCAAGTGCGACATCGCCCTCTAGAAGTTCTACGATGGACTCGCCAAACGTTGAACTAATGTCTGCTCTATCATCGTATGTCATTTCGCTAGCTGTCTCTCGCACAAAAAGAACCTATATGCTAAGTCGCATCCCTAGACTATACGAAACGGGGAAATACTCAGATCTAACTCTTGTTTGTGGCATGAAAAGTTATTCGGTGCATCGCGCCCTCGTCTGTTCACGGTCCGAGTTCTTCGAAGGCGCCTGCCGCAATCCTTTCCGCGAGTCGGAATCTGGAATTATCGACCTGACGGAGGATGATCCTGAAGCTGTTGAGCATATGGTTAACTGTAAGGACACGGTCCACTCCCGTGGTGAAATGTGAAGCAATGACAGCTAACTCCATGGGGTCAGACTTCTACCACCTCGACTACCTGAAGAAGCCACTCTCCCACAAATCGTCGCAACAGTCTCCTACACGAAAGTCACCCATGTCGGCACAGCGAGCTCACTACGGAGGATCGAAGAAGTTGGATTTGACACTATTAGAGGACCCACTGTTGGCGATCATGGCAGCTAATACAGTGGGGGCAGCCCCTCCGTCTCCCCCAGACGAAGCGCAACACATCCAGTTTCCTTCGGGGACCAGGAGCAGTAGCATCAATAACACGACTTCCACAAAATTGCCTGATACCCCGATGGAAGAGCCGTTCGATCAGAATCCTTTCGATGGGAATGCCGATCAGCCCGAGGAAAGTGTTGAGAAGGCAAATTTGCTGCTGCATGCGCGGGTGTATGCATTAGGTGAAAAGTAAGTCATCAACAAAAATCTTTGGTCATGTCCCTCATCCAACTCCCTTCTCCTTTTCTCATTGTCTCCTGTTTTTCCTCCGTTTGCACCTTACTTCGCGATTCCCATCATCGGTTTGAACAACGCGCGTCCGAGAGTCTCATGACCACGCGGCCCGATGGCATGGTTGAGTGAGAACCAGATGGACGGTCGTGGTTGATGGTTGATGGTTGATGGTTGATGGTTCCTGTTTGATTGTTGGTTCCCTATTGGGCTATCGGCGACGTCGGCGATCACGGCACATCGGTGTTGCACAAACGCCGATTCCCCGCGATCCGCGTCACTGTCTATTCATCCATCCATTCACCATCATCCACCATCGACGACCATCATCCATCATCCATACAAATCCCCCTAATTCTAGTCCCTTTGACTCCCCTTTCTCGAATCAGCGCTTTGTATTCCCATCGCTATCTCTAATTTCTTTATTCCCTTCTTTCTTTCTTTTCCCTTACACCGTCATTTCGTACAAGGGCGTCGCACGACGCCGCGTCACCCGCCGTTTGTTTTATATCTCTCCTTCCACCTTTGGTTTGTCGTACAGCCGCCGCAATGCTTGTTCTCGAAGTGATATGCTCCAATGAAGCCTCTTAGACTAACACACAATCCCCATAGATACGGTATCCCAGGGCTAAAGTCACTCGCACGTAACAAATTTGCGGCCCAGATCGATCTTCATCTCCAGAGTCCCGAATTTCCAGAGGCTTGCCAAGAGGCCTATGAGTCCACTGTCGATTCTGACCGAGGCCTGCGCGATGTCATCATCCAGGCCTTCCGTGCTCACCCCGATCTCCCTCTTCGCCGAGATGTCGAGCTCATCGTACGTGATACGCCGTCACTTGCCTTTGAACTCTTCAGAATGGCGAGCGGCCTCCCCGTTCATTCATGAAACTTTGATGATCTCTTTGGAACCTTCGCTTCTTACCATACATTTTTTCTTACCCACGGCTGTGCCTTTTGTTGGACGACGTTTGCCCCAATTCCAAAATTCTTGTCCATATTGTTATCATTATGAGGCATCATGTTCTTCTCCCTTTTTCGAAAGATACCGACGATCGCACGAGCATTTCATTCTCATCGCTGGCTCCATCGCTCTTACCATCCACGGCGTTACACGGCGTCCTTGATCTCTGTTTTTAAAATGGTACGCATCATGCTACCACTTGGCAACTGTAGGATTTATCAAATGGGGAAATTTCTGCCAATATTGCTTTTTCAATTCATGCAAGACTTAGATACCACATTGAATACTAGTATTTCCCAATCACACCACCTCATACATACACAATTCCGTACTGGCGATATACTTTCCTTATCATAGGACGCGTTCTTTCTCACGACCGAGCATCATCTTCGGGTAATACTTCAGATCAGCGTCATTACAAGTGCTTTCCTGGGCACAGCCTAGGGAGTACCTACGCTTCTATGAATAAACTGCAGACCAGCACTCGATGCTCTAACCACTATGGCATGCAGGAACCTGAACTGGGGTCATGACATGTGTGCAGGTCGCCCACGGTTCTGAGGAGAGTTGCGCGTCCACGCATGATCTAATCAGCCCTACGTGGCGCAGCCACCACAAGACAATGGTACTACTTTCAGCAGTTTGGTTACTACTGAGTTACTACTGAGAATCTAGAATATGACGTCCATGCGAAATCCAGAGCAAGCAGAGAGCAAAGGAACTGGCCTACTGAACACTCTCTCGACAAGAGGTTGGCTAAACTTACATCGATCAATCATGTTGTTCTCTATGGGCTCTAGGGCGGCGCATGTCTCTATCTATTCGTACTCTTTCTCCGGGTATCATTTCTTTGAGAGAATGCGCACGTGGATAGTGCGGGGAAATCCACCCAGTCACCTACAAGAGTACGAGTACAATCGATGTACGAAACCGATTTTATCGATAACATAGGGCTCAAACTTGAGGGTTTCGAGGCGTAGCGCGACCGCCCAGTCAAGTGGTCGTGCTTGGCTAAACCAGTTTTCACTAATGGTGGTATCACTCCTTCTTTGTCTTCACTCTGTAGCGGACTTCTCCTAAGTGGCTATGCTACCATGAATCTCCTGGATAGTGATCTGGGGTTGATTGTGTTTCAGGAGCAGAAACACGCGGCGTTTCCTTTTTTGGAATCAAGACACAAGAGAGACTAGACACATGATATCATGCTTCTGGGAGGACAGGCTACGTATCCGTTGGGTTGCGTCACCTGGTTCGAGAACCATTACAATCAGGCGAAACCCATATGCATACCATGATGGTCATACTTTTCGAGAGGTACGCATCATGTCGTAAGCCCCGTTCCGATATAGAGTATGAGTAGAACGAGCAGAGCGTACAGGCAACACGATGCGCGTGGGAAACCAGCATGCACCAATATCGGTCGCTGGGTGAGTTGGCCGAGCGATTATGATTCAAGAGGCCATTCAAATGATACTTGAGAAATGTATTGGGTACATAGGGAGTACTTTGTTTCAGTTCTCGTCAATATATGAAGCAGCAGTCCGCACAATCGAGGTGCATACTCCTCGTACCGCCCTTGGAATGTGGCCCCTCTTTACCATGATGATGTTAAACGAGACCTAGGCCCCCCAGATCACAGTCATTGTTGATGTCGAGTCGTAGTATGAACTGGGGTTCATCACAACCGCTTCCCAGCATGATGGTTGGTGATAAGTTGTTGTATGATCACGAATATTTCGATTAAGCACATGGATACGAGAAATAAGCACCATACGTACGAAAGTAATGGACTTTTCGCATGCCAAACGCATACAAGCAATTTCAAGCTCATTCGGTTAAGACGGGGGAGTTCAGATGCTATACCTACAAGGGTAATTACCATCCCAATCAGGAATAGCTCCATTCCCGGACTTTTCTAACATCCGACCAGTCATTCGTCGGAGCCGAAAGGGAATCGTCACTGGATGCCGGACGCGCCCTTAGGACTCGACGATCCCGACCTCAGTTGCTCACTTGCGCCCTTACTCGTATTCAATGCCCTTCATCTCTCGCGGACCCGAGATGCTCAATATAGCCCATGCAATTCTCAACAGTCCCAATCCTTCGGACACGAGCAATCTTTCAGGCACCTTTTATTTAAGTTTGCCTTTGCCATGTTTCTTTTCCGCCTCACCATTCATAGGCCACATTTCCCATAATCAATCACGGCTTGAGCTCCCTACACCTCAATCGTTCCACATAGGCAAAAGATAATCTGCCATCCAATCAATACTACGATCTATCGCGTCCTCAATCGCAACTTCAACTCGCCATGGCAGTTGAAGAGAAATCACCGCCGGTCAGAGCTTCGCAGGAGGGGTCGAGGCCACCATCTTTAGCAAAAGAGGCGATTGTCCAGGCTGCCAAACCAGAAGAACACCAATACCCATCCATGGCCAAAACATGGATCATCATGATCTCACTGTATATCGCAATGTTCCTCATTGCTCTGGTAAGTTCCCTGCCCATGCCAATGTTCGTAAAGGCCCAACATTCTAATACTCTGTGTCGTTTAGGATAAAACCATTCTCGCTACAGCGGTTCCGAGAATAACTGACGAGTTCCATTCGCTCAAGGACATAAGCTGGTATGTGTCGGCGTATATGCTCACCCTCTGCGCTTTCCAACTCATTTGGGGTCGCATCTACACCCTCTTCCCTGTGAAGATGGTATTCATTGGCACGATCCTCGTCTTTGAAGTTGGCTCGGTGGTGTGCGGTGCCGCTTCGTCATCTACTGTTTTCATTGTTGGAAGAGCTATTGCTGGCTTGGGTGGCGCAGGCATGATGAATGGGGCCATTGTCGTTCTTATGAGTGCAGTCCCTCTCGAGAAGCGTCCCATCTTCCAGGGCCTCATCGGCGCAGTCTTCGGAATCGCAAGCGTCGTCGGGCCCTTGCTTGGAGGTGTCTTCACCGAAAAGGTTACCTGGCGATGGTGCTTTTACATCAATCTGCCCTGTGGCGCCGTAGCGATCGCCATTCTCATCTTCTTCCTCCACCTCCCTCCCAAACCCAACCCGACCACGCCAGCGGCCCCGAAGACGCTCATCGAGAATATCAAGCAGTTCGACCCCATTGGCTCCATCCTCTTTCTCCCTTCAATCATCTGCCTCCTACTTGCACTTCAATGGGGTGGCACTAAATATAACTGGTCTAATTGGCGCATCATCCTCCTCCTTACCCTCTTCGCTATCCTTTTCATCCTTTTCCTGGTGGTTCAAATCCTCAACCCGCAACACGCCACCATCCCGACCCGCATTCTCGTCAACCGCACCATCGCGTGTGCTTTCTTCTTTACATTCATCTCTATGGCCTCTATGCAGGTCATGGTGTACTACATTCCAATCTTCTTCCAAGCCCTCAAGGGCTTTTCGCCCATCTCTTCTGGCCTCGCAACCCTAGCTATCATTCTCCCTCTCGTCATTGGAACCATCCTCGCAGGCGGGCTTGTCCAACGCCTAGGCTACCCGGCTCCTTTCATGATCATCTCCTGCATCATCTGGACCACCGGCGCCGGTCTCGTAACCACGTGGCCAATCGACGTCAAATCTTCCATGTGGATCGGATATCAGTTCCTCATCGGTTTCGGCATCGGTCTCGGAATGCAGCAGCCCAACCTCATCGCACAGATCGTGCTCAAAGACAGGAGAGACGCGACCATGGGTGTCAGTCTGATGATGTTCGGCCAGAATCTCGGCGGCGCCGTCTTCATCGCCGTCGCTCAGAGCGTCTTCACCGACTCGCTTGCCGGGAAATTGTCCGCCATCCCTGGGTTGAACCTCACGAGGCAGGACGTCGTCAGCATGGGGGCGACTCACATCAGAGATGTGGTACCGAAGGACCTATTGCCGACTGTGTTGATCGCGTACAGGGCGGCCATCAGGAACGCATTCTATGTGGGGGTGAGTCTTGCGGCTATCAGCATCTTAGGTGCTTTAGGTGTCGAGTGGGTTAGCGTGAAGAAACCCAAATCTGACGCTGAACCTGCTGCGAAAGAGGGAGGGAAGGAAGAGAGAAAATTGGGTGAAGAGGAAAAGGAGACTGTTTGATTGGAGATAATTTATTTTGTGCATGCATAGCTCTAGGTGGATAGTTCTCACATTGTTTTCATTTTGTACATACATGGCCTTATGGGTTGCCAACGGCGTACATGGATACCCCTCTCAGTTTTACTTTTCTCCGAAAGGGGTCATGAAGCCCGCATGTCATCGTTTAATCATATTACAAAAATAGAGATAATCATGCATTTCAAGTTTAATTCATTGTAGTATATACTGGAATTATGCATATTAGGACCTAATTCGATGACGAAAATTAGGAAGAACGAATTAAAATTTTCTTTGATGGCCATCGTGGAACTAAGATTCGGGAGAAGTTTAGATAGGAAGTCAGAAAACCCAAAAAAGTTCAACATGAAGGAAACACTATTCGGGCTTTTTAAGGAACTGGAAATATAGTGATTTGAAATATCAGATTTGCTTAATTAATACAATCTACAGAGTAGGAAGCATGGACACAATCTGTTACCGCAACAGGGCGATACATATGGCCTTTGCGCTTTCAGGCCCTGATCTATCGCAAAGGAAATGACTGCATCTGAAATGATCCATTGTTCATATGGCTACTTATGGTTGTGCCGTGCATCGCCAGCTTCGAAAGACAAATCTACCCTACACGGTACCGATGACTACCAGGCTTTGAATGCCCACTTTGCCGAATCCCTTCTTGTGCAACATCTCACGACCACGATGGATCGGAAACTCTGCTACGACCAACACGCTCACATCCTCAGTGCGAACCCCAGCTTTCACGAGTAGTTGCAACACCGCGTATAGAGTCATTCCCGACGCAAGTACGTCGTCGACCACGACCACCTTTGAGCCCGCCGGGATCGTATCGCTCGACATCCCGATCTCTGTCCGTGGAACACCGCTTTCAGCGACTAGCGACGAGATATGTGAGGATGGCTTCATGACGGTCACCGTTGGCGGTGGCAGTTTGCTCGCCTCGCGAACCGGTACCATAGGCACGCCGGCTTTCACAGCCAACGTTGGCGCGAAGATGAAGCCGCCCGTTTCACAGGACACGATTGCACCGACCTTTGACCAGTCATCAGAGAAGTGGCTGTGCAGTAGCTCCGTACAGAGCTCCAGTCCACCCGGCTGCTGGGCGATGCCGAGCACGTGGCAGAAGTCGACTTCGGGGCGTGGAAATCCAGGAAAGTGGTGAATCATACGAGAAAGCTGTTGGATTCCATCGCACAGGTGTGGGAGTAGGCGATGTTCTGCGAATTCTTGAATATGTGCGTCACCATCGCTGTTGTCTTCGAACACAAACGTAGGTCGATGGTCTGAGGCTGCCAGGTTCGATTCAGGAGCACTTGCTCCGTTGCTCTCTTGATGAGGGTCGGTTGTGCTCCCGCGGTCGCGTCGCACTTGACAATCAGCTGTGATATGAATCTCAACAACCTTGATTGATGGGACGTGGTGGGCGTATGACGCAACGGGTGCAGCATCCCTCATCCCGGTAATGAATAAGACATCCTGGTCTGAAGCATTGGCGACAAGTGACAAGAAATGCTGCACTGGTAGATTGGGCTGCTTTATAACCTGCTCCTTGAAGAAGAATGTCAAGGCTGGACGATGGTTCTCTTTGTACTGTCGATCGTAGAGTAGAAGATCGAGATCAGCGCCAGTGGCCGCCGCATATTCTATCTTAGTGGCGTCGCTGATACTGGAAACTTTCGTCTTGAAGCCGCGGTGAAGAAATATTGGGCAACACACTTTGGCGAAGTGGTCTTTTCCGGCACAACTTGCGCCCGTGATGATGAATATGCACTTCAGCATCTTTAGTGGTGTTGAGATGTCTGTGGAAATCGGACAGCTGTATCTGAGGATGTTATAAGGGTCCACTTGGTGTTTGATGTTTGCCAGTTTCGCACGGTTTGCCCCAAATGCGTGCGGTGCCAGTGATGCATCGCGGGGATCTGGCCCAAGATCTGCCCCGTAAACTCCCACACATGCTCCCATCGTTACTTCACCGTGCTTGTTCGTCAAGGATATCAACTCTTTGGCAGCGTCGTAAACCCATTGAACTGCAGCATTTGCAAACTTGCTGCCATCCTGATCGCGACGCCAGACGCCGGTGAGAACGGAAGCATAGTCCCAATCCCGACATCCAAAGGCTGTTCCATCCGCCGGAATATCTCGCACTGCGCCGCCACCTTGGAGCAGATGGATGTAGCAAAGTGGTGTCGGTGCCCGCCTCATGATAGCTTCTAGGCAGTCGGCAACATTGTTTCTGCCCAAGCCTTTCAAGAACACGCATCGTTTGAACGACGATGTCTTTCCTCCACCATGCCCACCATGCATCGTAGATATGTATAACTCAGTATCGAAAAGGCCAATACCGTCAACACCTTTTACTTTATCATCGAGATTCCAGGTATCCTGACGAAATTGAGTCGGTATGTGTAGATTCGGCTGATGGAGTGACCCAGGTGGGTAGCATTGATACAAACTCGCACAAATTTGCAGTTGTCCATCGTCGTGGTATAGAAATGCATCTACAGACAAGTTGCCTGGAACCGCTACGTCGACTGACTTCTCAACCTCGCTCAGCCTCAGCCGTGTCTTCTCGTTGTTGCTTAGTGACGAGGACCAGTGTCGGATTTCGAAGGTTAATGCTTCGTGGGCACGGAAAACCACGTTGAGCACAATACCGACGTTTGAACCAGCGCCTCTGATGGCCCATAACAAATCGAGATCATTCTTTGGACGATGCGCATTGGGTGGACGATATTCCCTCGGCACACAACCGACGTATAGAAGCTCTCCCGAACCAACATTGACCATAACGGCACCTATGATAGAATCGCACGCAAGGCCATGAAGTCTTGCCTGGTGCCCAATACCACCTTGTAGCCACAGTCCAGCGCCTACGCTTGGTCGAGCACCCAGAGGCAAAGCAAGTCCAGCTTCTGTCGCTACGCGAACGATGCCTCCCGTATTGCATCCGGCGTCCACAATAATCAGGGCACCGTGCGTCGCGTTCCTTCCAATATGTACCTTATCGAAAGAACTCATGTCAAGGCACACGACATTTGATAAGACACAGTGGTCGCTGTGGCCTCCACCGAGGACCGTCAATCCGAATCCATACTTTTTGGCCCATTTTACGCATCGTTGAATTTGTGCAATCTCTGTGGGTCCAAATGTGCAAGCGGGATGTTGACGTCGCGCTTCCCGGTTCTTGATCACCCGCGCGTCTTCTCTGATTGGGACTTCGGCGATGAGCTCTGGTAACGTGGTTGAATGTTGGTTAAAGACTATCATTGAGTCCGGCGCACTAAATGTGAGAAGTCCTGGGTGATCTTCATGACGGCTGCCTAGGGCGCGACATACTGAAAGTCGTTTGGTAGTGAGTTCATCGTCTGGCATTTTGTTGAACCGGCAATTTGCTTCACTCTGCACATCGAAGCCTGTCACATATGTGGTAAAGCATCGCAGTGTTTTATCGTCATCCGCCACGCGCAAGACTGCATCTGGGAAAGAAGCCATGTGGTGGGCCACCAAGCCATCGAAATTTAAAACACCATCGCGATGAAAAACAACCACTATTCCCCCTTGCGGTCCTGTGATAAGCAAATCCAGAGCTCGCTCAATATATCTTCTCTTTGGTGTCAAGCCGTATAAGCTGTGGCAGAAGGCCACTATGTCGTACTTTTGTTTGATCGTCTCAGTGTCTTCTACACTTGAATTGGTAACTTCATTCTCCGGATCGAATGGTGACTGTCGGATGCAAGGTGGGCTTTTCAAAGCAGGAAGAGTTGGATCCGCTTCTGTGCCGGCGTTGATCCATTCTGTCAAGCTTGCAGAAAACAGCTTGTTTGGTTCGTATGCATCGTACTTCCTGATCGCCCTTCTCAAATAGATGGGAACATCGGCGAAAACAGTTCTCGGACCAGGTCCAACTTCAAGCACCGAGATATCCGAACGTGACTTCAGAAGATAATCAAGTTGTCGATTAAGCTGGGGTATAATGAAATCCCGGTAGATGAGGGACCCGGATTCATTCTTTATAATTTCAAGACCAGCCTTGTGGTCGGCATCTGACAATCTGCCGTCTCTGGAAGATGCGAATGTCGGGGCAATCTGCCTAAGAGCGCGCTTCAGCGTATCGAGAGTAGCCATGACCGCTGCGTCTCATGTAAATCTCTCGATATATCAACGAGAGTTCTTAAACAAGATCCAAGCGTTGGGAGAGGTTGGAGAATGCCGCGCGATGAGCAGGTCAGGGTCAGAGGGACTGTTTGCCTAGAGGGTATTTATGTATGCTGCAGCGCTAGCCATATTCAGAAATGCGGTGCAACCTACAACGGACATGTACATCCACGAGAGTTGGTGGATCACATTCATTCTGACGAATTGGATGCCTTATATCGCTTGCTGCGATAGGCCGTTTGTTCTCCAATGAGCCAACCGTCTATTGTGTGCTCAACGGTTGCCATTGAAGGCGTACAATTCACGCCTATATTTCATCTTGGATTGCACTGGCAATAATACACTTTAGTAGTCAGCACTCTGCGTCCAGAATTAATCCTAATCATATAAAAATTCTACCTGACAATAAAATGAGCTAATGGGCGTACAAATAGGGAACATACTTGGCTAAGAGAACTATGTCAAACACCCTGGAGGGATTGATTGAACAGCTCACTCAGGATAGCACCCAGAAACGTGTCAAAATTGCTCTTCAAATCCGAGTTTTCCGCTGGCTACTCCCAATTAACTGTTTTCAGTGTCTCGAGGTTGTTGGGTGATCATTAAGAGCAAAGGTGTTTGCCATCAGAAATGTGTGTATTTATTGCGATTTACCAGGAAAGTTCAAAAATTGTTAATGAAGGAAGAAGAAGAATACAAAATTCTCAGCGCAATCGCATCCGCATCTGACCATAGGTCTCTGCCCATCTGCAGAATTCAGAGCATCTTGACCCTCCTCACCATATTATCCCGATTTTCTGTGCTCTCCCCAACTTCCACACACTTGCCCTGAACACAGCCACAGCTATCGACATTCTGTCCCCAAGGCACCACATCCACGTCTTGTACAACACAAGTGCCGACGTCGCCAGCAAATCTGGCACACTTGGAGTTCATCCTGCTCGCTTCGAAGTTTGGAGGCAAGAACCCCGTGTTCATTTCCGAGTCGACGTTCGCGCAGATCTTGGACGAGGCGGGTGGTGAACCGCCACAGCAGGCTGTGGACTTCGCGATGTAACCGCACGACGAAGACGTCTGACAGGCGTAGTCGATTACTGCTGGTTCAAAGTCGGCTGGGCGTCTATGTTCGCATAAGCTGAATGTAGCAAAGATGAAGGGTTTGGTAACAGTAAAAACAGGGCAAGGCGTGTGATTGGGCGGACTTACGCGACAGGGCTCGCGAAGGCGCTGGCGATGAGGGAAAGGCCAACAATGAAACAGACCATTGTAGAAAGTTTGAAACGTAATTTTTTCCAGTGGTTTTCTTTTTCGAATTCTTAGAATCTAGAGATGAAGTCGCCCCGATGTTATTTTTTCACATCTGTGGTCGCACACCATACCTTTATGGTTCTACACATTGAGCCAAGGCAGGATTAGAGAGCCACGCCACCAAGGATGGGACACAGCACCACGAAATCTGTCGATTTGTGTGAAAGCACACCATGACTTGAAGTGTCGCGGGATCTCTAATACGTGTTCGATGAGTTGCATTTAAGTCACGACACCTTTGCTTTTAAGCCTATAAGAGCCGTAGTGTATTAAATTCAACTAGGAATGTTATGGGGAGGACCATTGTATCATTTGGACCCAAGGATTTGCGCCGTTTCTTCACACTTGTATTATGGATGGCTTCAGGACAAGTTGCAGATATTGTGCAAATGATTACAGAAACCTCTCGCCACCACCACAGCATCTGGATGAATATGGAGTACGCGCGACTACTTCCATCGCTAATGAAAAAAAATCATTTCCAGAGAATGTTGATGGAAGAACAAAAGTGACTTGCCTGACAATCTATCTCGCGTTCTCATTACTACTGAATTCACTTTGATGCAAGTCGAAGATGCTCACTGAGGGACGAAGTATTCCACTCCAATATCCAATGTATCTGCCATAGTCTACACTCGGAGTGGCCATGTGCTTTACTTTTTGAGCAGATGAGACCGCCACCTCTCGGTAGGAGCCAGTATAGTGAAGAAAGGTAGGAACTCATTTTTCCAGGCTGTCTGTGTACGCTCAGATGCTTCAGGGCACGACCTTAGGCCGAATAATACCGTCTCTTTTTGATATTTGACGCAAGATTATATATGTAGACGTTATAGCCAGCAAGAACGGAACAAACACATTTCGTTTTCAATTGCCCGACGTAGACACCGGAATAGTGTTGGAAATGGCTGAAAATTTAAGCGTGTTCAAGTACTCTGTAGTTCTAGAAGGAAAGCTGACGTTACAGCAGTTTGTCACTCTTGCGGATCATCAGGAGGAATTGCAGCTCCTACGAGGGCTATATAGTATCACGCTGATATAGCAGCACAGTCAGGGCTATGAAGCTGCTCCACGTGCGTCAGTATAGCGAATGAAGGGGTGGTTATGGACAATACATCGAAGAAAACATGGGTTACTATGCTGATCTCTGTAGGCACCGATCGATGGATCGAAATTGAGCATGTACGGTTCTCACAATTGTTCTCACATAAAATACAGAGCCTTGATACATCCCAAGGTCAACCAGGTTTTCATGCTCCCTGATTTTTCTTATGGGTTCCAATCGCACCGGTCGTTGGGTGCTGTCTTCAATTTGGTCCGTATCTGGCCGCTTCCAATTTTGGCAGCACGGTAGATAGTCGTCAGGATTCCTTGCATGAGGTGGATGTTATACATGATTTCATAATTTACAGATGCGATCCGTTAGGTGGCGTTGCCGTCCCAATCTCGTCATGGCGTTACCTCGAAGGCTTCTCTTGATTTGATTGACTGTCCGGATCTTCGTGTCCTGATGTTTCCTGGACTCCCTTATATGGTCGACCCGCGTACAGCATGTATCCTTTCTCTTCGATTGTTCCAACTTTTTCGTCCACCTCTGCTCGTCCTTTGCCAAACGCGCCAGTCTCGAGCTGCCCGTGAACCGCAACTGGTCGGTTACCGCGGAATCGTTTGCGCATATCAATCATGCCCTTCTTGCACTCTGCATATCCTTTTTGCAACTGCTGGCACTGCGTCGGGAGTGTGTACTTGAGGGGTGGCCGGAGGCAGTCGCCTGGAGAATTTCGCTCAACCTTTGCGCTAATCAGCGAGATGTTGCGTACGCATAGTTAGATGGCAGCCATACCATTATGCAGTCTGAGTTCTGGAGACAGAATGCCAATGCAGCGCCTACAAAGGTATTAGGTGTTAGGTATGTTTTGTGATCGACTGACACACTCGTAGGGCGATAATAGTTGTCATACAAACAATAGTGGAGGGGAACTTACGGATGTCCTGACATGACTGAGGCATTATGAGAAAGCCGGCGGATTGGGAAGACGGTATGGATAGATCAGGAGTGCATCGATTGCTGAAATTATCGGCGTCAGTTCGATGTTTACAATCAACTTCGCCTCTAGTAGTCGTGCAATTGTAAATGATGATATAAAATTAACAAAAGATCGTAAGACAGGCAACTGATTCGGTAGGTGGCCTGGTCGCGTCGGGAGTCCGCAATGCCAAGTCCTGTCGTGGTCTGTGCGTTGGGCCATGTGCGAATCACATGTCAGACAGGGGTCGCTGTGAACGTCATCCCTACACCCCTTGACGTGGACGTAGGACGTTGGACCGCCGTTGGACGTTTCTGTACAATGCAACATTCCCACCGCCTGCCCGAGGCTGCTTTCGCTCTCAACATTTCCGTGGGGATGAACACCGCCTAAATGTCCAGCCTTCAGCACTCATTCTATCTTCACAAGATCTCCGAGTAGCCTTCATCCTCGCTCCAGGAAGTCGCTCACGCGACGCTGTCCAATCTTTCATGCCATAACGCTTCCAAGAACCGACTCGGCAATCCTCACAAGATGGGGCTTCATATACCGTTCCTTTCACGTCTACATCTTCGCGAGTACCTCGCCCTTATACTCTCCCTTCTCCTCGTCATCCTCGAGTCCTTCATTTCTATAATCACCCTTGCTCTCCCAACCCCGATAATCAACTTCCTTTACCGTGTAACTCGCCGTCTTTTCAACCACCTATCATCACCCACATCTCGACGCAATCGCCAAAAGAAGAAAGGAGTGTGGTCAAGTATTGCCAATGCTTCGGATTTTACTGAGCTTTGCGAGCTATATGGATACTATGCGGAGGAACACATTGTGCAGACAGGAGACGGGTACCTCCTCGGCTTGCACCGTTTGGGATGGAAGAGAGGCGAAGAGGATGTCCGGGTAAATGCTGGATCGAACAAAGGTGGTGTCAAAAAGAAAGTTGTTTATATGCATCATGGTTTGATGATGAACAGTGAGGTGTGGGTTTGTCTGACGGAGCGAGAGAGGTGTCTTCCTTTTGAACTCGTAGAACGTGGCTACGACGTTTGGGTAAGCGTTGCACATGTACCTGCATCATGTCGCACGATGCTAATGCACGACAGCTTGGCAACAACAGAGGCAACAAGTACTCTAAGAAATGCGTCCATACCGCCCCTACGTCGAACGAGTTCTGGAATTTCAGCATGGATCAGTTCGCATTCCACGATATCCCAGATTCGATTGCATATATCCTGAGTACCACCAACCAGCCGTCGCTATCGTATATTGGATTTTCGCAGGGCACGGCCCAAGCATTCGCGACACTCTCAATCCATCCTACATTGAATGACAAAGTTGATGTCTTCATAGCCCTGGCCCCTGCGATGTCTCCCAAAGGGCTCACCTCTGGAATCGTTGATGGATTTGTGAAAGCTTCACCCGATGTGCTATTCCTAGCTTTTGGGCGACGAGCTATACTCGGCTCAGCGACCATGTGGCAGTCGATACTATACCCGCCAATTTTTGTTCGCTTGATTGACACTTCCCTTAAGTTCCTGTTCGGCTGGACTGGTAGCAACATCACGCCCTACCAGAAGCTTGCTTCGTACCCGCACTTGTATTCTTTCACCTCAACCAAGAGCGTTGTCCATTGGTTTCAAATCATCCGGAATGGCACATTTCAGATGTACGATGACGAGGCTCCTAACCCAATCACTTCGAACCGTGCGAAGTACTACAAGGTCGCAAAATTCCCTACTAAGAATATAAAGACTCCAATTGTCCTAGTCTACGGTGGCTCTGACAGCTTAGTTGATATCAACGTCATGCTAAAAGAGTTACCTCGTCATACAATTGCGAAGGAGATACCCCACTATGAGCACTTGGACTTCCTTTGGGCATCAACGGTCAATCAACTCGTCTTCCCTCATGTGTTTGAAGCACTAGAGGAGTATGCAGGCACAGATGGGTTTGGAACCGGCATTCGAAAGGAGAAACGTTTCCGCTCCCCTGGCCGCTATAGAGGCTTGCTTCCGGAGTCCGGTGCGCTACCGGGCCCAGAGGGGGATGACGACGAAGACGAAAGCTCCTCAAGCCCAGTTGCTCTACGTACGTCAAGAAAGGTTAGCCAGAACACTCGCAAGATTTCGTTCTCCGAACAAGTGGAGGGTTTAGGGCCGCTCCCTCAAACTCCAACTGCACAGAGAGCAAGAATGCCATACCCTGCAGCAAGCTACGCCTCTGCCGCTGCGAACGATCAACACTCGCCATCGCAGACCACTACAACCTTCCCCCCAGCAGCAGCTACGGTCCCCACACACTCATTGGGCGATTCTCCAATGGGATCTTTAGATGCATCACAGATCACAACCCGCTCATCGACCTCAAGACCCGAAGGCTGGTGGAGTTCTGATGAAGTTGCTGGAACGGGCCACAGTGACGCGAACACTCCCTCGGGTCGAAAAAGCCCTGGTCGCGCAAGTGTTGACAGTCAGAAAAGCACCAAATCCAGCATCTTCAATAAACAGGGAATAAGTCTGGGTGTTGGCAAGGCTGTGAGTGGCATTGTGGGCGGCTTGGGACATGGCGAGGCTAGCGGAAGTACCAATGATGATGGTGATGATGATGAGAAGAAAAAGAAAAAGAAAGGCCGGCCCAGGGCGAATGGCAACGCAGTGTCCATTGGATCAAGTTAGCATCGCTGGTAGTTATACGTTGGCCTACAGAATGTAAATATATGCACGAGAAATTAAATACGCCACAAGATGATCATGGAGATTAGCGAACCTTACAAATACACTTTCTATTTGATATAGTGAAGTAGATAACCTGCCCTATCTCTGCATGCCCTCTTCGTTGCGTCCTTTCTAACTCTAATTGTGTATCGAACGTTTCTACGCTCGAAGAAGTATTAATCCATGTTCGTCAAGAAATCATTGATATATTCACTCAAGTTGTTTCGCACTCTGCATAAGAGTTGAGTCGTTTCGCACTCCTACATAAGAATTGAATGTATGTCAGCACTAAGTTCTCGTATTTTTACATGCCAACCAACACCTAGATTGCTAGGGACGACGACTAGCGGCCGAGAGAAAAATAACATCCACTTACCATCTTACTTTTGCTTGAGGTGAACCACGGCTTCCTTGAAGTCTAGTCCATACTTCGAATTCAAGGCGAATGGTGCTCCCAACTCGATGCGAGGAGTTTCAGATATGGCGACCGCCAAAGTGCAGGTCCCCTTGATCTTCAAGATGTAATCTTCTTTGGAAATGCGGATAACTTGTCTCCTACCAGAATCGTCGTTGAACGCGAATTCGAACGAGTCCAGATCATTCGTGGTGCTTTCACAGTCAACTTCATAGAGATGTCCTTCGGAGAGCTCCGGTTTGGGCTGAAAGTGACTTTGGAACTCTTGTGCAAATTCTCTTGGCAAATACAAGTGGGAAGAGCCTAGACATGGTGGTAAGTTAGTGATGAGTGATCACCATGAAAGGCGAAGAAGGCGTACCAAGATCAAAAGTTACTTTAGTATCTTTCGAGTATGTGTAGTCGGGTTTATTAGCGACTCCGAGCTTTATGTCTACAAGATCGATGCTGAGTGTAGAGCCCGCTATGCGCCGTTCAGCGGGAATAATATGCCATGTGTTTGGCTGGTCTCTATTTCGGAGAGGATCTCCAATATGGAGATATCCCGTGCCGCCTCGGTTGATATCTACAGCGTAGAACAGACCGTCGTATCCTGCTTCTTTGCATGCCTCCACCAGAAATGCGGTTTTGGGGGTCGGGGGCACGTCTGGCCTATAGCCTTGCTTGAGTCTGAGCCCAATGACCCCGGAGAGGACTCCACCAGTATCGAACCGTAAACTCGTGGCAAACCCTAATTTCATGTCTTTCACGGTCATGCCTCCAACCTCTAAATCCACCAATCCTACATGGCGATTAGAGACGGCACGGCAATGCAATCAGCAACGTTCATGGTGACATACCTAAGTGGCCCCTTACCCACTCATCCGAGGCATATTCAAATCGAAACTCTTCAGAAAGCGGTTTATATGCGTCCCTGAAGGACGCTGTCGTTGCCAGCGACTTAACGCCCGGAGGCATTAGTAGGCGGGCACCCGAGCGTAGAATCCAGGTATGGGAAGACCCATCGTCAATCTGCAACTTCATCGGACGCTTCTTGCCACCTAATTTCGCATTTACAGCCCAATAGCCGATATCGCGAGTCTTGGTGATCCTGAAACTCAGACTACCTGCTCTTTTTTCTATATGTTGGAAGTCAACGGAAGGAGGAGGGCTGTCTTGAGCGGGGATATTCAGTGAAGATGCAATACCTGCTGATAGAACGATGAAACGAAGTAACAGATACATCGCAAAGGTTGGATCTTGAAAAACAGTGCGGAGAATGGAGATAGAGCAAGGCGTATACTAAGTACGATTGGCGCTCCGGTCCCATTTATTGAGGCGACCTCAGGTCTACATGGATTTCGCAACAGGTACCTATTGTACACACATTGCTAGACTATGATGGATTGCGACACAGTGGTTTGAATTGATGATGCTTGTTGCCACTTCACGCCGTAAAGTCGACCTGTTCACGCCGCGTAGTTGACATATTTGATTGATGATGGGAATCGCGGAATCCTACTTCGTGGGGCGAGAATGCATGTTGTGAGTTGGACGTACATGAAGGATTTGGGTCGCCCGGCCATCTTGTGAGACAACAATCGACAGGGGACAAAGTCACACTTGGACATCAAGGCAAAGTCTCTCAATCATTACTTGTACCATTCATCGCGACACATCGTCAAATTGGCGATCCTCACTACCATTGAGAGGACAACAAAGTGACAACACTATGCTACTGTCGCCAGAATCAACACGTTGTACTGTGTTTGTACCATAGTCCTTGCTACGTTCGACATCAAGGCTGCGATATATCTAGGTAGCTAGGATGCTCAATCATTGTTGAATTAACTATCAATAACATTTTCCCTAACACTGCTGCAAACATATTTCCCAGACGCCATCATGCGAAGCACCGAGTTCCTGAACCTCGCCCTCTCTCTCAACGCCTTAATTGGCATTTCTTACGCAACCGGCTGGAAAGTGGCCCACTGCGAGGGTAAAGAAGCAATCAACTTCAACACCAAAAGCCTCTTCACCGTCTACCTGGACGGTCCGAAGGCGACCCAGAAGATGTGCGACGACTTTGAGAAAGGTACGGATTCAGCCACCAAAGGAAACAGCTCTATTTTCCAATGATTTCTCTCCCGCTAACTTTGAAAAATCGTAGAGGTCGGCAAGCAGACTGGCAAGGACGTGACTGGGTCGCCGTGCCTGTTCAATTCCGACGGAATCGAAGCTGGATTCGACCTGAGCATTTACGACTCGGATGGGTAAGCCTACAATCCAGGCAGGGCGCCATCCGATGTGTGTGTACTGACGAAATGTGTCTCGGATTTTTAGCGTCGAGAAAGCGATTGAGAAGATCTTCAAAATATCAAACCCGAAATGCAAAGCCATTTGGACCATCAAAGAATCACCCAGCCCAGTGCGCGCGGAGCCTGAGGCTGTCCCTCAAAATTTGAAGGATGAGGAGTGCCAAATTTGCCAACTCCCTCTCGGGGACAAACAAGAAGGAGAAGCGCACCCGGACAAGCTCGGGAAGCTGAAGTGCAATCACGACAAATTCCACCATCACTGCATACACAAATGGCTGGATGACAAGACGCACAAGTGTCCGATCTGTCGGACAGAGGGAATCTTCACCAACATCAAGAAAAAGGACTTTGAGACGGAATTCAAGTACTACTACCCGAACAAGAAGATGCAGAAGTAGTCGAGTCGAAAGGTGGAACAGAATTGCATATCTACATTAGTACGGACGTAGAGAGTTGCATGTCAAACATTGGCATAACCCTGCAGTCAACAAATCAAGAATGTGTACTCCTGAAAAATTCATCTACTGTCCTCATATTGATATCCGGTCAATGTTACTGACATTCTCGACGACATCACCCACTTAAACTATGTCCACTGGCTTGGAGGACGGAGCCACGCCCCCAAATCTTGCTGGATACTTGGAACCGCACATGCCCCAGCCAACTCTGATGATACCACACATTGATAGTGACGCGTGTCAGGCCCGAATGCCATGCAGGTATCGGGTCAGAACATAGTGTTCACACGGGCAGAACGTAGCATTGATGCCCTCCTCGCCCCGTTTCGTTTTTCCATGTCACATATCCACGAAGTTCGAGGCGCCACTCATCACGCCCCACGCGGTCCCCACTATATTGCATGGTAACGCGCTCTGTGACCCGACTCGTAGCCCCCAAACGCGAATATCGCTTCCCGTCAAGCCTTTGGAATCAACGGCTTACAATCTCACCATCATGAGGGAATTGGAAGGAGGGCATTTTGGTGTCACGGTGAGCGTAAGCTTGCTTTTTGTCATCTTTGAATTGCATTGTTCTTCAATTGTGTTTGCGCGCTAGTATTGCGGTCCGAGGGGTTCGGAACATGGTCTGGAGAGGCTCAACCTTGCCGATTGGTTGATGGCCACAGGTACGAGACGTCAATGGAATATGCAGTCAAGACGTTTGAATGATGTGGTCTGGTTGTGACTTGTCCCCTGGTAAACGGGTGGTGAGGTTGATTATCAACGT
Organism: Aaosphaeria arxii CBS 175.79; assembly: GCF_010015735.1. Lineage (NCBI taxonomy): Eukaryota > Fungi > Ascomycota > Dothideomycetes > Pleosporales > Aaosphaeria > Aaosphaeria arxii. The sequence continues at coordinate 941,084 of NW_022983478.1, forward strand.
CCGGGGTGTTTTCCACGGATGTCCAGGGCGATTGCCGATTGCCGTACACAGTATAATTTAGGCATAGAAGTCTTTTGTTCCTCCGTCCGGCGTGTTCCGTTGACCGTTCTTCTTCTGTGGGGTAGATAGGTAGGTAAATAGGTGGCTGTGTGGCTGGAGATGTGTTGGTAGATCGATCTGATCTCATTCCACCCTATGGACATCCAAGAATTGCATCGTCCTTCTGCATCGCTTTTTCCGCCACGCGTGCTGCTGCTGACGATTGTTCTAGCTCATCTCATCCATACGTTTCCAATTTCAAATAACTGTATTCCCCGTCGAATTAACCCCTGGAATTCCGCACGTGCATTGCTGTGCACCCAATAACGTGGATGCGTGGCTACATTAGGCCTACTACCTACTTAAACCAAGTATCCAACACCGCAGAGTAACATGCAAAAGCCTAGTCAAACGGTCAGCCAAGCCATGCCCAAAAGGAACTCATGAAACCCAGACCAACGTCCATAGCCAGTGTACACCAAAGACTGACGAAACAAACAAACGACAGGAGTAATAATGATAGGAATAATACGTCAGTGCTCTCTTTGATCTTCAAAAGCTCCATACACACACAGCTATGCTGCTATGTGTGTGGTAGGCTACTTCGGCGACCATTTTGTGTTTTTGCACCCCATCGCCCACCTCACCCGCCTGAACCTCCTGCCAATTACCAAACCCGCCAGCGACGATCGAAAAACAACTGGTTATCTCTCTGACTCACCTAAATGGTGGCAGTAGGAGAAAACCAAGAATTTGTTTCGGATTGTGGATGGGATTGGCTCTGGGCGGGGCGGAAGGAGACGGGCAAGGAGGAGATGGGAGTGTTTTGGTTTTGGTCGAGGGCTTTTCTTCTTCATACGTATTTCTTTTTTTTTTTCGATTCGTTGAGGTCTGAGGAGATGGATGTAGATACGTACTTGTTTCACTTGGAAAGGAAGGGACGTTGATTCGAATGAAGATTTTCAAGATTTGTTCTTTTGTTGCTATGTTTCTGTTGATGAGAGGAAGGAGGAAGGTATTTGCGCCGATAGTATGCTCCAAATGCTGAATGATGATTGCTTTTCCTTGTCGATCCAAAGATGCCAGTCGACCAATTGACCGCCCAAAGATAATCTTGAACAAAACCGAGGTCTATGGAAGAGGAACGCCGCGTATTGATGGTTGGTGATGAGTGGTATGTGCATCCAGTCAATGAAGATCCAACCCGTATTACTCCTCAAAACCATGTGCACTTTTATTTTTATTTTTTTTCCGTTTCGTGTGTTTGATTGTTGTTATTGTGATGCCTTTACGTTATTTGTGCTTCTTGGAAGACTGCGCCACAAGCTTCTTTTTGATGTGCTTGGGAATCTTCTCTTTCCTCTTCTCGCGGTTCTCTTCCTTGATGGCCTTCTTGTGGTCTCTCTTCGCGTCCTTGTCCATGTTCTTCTTGCCTCTCGAGGGTCCCTTTTCGAAGATGCTTTGGTCGACCTCGCTCGAGTCGCTCGCGTTGGAAGCAGAATCAGCGGCACCAACCTCATCGCCACCATCGACCTGGTCGTCATCATTCTTGACGACCTTATCGGCCAAGAGACTCTGGTACACGAGGCCTTTGCCTTCACCCTTCTTGACGAGCTCGGCGTCGCGCTCAATATCGTAGACCTGGTCCAAAGTCTGAGGGATGTATTCATTGCGGAAAACGACATCGTCCTCCTGTTCCTTTTGCTTCTCATCCGTCGACATCGACTGTCTCTGCGCGAGCATAGTCGACACGGCAGATTCGAGGGCGGCCATGCCGGTGTTCCCGGGCTCGCTGATCCAGCTGAAGACCTTCCGCTCGGTGAGGACGTCGACGCCGCGGGTCCGGAAGAACGCAGACACGTTCTTGACGTCCATGCGCAGGAACTCGAGACTCCGCGGGTGGTCGTGCTCCACGGACTGCGAGACGTCGATGAGGTAGAGCTTGCTGTCGTGGTAGAGGATATTGTACTCGCTCAGATCGGCGTGGACGAGATGGCACACCTGGTACATGATCTTCATGTATGCGAGGAGTTGGACGTACAGCGAGGTCCATTTTGCGTCCTCCTCCTCGTCCGTCAACCCTTCGAACTTGACATCGCCCAGTCGCGGCGCCGGCCAGCCCTTCTTGTCGCCCAAGAAACCCATGACGAGAACGTGTAGACGGAGGTACAGTGGCTCCGGGCATGGGATTCCAGAGTTGTATATGCGGCGCAGATTCCTCATCTCCTTCTCCGCCCAAACCTTAACCATGGCACGGTTGTTCGACTTGTTGTAGCCGGATCGGAAGCGGAACTCGCCCGTGACGTACTTATCTCTGTCCTTGAAGACGAGGATGGAAGTCTTGTACACCTTGATGGCGCGGTGCAGCGGCGGCGCATCCTCGACCTCGGTCATGGCGTGGTACACGTTCGCCTCCTTGCCCGTGGACAAGACGCCGTGGATCTCCGACACGATGTTCCGGTTGATTAATTGGAGGAGGATCATGCGCGTCCTGGGATCCAACACCTGCTCGCTCGTCGCCCGGTCGCTCTTGTCCTTGTCCCTCGCGCCGCCGCCCATCGTGCCGCCGCCGCCACCGCCCATCCACCTGTCTTCCACCTTTATCTTGCCGACGTGTTTCGACAGCGACGCGATTTGGTCGTCTATCGAGGCCTGGGTGTTCGCGCTGGGCTTCTGGGGGTTCGCCTTGGGCTTCTCGGACGCCGGTATCGAGGGGTCGTCGAGTTTCTTCTGGCGGTTGTACGCTTTGGTGTAGTCGTTTGGGTTTGCGGCGACGAGCTCCGGGGCGAGGTCGTCATCTTCGGAGTCCTCGAATAGGTCGTCGAGGTCGTCATCGTCGTTCTCTTCCATTTGCACTTCGGGCTTCTGCTCTTCGCTGGGGACTTGGACGGGTTGTTGTGGTTCCTCCGAGGACTCTGGATGGGACTGTGGTGGTGCCGGGTCGGCGGCGACCACTGGTTCTGAAGACATGATGTGCGGTACGCTTGCAGATTTTTCTATAATACGAAGATAGGAATTCAGCCAGTAGTTCCTTTGTTGTGAGTTTGTAGGCTGAGGTTAAGACGAAGGCCGTATGAGGAGATATGTGTTGGTGTATGTATGTACTCTGGCGGGGTAAAATCGACACACAAAATTTCGGAATTTCTTCCATTACACGTCAGAGTTTAGGGTGGCAGAAAATAATGAGCTAGCCGGGCGGTGAGCTGGGTGGTGAGCACCATGGTTACTCATGACTACATCAGAGAACAAAACAATAATACCACACCAATCAGATAGTAATATGCCCAGGCCAACGAACGCTTGACTGAATGCTCTAGCAAGATTGTGTGCTCGAAATCCATGTGGCATGGATCAAACGAGAAGTTGTTCGTGCTATCAGTATAGATTAGGTACCCAGGTACCTACGATATAGTGGCTATCAAGTAAGATACCGTTCACTACCTACATATATGTAATGCTAAACCTACAAAACGCTTGCGCGTTACCCAATCCCAAAACCTCTAGTAATCAACCAAAACGCCTGGCAAGGAGATTCATCCGTAAAAGTGCAAATATACATCACATCCTCCTCTTCACCCGTGTCAACGCCCGTTCAACAACATTCCTGCCCAGTTGGGGTATACTCTGTACCGTCCGGTGCGGCTCTTCTCCATCCATATGTTCGTGGCCTTCTTCCTCCTCTCCCTCTGGTTCGATACTGACGGCACGAACCTCATACCTGCGCGGTGGATCTCGTAGACCAGGCCAGATGTCCAATGGGAGAAAGTCCCCTTGCGTCAATGTGAATTGCTCTCTCGATCGCTCGTCTTCGGAATGGAGCTTATCCAATTCCTTCTGGGCCTCTTCTGCTTTGCGTTTGGCCTTCTCGTGCCTTCGTCTTCGTGAGGCGATTTCGACCAACAACTCTGCATAGGCAAGGTCGAATCTTTCGTAGAACTCTCTCTGGTTCTCCCATTCCTCGATTCCACTCAGTAGGGTGGGCCGTGTATCCTCCAGCCACGCAGCGTGGAACGAGCGGGAGGTTGTGATGTGATCCTTCACCTCGACGGCCACACGCGAGATCATCTGGAGAATGGTATTCAGCGCCGACCCCTCGCTTCTAAGATGGGTGACGTGGTTCTCAATCTGCGAGAGGAGGAAGGTCATCTCGGAACCTCTGTCGCGAATCTCCGAGACGACGTCCTCGACTTCTCTTGCATCGCGCGCCATCACGCTGAGCATTTCATGGCGTTCTTCCTCCGTCATGGGTTCGGGCGGTGGCACGGAGAAGTCGTCGCCAGATGGAATCGGCGCATCACCCGTCGCCTGTGTCGCGGCTGCCGAGCCGCCCTCGGTGTGTCGCAAAGCGGTCACGCAAAGGTCATAGTGGCGGACGAGCGACTGGAAGGCCTGTGCCGCCTCTTTGGCATGTGCTTCCAGATCGTGATACAGAGTTGGTATGGGGCTGGGGTTCGAGGCTGTGGCGGGCGAGTTGGGGACGTTGTCTATGGAAGAGTGGAGGTTCTCCATCGCGGTGTCGTAGGAGTCATTGCTGTCGCCGAGGGTCGATCGGGCCTCGTTGTAGCGATCTATGCATGCACGGAGGGAATCTTTGAGATTAGTCACGGTAGCGTTGTCTATGAAGTCGAGGAGGTGTTTCTGGGGGGTGCCGGCGGGTTGGAGGACGGATTCTATGGGGGTATCACGGAGCACAGCGAGTGTAGAGTTCAGGCCGGCGAAGGAGGTGTCTAGATCATGAAGGAGTTGCTATTCATATAGATTAGCATAGGGCTCAAGTCGGAGGTGAGATGGGGGGTTATGCTGCAGCCTCGCTCACCTTGAATTCTGTCTGCACCTCAGCCTCGACGAGGTCTATACCTCGCCGAACGGCCTCGAGTGCATCTACCTGCTCATCGACGATGTTCCTGATGGACAGGTTCTTCGCTGCGAGGATGGCGTTCTCCTCTAGGAGCTCGCGTGCGGTTGTGACGATGTCATTGGCGCGCCATAGAATGGTCTGGGAGTTCAGGGAACGCTTGGAGGCTACGAAGTGGGTGACGAGGTCTTCGAGGGTCTGCGGGCGATCATGATAGACGGATGGGGAGCCTCGACTGCTGGTGGACGAAGCTGGAGATTGTGGTGATGCCATCAGGCTAGGATGGGGAGAGAGATAGACACGAGTAGGAGGTGGGAGATGGGAGAGAGGAGAGCTTGTGATAGGACCGGAAGGGCAGATGGAGCATCACCGGATGCCGCAGCGGCTTGATTGGGAAGTTGGAACGAGTCGCGGATGGATAATATCACTCTCTAGTACCGTAACTAGCATGGTGAACTACATAAGACTTGTAGTAATAGTAGTTAGGTGGATGAATGAGGGAGGTAGCAATCACAAACAATAACTTGACGTGACTATCAAAGATTCAGGTTCAGGCTACCATGAGACGAGACGAGACGAGACAAGCAAACCATAGCTATCATACACTAGCCAATCTTGTCCTAGCATCAACATCTACTAATCTTTGTTAAGTCTAGTGCAAACCAGCTTCATTTCACGCTTAGCTTAGTCTAGCTAGTCTAGCTTGAGAGACACGTGAGAGGAGAGGGAGATCGTGTCGTGACCTCCAGCCAATCGGCTTCGTGCAGTCGAAAACACCGGGTCACGTGTCATTGCCAACCCTTTCATCTCAAAGGAATTCGTCACTCGAGACGGGGAACAATGGCCAATTCATTCACTAGATTACCGGATGGAGTACCTACGAATACGTAACGTCAAGAGTTACTATGAAGTTAGGTAGATAGTCAGTCTTCCTAGGCTACGAGTAGGTACTTACACTTACCTACCTAACCTTAGGTACCTGAAGCAAGAATGGCAGTAGAGAATGAATTTTCGAGAAGTTTACGAATGAAATACTCCGTGGCTAATGACGAATAGGTACCTGTACAGTAAGTACATGTACCTAGATGGGTACGTAAAATGCCAAGTAGCGCAGGTACTGCGGTACTCACTCACCCGTATCTGAAGAGATTAGTAAAAAGTTTGATCGCCTCCACTCCACTCCATAGTATTCTATGTAATAATGTGTGTGTAGTATGTACCTAGTTATTGATGATGCAATTGTCCATTGTGGACCCCGTACGAGGAGAAAGAGAAGAGTTTTCCGTCTTCCCTTCTCTTCTCTTCTAGGTACGAGTATTACTTTTTTTCTTTTTCTTGCTCTGGATTTTCTTTCCCGCGCGGGTGACGATGGTGTGATTAACAAATCGGAAAGGGTCTGGGTGGCCCTGCAGAGTCATAGTCGCAGCCGTAGTCATAGTCAAAGTCGTGGTCATGTAGCGTTTCGCTAACTGGTTGTTATTGTGTGGAGAAGCCTGACATTTTATGAATTCTCCGATGACAATTGGAAATGCTACATAATTGTGTACTCAGTAATACTGTGCAGTGCGCATAGGGCAGGGTGGTAGATTATGGAAGATTCAGGAACAGGTCGAATTGCATTGCATTGCATGGCATCGCATCGTTCTAGATCGAACTGTGGAATGTCAGAGGGATATACTCCGTAGATGATTAGTTCGTGTAATAATGTTGATATGGTAATTAATGATTAACTGTTACTGTGCACGGAGACTGGAGTATGTACAAGTACGAGTAGAACCGAAAGAGGCGAATGAAGATGCAAAATGTCTTGGCTATGGCGTGCGATTTCGTCTTTCTGGCAGGCGAGACAAGCCGCCCCTCCTTCGCTCCTTCCCCCCCGGACATTCACTCACAGTAGCTAACTAGGGCAAGTACCCACGTACCTAAACTATTATTGCGCCATCCAACCTCACCTCACCTCTCCCGGCCTCAACCACCACCACCTACCACCACCTATCGCAAAAACAAACATCACCAACGTCCCACGACTCACGAGCCTCATCCCATCTCTCTCTCACATCCGCCCGGCACGCCCCCCACACTACACCGATCCAATACCCGGTCGCCACTACGGAGTACCTATCAAAAAACCAGTCCCGCCCACCTTTCACTACCTCGTACTCACACACTTGAACATACAAACGCTTCGTATCGTCGCCATATCTCAACATCCTCGCTCTTTCGCTCTTTATACTACTACACACTCCGTACTACGTACACGCTTCACCTTGGAATACGAGCAGTTCCATACCCGTCCATACCTCTTTATCTTGCTCATCATTACCCCGGAACTACCATCCCCCTGGTGCCACCTCAGATCGCATCACAGCACGCCATCCGCTACTCAGATCTCGACAACTCCCCCTCCGCCCTCTCCCCTCACCTTCACCGACTCGATCCCATTCTACGTTCCTAGACGAGTCGCCTCCTATTTCTCATCATCATCATCCTCCTCCTCCTCTCACCGCGCGTCTCATGTGTAATCCGCAGCAGGGACCTTCATAGGGACCCTTGCGTCCGTCCGATATCCCATCATCCCCGATCCCTCCTCTCTCGATCCTCCGCCTCCGCCTAGATATCCTGGGTACCATTCGGGCCATCCATTTGCTCTTCGTCGCCTAAAATGGCGTCAAATACCACACGTACCATCGAAACTGTCGCAACCGATCACTCTCACTTCTCAACAACCGTGCCTTCCAGTACCACCCAGTCCAAGAGAAGGCGCTTGTCCTGGCGTACCCAGCTTCCCCGTCCTTCCGACGACATGGCAACTACTACTACTTCTACTTCTACCGCTACCGCTACTTCTTCTACCCCTTCTAACTCCACAATACCTACCTCCGATCCCCACACCGCTCTGTTGCATGGCCATGACCACGAAGGCCTCATAGAGCGCGCAAGACATCAGAACGACTTTGAAAATGACCACACAACTGATCAGAAAGACGACGCCTTTCTGAAAGCAACCGCCTCCAAGAATCTCGAGAAAATGATCACCCCCTACCTTACTCACCATATCCCCCAGCAGTACCATCCCCTCGGAGGTGACTCGCATACCCATCACACCCAATCGCCCTCCAGTCCATCCAGCGGTGGAAACACAAAGTACTGCTACCGCCACAGGCCTGACCTGCTGTGCAGAAGGCAGGCCGACGAGCCGTCCATGGAGCAGTTGCAACAGGTATGTCTTGAAGACGATCAATAGTCCCTGCTGCCTTTACTAATCAAAAACTATAGGAGCTCGGGAGAGAATCCCAAGAAGACCAGCAGAGCATCGCCAATGTCTGGTCCATCTTCTCCGCTGCTCCCTCGAAACACCGCAACCTCATGCTCCAGGGCATTCTCGCACAGTGTTGCTTCCCTCAACTGTCCTTCATCTCCTCGTCCGTTCGCAACCTCATCAAGATCGACTTCCTTGCCGCCTTGCCCACCGAACTCGCTTTCCAAATCCTCTGCCATCTCGACACCACATCGTTATGCAAGGCCGCGCAAGTGAGTCGGAAATGGAGGCAGCTTGCCGACGACGACGTTGTATGGCACAAGATGTGCGAGCAACACATCGACCGCAAGTGTACAAAGTGCGGCTGGGGTCTGCCACTGCTCGATCAGCGAAGGCTAAGGACCGAGAAGAGACGGATACAATTGCGCGCATCAGGACGAGGATTGAACGAATGGTCGCCTGACCTCACACCCCTGCCAGAGTCCTCCGATCACCCACCTTCCCTCCCCCGCGAGGGATCAGATCTTTCCGATGAGACCTGTGGCTCTAAGCGCCCTGCCTCGGACATCTCGAGTTCCCCCGAAATATCTTCCAAGCGCCTGCGCACCGACAGTGGTAACGAGAATGAATTGACTTACTTCGACCAACCCAAGACACGGCCGTGGAAGGACGTATATAAGGATCGGTTCAAGGTCGGTACTAACTGGAAGTATGGACGCTACTCAACCACGGTCCTGAAAGGTCACACTAACGGTGTGATGTGTCTGCAATTCGACGATCGAATCTTGATGACCGGATCTTACGATGCTACGGTTAGGATTTGGGACCTGGAGACTGGATTGGAACTTCGAACGCTCACCGGACACACACAGGGCATTCGATGTCTTCAATTCGACGACTCTCGTCTCATCACGGGCAGCTTGGACAACACCATCAAGGTCTGGAATTGGAGGACCGGCGAGTGCATCAAAACCCTTCGTGCCCACTCTCGCGGCGTGATCGGCATCCACATGGCAGACAAGCTTCTTGCGTCTGGATCCTCCGACTGCAGCATCGTCGTTCATGACTTCAGCACCTATCAAAAGTTCTCCCTCCGCGGACACTCGGACTGGGTCAACTCTGTCAAGATCGACCTTCCATCTCGCACGCTGTTCTCCGGCTCCGATGACTGCACGGTCAAGCTTTGGGATCTCGACACACATACATGCATAAGGACCTTTGAGGGGCACGTTGGTCAGATCCAACAGGTACTACCTCTTCCTGCCGACTTCGAGCTTGACGAGGCCGACTTTGGCCCACACACTCACAATGATGCGTCGGATGCAACGTCGTCTGCGTCTGAGGCGGGAGACGCCGAGCACGACATCGTCCCGGATGCTCCCACCGAGCAGGTCTTCCCCAATGATCCCAGTCGGCCCGCCCCACCATCCTACATGCTTACGGGTTCACTAGACGGCACCATCCGTTTGTGGCACGTTCCATCAGGCAGGTGCATTCACCGCTTCTTTGGCCACGTCGAAGGAGTATGGACGGTTGCTGCCGATACGCTACGTCTCGTCTCTGGTGCGGAGGACAAGACGATCAAGATTTGGGACACACGCACCGGCAAGTGCGAGCGCACGCTGACTGGCCACACTGGCCCAGTCAACTGTGTTGGCTTGAGCGACTCGAGGCTGATCAGCGGAAGTATGGATGGCACTGTACGAGTCCACTGTTTCGTTTCCAACCGAGAGAAGGACGAGTGTTCGTCCAAGTAGATTAGCGGATTGTCTCATCGGCGTGACCTATCACGTCACATGTTCAACAATGTCAACCCTTCTTGGGATTATTTCTGTCGTACAGGATAGCTGGCATGGTATACCATCTATGTTGTCGTCCTATTACTGCTACATTAGCGAGGCGTATTGTACTTATATACTGGGTTCGCTGTTGGCTGCAAAATTCTGTAGGGCTCAGCCAGCGGCCGGGGTACGGGGCGTCTACTGTCACACATTTTTCAATAGGAGTTTGGAGGCCAGGAACGGAGATCCATGGATCCGAGAAAAGGGTTTTCAGTTATCTGACCAAGTGTATTCGCTTGACGGTGTGCTTCTTACCGTAACACACACTTTCCGAATGAAATGTAATAATTCTTTCACACATCCTTTGCCCCTCACCTTCACCTTCAATGTGTTCATCGTTCTATGCATTACGAACCCTACTGTGGTGAATGGAGTGGAGTGGAGTGTCTCTTTTGTGATACCCTTTCTCTCCCCTCCACCTCAGCCACACTCTCGATACCTTCTTTCATGAGAGTGGTGGCACCCTAGCTTCATATTCTATGTCGCCCGGCCAGCCAGTCAAATAGTCTTTCAATCAGACGCAGCAGTTACACGGCGTGCATGCATGCAGCCGTTCTGAATGGCAATGAGTCCCCCACTTGCACAGAGATCTCGAGAGGGTGGGGAGGGGAGAGAATATAAATTTCAACAACCTTATTGAATACATGTCGACCCCTCGTTTCTTTTTGTGAAAATAGGTGTTACACAGTTGTCGTTTTAAAGTTAGATTGGTACTTTTGCCTACGTGAGGAAGTGGAAGAGGGGATGGTGGGGGGAAATGATGATGGGAGAGATTACGGTAGGTGAGGGTTGAGCGAGGTAAGGTAGTGTTGAAGAGTTTTTGTTTTGTATATGTTGGTTTGACTTGGGTGAGTTATGATGTACTCTTGAGAAGATAGAGGGAGGGAAGAGTTAGGGGTCGGGGCGGAGAGAGAGAGAAGAGGAGAGGGCAGGACAAGACAGGGTAAGGAGGTAGTGAGAGTTTAGTGACTTGACATCCCCGGGAAAAACGAGGAAGTAGGAAGAAAACAAAGCAAGCAGCGGTAGAAAACAAAAGAATGAGAAGAGAGCTATGGTGTTTCGAGTTAAATATCCTTTGTCGTGTAAGTTAGCGTTTACACATCCAACCACCCTTCCTTTTCGTTTGTAGAACAAATGACTGATTAGTTGTTTGTGCATTGTAGATTTGTTGTTGCGGAAGGGAGGACAAGTCGAAGTCAAGCCCGTTCCCATCGAATGTCAAAACTAATTAGACTTGACTTGAAAGTTGGAAGAAAAAGGTTGAGTGGACACACTCAGGTGTTACTGTTATGGAGTGTCCCTGATGTATGTATGTATGTATCGTATGCCATCTGTGTACACTTTTCTGGTTCACCATTGGCATAAGCCAGAGGGTTTCTATTTTTTGATGATGTTGATTTGAACAGAATATAGAGATTGATCTAGTCTCTCGAGGTGATGACAATGCGAGTTCATGGTTCACCATGCTATATAAGATGGAGATATAGGGGATGTGTAATAACATCACCAGCATTTCCATATGGTGCCCTCAACTTTGAAAAACGTCTGGAAGCGTACCTCAGACAACACGGAAGACATTCGTCTCTACGAAGTGCCACCTGACCCTGTGTCGAAGGTGAGAAATCCGGAAAACATTTGCTACGGCATGACGCTAAGGCCAACAAGCGGGCGGCATCTGTCTTGGTGATATGTGACCAATCTATACATGCACCCAGTTTACCTGGATACTGCTGGTCAACCTCGGACTTCTTTGCGTGAGGCCACCACCCGCTCTTGACTTGGAATAGGTTTACCGTTTCCGGCCACTCAGTCGAGCACAAACCTCTCCTACACTCGATAAGGCCAGTCGTACGGAGCACAATTTGGGTAAGCCAACCCGGAGATACGAGGGCGTAGTTATCTTTCTCTTGCACCCGATAGAAATATGTTAAATCTTTGCCTGTACTGGAGTCGATGACTTCGGCGGAGATTTTTATGTCCCGTGCAACTCCAGCTGATGCGTCCTGCAAAGGATTGCTGGATGGCTTGTCAACCACCTCATCGGTCCTATGCTCAGGCACGCCCAATGGTTCTGGCCGGCTCGCGCGAACAATAGTCAAATCACGGATCCCGCACATTGTTTCACCCAAGTCCGAGACAGTTTCGTAATGTGTAGCAATGTTTGCCTGACCTCGTCCGACTTTTGCAATATGACCAGGAATGACATGGATATGTCGCAGTTGTTCAGCTCGTGGAGAGGCAGACACGAGACCTTCAAGGAAAACGCAAATGCCATAAACGCCAATTGCTGTCTGTGTCTTTTGAGGCCGTGCAGCAGGATCTTCCATCAGGGAGAAATCGACCGAAATATCGTTCGCGTGGCCATAGCCAGTGAATAGATAGGCGATCTTTCTAAGCATGGTCTTGATGCCTTTAGCTCCATTGATTCCATTGTGGAATAAGAATGAAGAAATCTGGTGGAACGCATTGGTTGGATAATTTGCTCCCCCATTACGATATTTCGCAAAAGCCCAGAGACCCATGCTAGTCGGCCGAAGCTTAATATCGCTGTCGAACTTGACAGCGCCGAGTAGTGAAGCCAGGTCGATGATTGAACTGGAAATATCCACCAGGCACGTCGGATGACTGTCTCCTCTCCGAGAGCTAGAGCAGTGCGCGCAGTTCTTCCTAAAGCTCTTCATACAAGCTTCAAGCTGGGCCAATGCATCACTAGTTGATCTAGTAAAAGCCTCCTCCATGTGCGTCCTCAGTCCCGGGGAATGCAGCTCAGGAAAGAACTCCTCGATAGTGTCGATGAAACCTCGTCCGTAGCAGCCGTCGGCAAAATTTACGAACCGCGTGCGTTTGACATCACCGATATCACTTTCACCATTGGCCAGTGCCAGATGGACCCGCGCAACACTGCCAAAGTACAATCCAACATGCGATTCCAGGTCTCAGAAAAGGTCAAAGTCTCCCCCCCCAAGTGAATCTGAGGCATTCCTCCCATGGAATGCGACGTCGTAAGCGCGAGTTGCTAGGCGACTCGCTCAGAATCAAGTCCCTGATTTCTCCAACCTCATATGTCGACTCAACAAGGACGAGGCTGGTACTCGTCCTAGGGGAATTATGCCCATACTTAACGTATACCTGCGCCGAATGTGACTCGACAACACTGCCGCCAGCGAATGAATTGAACAAGGTCTCACCCTCTGATCCTTCGACATGTATGTCTAGATCAAAGAGCCAATACGCTATCGCTGCAATGAATGAGCAGCCCTGGCTTCCAGTGATGACGATACTTTTCCTCGTGCCCGTGGTGATCTCAAACAGCGCACACAGTGCCCTAGCAAGGTCCTCGGGCTCAGAACAACGTACATGTCCTCTTGACGTGGGGCCCAGGACTTTTTGAACGATTTCCGGAAAAGGCGATGTAGATAGTGACCCACTACACACTTTGACAAGGTCCATGAATTGTTGCTGAGACGGCTCAAAATCCTCGCTGATATGATACTCCTTCCAGAGTGCAGAGAGAATCCTGGCTGTGGCGATAGGCGAATGAACTTCGTCCAGGCACGCGCAAAGCGCTATCATCTTGAGACCACCAATGGTTTCCGACATAATTCGAAAGAGACTCCGGTGACCGAATCCGAAATAAAGAACATCAGAGAATGAACTTCGAACGCCAAGGCGCGAAATGGTTTCTTCAAGCCTTTCGATACCCTTTTTTGACAGCTTGAACTTGGTAGCAAGCTGTGCTACGGCGGCATAGGTTCCCGGCTGCGCTCCGGCTCCCTGGATCCTGGCCAGGAACTCGATGGAGTATTGGGGTACGGAGACTGCAAAGTTGACCCAGTCGATTTGTCCCTGTTGAGCGAAGACTTCGTTCTGTGGTGGCATGGTGAGCTGTAACAGCGGATTGCTTTGCTACTTCTTCGATGGATATTTTGTGATGAATGAGAGAAGTGGGGTCAAGGCTGAGGATATACATCTCAACCAAGGCGGCTGTGGTGATGAGCTGGCCAGTCATGCCCGACCACAAGGCGCACAGAGAGGCGTTCCTTGCTCAACTGCACAAGGCTGCATGCAATCCGGCCAGTAGTCGAAAGATCAACAACATGGGGAAGGTTCAGCGTGCCAAAGCGCCGATGGCAATTCGATGGTCATAACTATACAAAGCAAAGGTTGATTGTCAGCTAGGCGTTTGTGGAGGAGGAACGATTAAAGATTTCGATTAGACGTTGGTGCTATAGCAACTGCTCAGCTTTGATATCCCCTCCTACCCGTTTGGGTTGATTGTAAGGTCACATGACGAATGAGAATACGGCTGCTGCAAGATGACGGGGTATTTTATACGTCAACCTTCTCGTACATTAGAGAGTATCCCCGACCGTCATGGAAGCCTCTCGATCGACAGGATTGTGTCCCTAGAACTTTGAATTCATTCAAACAATAGGAGGAGTTGGCGCAGGAACACACCCGTATCCCCCAAAAAATGATGAGTGTACGCAACATGCAACAATAGGAGAGCCTGGGAAAGAGGACAGGAGACAAAGTGTTAAGATAATGATATGATTTTCAATCGAGATTCGATGTTTTTCATTCCTTTTTTTTATGCTATCAGTCGTAACTTGCTAAGTGGAAACAATGTCGCTCACATGTCGCTCAGTTTTGCTGTGAAATCAAATGAATGAAGATGAAAAGCTAAGAGGCTTTCAAGAAACCATACAGCAAGATGCTCAACGTCCAGTCGTCGACATGGGCACCGAAGAAACGCCACATACCCGCTAATCTCATACCAATGCTCCGATTCTACTGTTAACCTTCGATCCTTGCTGTCATTGAAACGCTACTCGGGCTTCCGTCCGTACACGAAGAAGAACCTTAGGTAGAGATGAAGACTACGATCCCGGACTTCGTTGATTACCTTGGCGGTGATGATCTTGCATTCCTCCTCGCTCCACCCGAGCACCTTTCCGATGAAGCCGAAGGTGTATGGCTCGATACCCATGGCCATATGCTCACGCTGGTAGCGGCCGATTTCCTTCTGTTTTGGGTCCTTAGCCCAGGGTCCTATGGGTACCTATGTTTCGACGAATGTTAGCGAGATACGTTCACATCAAGAAGAGCAAAGTAAACAGCGATGTGAAAGTGGATGAAACATACCTTGACCATCTTCTCATGCAGGTCCACGAAGCCGGCAGCGGCCATCTTCTCCTTCAGGCCACTGGCGACGCGGATCTCTTTACTAAATTTTGCCGCGGCCTCATTAACGAGTTCTTGCCACTGCCTCATGTTGGGTGCGCGGTCAATGGTGTCATCGTCACTCAGCACCCACGCCTCCGGCTCCTGGAACTCCAACCAACCGCCAGGTTGGATGTTATCATAGCACTGCCTGATCAACTTGTCCCAGTCATTTATGCCGCCAGACAGGCCACGGATGTGGATGAAGTCAAAGCGCTCGGAGGAGGAGTAGACCCAGTCGGACTCAGCATCATCAATGTAGAATTTGGCATTGGGAGGAACCCAGGTGGGCTGGATTGGGGAGAGGTCGGTGCCCAGAATCTCGGAGCCAGGGTTTTCGTCTGCGAAGTCGATGGCCCATATTCCTGTACCTGTGCCAATATCGAGGACTCGAGACGGAGGGGGGTCGATCGGGGCGTCGTAGAGCTTCCCGCCGAGCATTAGGAGGAAGATGTGGTGGAGTAGGTCGAGGCGGTCCTGCTCTTCATCGTCATTGGGGAGGAGGTATGCGCCGGAGCGATAGCCATGGTACCGACGTCCATTTGTGTACTCGTAATTCAGGATGGAGGAGGCGAGGGAGGTGCTGGCGGTGGAGTGGCCTTCGAAGGCTGAGTCGGTGTCTGAGTCGGTCGGGGTTGCGGTGTCGGGGACGAGCTGGAGGGGGTCGTCGAAGCCGTCATCCTGGTTCGTATCTGGTACTGGGTCTTGCGGAGGTTGAGATTGGGGTTGCGGCTGTGAGTCTGCCTGTGATTGAGTCTGTGGTTGTGATTGTTGCTGTTGTGGTGGTGATGATGATGATTGGGCTTGCGCTTGTGGAGGGTTGGATGAGAGGGGAGCGAGTCCCGTGTCGCCTGGACCGCCCGACGCCGACATTGCGATTTTGGCGCACTTTCAACACAACGCCGTGGATAGTGTTGCAGTGATATTGTTTGTTTGGCCGTTCAATTCGTCTCTATGTGCGTATGAAAGAGTACTGGCAGGAGTGCGGGCGAGAGAGACGTAGGTAGGTACTTGGGGGAGAGGTAGACGGATCGGTGGGTAGGACCGTAGGGGCACTTGTATAATACGAGAGATTATGGGGAAGGTTCAAGACAGACAGAACGATGAAGGAAGAGTGGGGTTTGGGGAGGTGGTTAATATGAATGGTTATTACTGTGCGGCACAGTAAGTAAGTAGCGTTCAGCAGTGTGTGCGCGTACTGCGTAGAGAGTAGAGAAAGGATAGAGGCGAGAGCGAAGGACGAGAGAAAGACCGAGAAGCAATGAAATTACAAGTACTCGGTAAGTGTATACTGTATAGGTAACAAGTCTACCAGGAAGCGGTGGATGTGGAGAGGAGAGGAAAGGGATCAGTCCACAATTATTGTAGCAGATGAATCAATTCGCTCGCTCTTCCTCCCTTCCCTTGTCTGGTTCTGGTTGTCTTGTCTCGTCTTGTCCTGTCTTGTCTTGTCCGGTCCGTTCCCTACATGGAGCGATTAATTACTGCACACTTGCATGGACATAGCTACGTTTACGGTTCTGTATGTGTAGGCATGGAGGTCTATACAAGTAACATACGCCTATGAACATGGAAGACCTGTAGAGCATCAGAAACATGATCCATCCTATACTATCTCGTACTACAGCAGTACTACTAGACGACCTGTTCAATGGTATTATTAGTACTTACCACTTGTACTACTACACAATACGTACTACTTCTACGGAGCACATCTCGTCAATATGATAGGTAGCACATATGCCTACGGCCTACAGTCAACGGCCTCCACCAGTAGTCTACAAACATACGATCGAATAGTTACAGACTTACCGTGTGACAAGACAAGAGTACGAAGACCACGCGCACTGGCTGGCGGAGAACAGCTCGTGCTAACAGCGTGGCATTCGGCCCGTCGCACCAACTCTTCTCTTCTCGCATCCAACTCCGTCCAGTAGCCGCAATCCATTTCTCTTTTAACCAATATTTCCTCGAACTAATACATAACTAATTATCCCTCGGTTGATCAGCAGCATTGCCAGCATCCCACCCTAGGCTGTACTGGGTGTGGAGGTACGTACCTGAGTGGGAATGGTCGCCGTAGTCGCCGTCTTCCCGCATCTTTACGCCATTCACCCTTCCTCGACCATGGCCCACCCAAGCAGTGATCCCGCCCACCTGCGGCTGGCTCTAACGAATGGAATGATGTGAACGGTTGAAACGAATCCCTTTTCGACCGTTTTCTCCATTGTTTTACCATCGTATTGATCCCCAACGATCCTCCTGCTTCCATCTACATCCGACACAAATCAATACCCGTGGCCGCGCGGAAACGGGTCACCTCACTTGGAACTGCCAGTAATGTTGTAGTGATTATTGTACAAGTACTTGTACATACTCGCGAGGGCGCTCATCAGATCTGCGATAGTTTTGTGATTCAAGCCTGGCATATACTAGACACGCAGAGTAAATACACACTGTATGTGTATGCAGCAGAAGAAGTTGCATGATGCCTCTTTTCTGCATCCAGTAACCAAGTCCCCGAAGAAAGACAGTTCCAGTCCACCGTGTGACTCGTTCTGTGTAACTACTCGTAGTACTAGAGTAACTGCGGAGCATCTACTCCGTACTAATGATGCTTTTAGCATCTGTTGAGTTGTATTTCCCAAGTGACATAGATGAAGCACCAGAGCGGTCTATTCTCTAGTTATCTCTACTACTTGGCCATCTTCGTCCATGGTCTACCCACGGACAAGGGTCATTGTCAAGACTCTTCTCAGGCGTACCCTAAGGACATGAGTTCGCTTGCACGCATCCGCGATACATCGTCTACATCGCTAATGTCGTTTGTCCAAATGCCATATTGTTTGCTTTCCCCTAGTTATCAGCATCACCACATTGAATCCCTGATCTGACGCGCCTGTTTCCCCCAACCTGCTGTCTCTCAATCCCTCAAACGGACCATGTCTCTCTGTCTATCTCAGCCGCCCCAGATAACTACTGTCTATGCACTCCGTATAAGCCGAGAGATGCAGACGACTTTGACCTGCAGTTTGTGGCAAGCCATTATCCCACCACTCCACCAGTACTCGTGAACCTTCTCCCTGCATTCGCATGGATCCTCCCGAACCCCCTTCGCTACCCCCGTCCCCCATTTCCCCCATCCCCCCCTTCCGGTCACATAAGACTCAGAGACACCTGCAATCGCTCGCGCGGATTGGATTGTGAGAGCTACTCCCATTCCGCATCACGAGCGCTGTCAGACTTCTACCATGGACCCGGGAACCCCTTCACCTCGAATAGATGCCTCGCCGCTGTCGCTGCTACTGTCGCTGTCGCCCACTGCTATTGTAGCGATTGCCTTCGTCCTCTACAACCTCGGCTTAATTTTCCATCGTCTGTTCCTCCATCCGCTCGCGAAGTTCCCTGGCCCAAAACTCGCTGCCGTTACATCCTTGTACGAGGCATACTACGAAATCCTCCTCAAGGGACAGTATTCGCGTAAAATCAGCCAACTTCACGATAAATACGGTATGTATTCTCTTCATCCGGCGATTATGCAATCGTCCTTCGCGGTGCCTCCTCACCCACGACTGCGGTACGACAAAAGGTGACATATGCTGTGGCTTACTGACACCCTGTGTTAGGACCAATCATTCGTGTGACCCCAAACGAGATTCACATCAGAGATAGTCGCTTCTTCGAGACATTCTACACCAAGACCCAACATCCAAACAAAGATGGCTGGGACAACCGCTTCGGGAGCGAGCATTCGGTCCTCACTACCGTGAACGGAGCTTTTCACAAGCGTAGGCGCGCCGCCTTGAATCCCATGTACGTATTTCTCTGTTCCATTCGATCTTCTCTATGATTACACATATGCTGGCCATATCAAAGTGCATCCCGATCATGATTTTTTCCCCAACGTCTGTCCCTTTTCAATGAACGGGCGTTGTAGTCTTCAATCATGTTTCTCGTGGTTGTTTGTACTATAGATCTACCTTGTCATCTAACTTTCGTTCTCCTCTTCTTTCTCTGTTTTCCTGTTCTCATCTAGCCTTCTGTTCTATTTTTCTACTTTCAATTATTCTTATTTTACAGCCTTGTTCTGCTTCAACAATTATTCTTCGAGCCCATTCTAATGCCTCTCCAGGTTCTCGCGGCGCTCCATTCTCAACTTCATCCACATCCTCGAACGGCATATCGACACCTTTGCCACCCGCATCAATGAATTCGAAGCCCGCAAGGAACCACTCAACCTCAGCCATGCTTTCCCTGCCCTGACCGGCGACATCATCATGGACTATTTCTTCGGCTTCAACTACGCCCAACTCAAGAACCCGGAATTCGAATCCTTTCACGAGGCATTCTCCAAGATCGGTGCGACCGGCCACCTCGCGACCCAATTCCCTGCCATCCTCCCCCTCATGAACGCCATCCCAGACTCCATCACCGAATGGCTCCAACCCGCCGCAAAGCCCCTCCTGAAGTTCAAGCGCGACCAATGGGACGTTGTGGGCCGGACCCTCAAAGGCGAAAACGTCAAGACCAACGACGCAAAGAAGACCATCTTTCAGGAGATCCTGACCAGCAGGCTTCCCGACGAAGACAAGTCGCATCGCCGACTGGCGGATGAAGCGCAGATCGTCGTGGGCGGCGGCGTCGAGACCACAGCATTCACCCTTTCCATCGCATCCTTCCACATCATCAACACCCCGCGCATCTACGAGCGCCTGCACGCCGACCTCGTCGCCGCGTTCCCCAATCGCGCCGCGCCCCTCGATCTCGTCAAATTGGAATCGCTCCCCTATCTCAAGGCCTGCATCATGGAGGCGGCGCGCATGTCGTACGGCCTCTCCGCGCGCAACCCGCGAACCCACGACAAACCCTTCACGTACGGCGGGTATGTCATCCCAGCCGGGACGTCGGTCGGCATGACGATCTCCGAGGTCTCGCATGACGAGAGCATCTTCCCGGACTCGAGGGCATACATCCCGGAGAGGTGGCTCGACGAACCTAAGACGAGGGATGGTGTTCCGTTGGACAAGTTCATGGTCAGCTTTGGGCGGGGGACCAGGAGCTGTTTGGGTATCAAGTACGTATTATCTCTCTTATTCCTTTTTTGATATTCTTTTCGTCCTGAGACAGATCTATATGCTAACGATCGTTTGTCAGTCTTGCCTGGACAGAACTATATCTCACGCTGGGGATGATGTTCCGTCGCTACACGTTCGAGCTTTTCGAGGCGGACGTGACTGACGTGGAAATGGGTCACGACTTCTTCATTCCGGTGGTTCGGACAGACTCGAAGGGTGTCAGGGTGTTCGTGACTTCTACCACAAACTAGACTCCGATACTGTTAAATCAAACGGACGGATGTGGTCTTGATATGTGGTTTCAAGATGTCTAGTAGAAGGTAATGGTAGGACGACTGGGATGTACATAGGGCTTTGCTTGTCAATGACGTCGATATACCCGATTTCCCTTTTGACGTTCCTCATATCTCTACCTCAACTTGAGTTCATTGATGATCATGAAACAAATGTCTTTGGTAACTGCGATGCAATAAGAACAATCCACCATAAAAAACTTCAACTTGGAATCAGCAAATTGAGTATTGCTATGATCTCATCATCGTGATCCGTATAAAAGTATGTATAAAAAAAGGTTGAAAAGTAAATATAAACAAATTGATACAACTCCAAACACCAAGTCGAAAGGCCAACCAAGAACGTACACTTCAACCCCCTCCATGAAAACTCCCATCCCCCATTAAACCCTCCTGCTACCCAGTGCACCCTGTCCCGCCCGAACAACATCCTCATACCTCGGCGGCGGCACCCCATCCTGATCCGCATCACTCCTCGTGCTATCAAAACTCCCCCTCCTCTCCCCGTCCCACCTCACCTCCTCACTCTTCCTCGGCACTCCTCTCTCAGAAACACCCCTCTCTTGTGTTGCCAACGAGGATGACGCATCTCCTCCAGCAGCGGCTGCAGCAGCGGCGGCGACCTTCTTCTTCTCCTTCTTCTCCCTCAACTTCTCGACGCCGAGGCCGATTCCCGCGATGAGGAGGGACGCCATGCCGCCCTTTCTCCTGCGCCGGCACGGAGCGTAGCACGAGCCGTAGGGCTGATCTTGAACAGCGAAGAGAGAGTTTGGTTGGAGCTGGAGCTGGCGGGATTGGGGTTGGGGTTGGGGTTGTGCGACTGCGTAGACGAGTTGGTGGATGGGACCTTCGGATCGGCGGGCGAGGCGTTGCTCGCGGCGTTGTTGGCGGCGGGTGGTGCCGCAGCAGGAGATGGGTTGTTGGTAGGCGGCGTTGCAGCGTCTGTGGCACATTGTCGGTGTTTTGGTAATGGGGTGTCTTGTGTGGTTTGGGTGGTGTTGGAGTTTGGATGTGGAGGTGTGAATGGATGGCTCGTGTGCGATTCTTGTTTGAAAGGAGACAGGAGGAGAAGGGTGGATATGTTTGATATTGATGTGCTTTGTGGGATATGATACAGTTTTAGGAATGTCGAATGGATGAGCCCGATCGATGTATATCGAGATCGGATGCTGGATGCTTGTTCTGAATGCAAAGACAACGAGGGAATCATGTCTTACCTTTATATCTAGATTTCGAAACCTCTTAACCGACATGCATCGTCATCCGCTAATCTTCGGTGCGCGCGAAGTAAACTATCAAACTGCACGAAAAAGAGTATCAAAGCGCAAATGAGGTGTTTGTCGCATCGTGTTCCCCCAGAGGATTAGACTGGAGGGGACGTTATAAGTCAATGACGACACTTGATTCGCCCAAACCCGGACTGACGTACGCCACAGATAGCTAGGAGGAAGACTACGATGACGGTAACGGTGCAAGTTAAACTGCAGTGCCACGACTGTCGCATCCGACTCAAACCAGAAATGACCTAGTCCACCAGTACGGTGAGTCTTTTCACATTGGGACCTCCCCAGTTCGGTGGCTGAGTTCACCCGAGTGAGGAAGATGGAGATCGTATGGGGGATGGTGGAGGCAGAAGCCTGTGATGCGATTGGTCGGCGCGATTATGTCCTAATCTGGAAACTGTTTCATTAGCGCGATGAATGGACTGGAGGGATCCGACAAGCCGAGTGACGCGAGTTGAATCTTGACTAAGTAGGATAATGTCTTTTCATCTTGTTTCCATCTCCCTTTCGCTACTTGTGTCAACCTAGACATCATGTGCTCAGCTTCAAGCCTTCATCTGCGGCATACATAGACTTGGAAGTAGAGAGTCGCCTCATCTCTATGATATTAACTACTTAATCCGTTCGCGCTCGTTCTAAACACGAAAAGATCTGTATGTACAAGAAGGGATATTTGGCTGTAATCAAGGAAAAGAATGTAAATGATAGTCACAATATAGGGCATTACTATAATTTCGCTTCCATGATGGCAAACCTCCGCCGATGGCAATTTTACAAGTTCACATCCTCACACTGGCCCTCTAGACACAAACTGACCACCTCGAACTTCGCCTTGTTCCTCTCCAACTGATCTGTTCCCCACTTCAGATAACAGTTTCCACCTCGAGTCCCTACCGCCGCAATCGCCTCACTCTGATTCACCCACGCGGGGATAAAACTTCCACCGACACATCTCTTCATACCATCCCCCTCCTTCAGGTTTCCATTGTAACTCGAGCAGGAATCGATGCAATCAGATGGTGTCGGTGCAAACGTGTAAAATAGATCATTACCACCCCACGCCGCATTGCACAGCATGAAGTACGAAGTCGATGCCCAGGTACTGCGGAACTTCTCGTTGTTGCTGCCAGGACACTTCATGTCGGGAATCTTCAACTCCAGGATTGGCTCTGTGGTCCCGTTCTTACAGGTGTTCTCCGTTGGTATCGCGGTAGGTGTCGATGATGGTGTCACTACTGGGCTGGCCTCACACTTCGTTGCGTTGTTGCTCTCCGAAGAGTTTGCACGGGTATTCATGAGAGCGATTTCGTCCTTGTACTTGTTGCCCTCGATGGTTTTGCCCACAAATCCTCCAATCACCCCAGAGATCAACGCGATCAGCAATCCCACCACGAGGATCAGCGGCCACCGCCAGCGCTGCATGAACTTCTTCCCACTGCTTCGCGTGTCGGGCTCGAGGTCGCTGTGCTTCCGTTCATGGCCCAGCGCACCTCCCGCGCTGCTTCCACCCCGACTGTGAACCCCGTAATCGTAGTTGCCGTTGTACCCGCCATGTGCGTTATAAGGATCACTGGCTAGGTATTGATGCTTCTGGTCCTGCTGGGAGAAATCGACAGCCTCCGGGAAATTGTGTAGAGGGCCCTCTGGATTAATGGGTTCCGGGTAGTTTTCTGATGCTTGCTTCAACGGTGTGACCTGTGTTCTTTGTTAACCATCGAGAGCACGCATGTAGTATTTTACGTCGACGTAACAGCACGTGGTGTGTACGATGGACCTGACCAGACGATCAAAGCGACCGCAAGATGGGCACAAAGATGGCAGAGGAGAAAATAATGGCAAAACATACCGAAACCCCAACCATCTCCTGTCCCGCCATGGCGCTTCCTTAATCCAATTCCGCCGTGATCGTCGCGACAAGAAAACGCAGGAAACCCAAACAGACGTAAGTGACCAGAAATATGCTTCCTAGAGGCCGATGTTACACTCAATGTAACGAGTGACGATGATTCCGAGGGAAGGGAAGACAAAGGGAACGACCAGAGTCCGACGAGGCACAGCAGGTGCAGGCGCAAGATGCAAAAAGGAACCGTAGGGATGGAATCTCTATGTAATCTGCAGAACCCCTTCAAGGTTTCAGAGTGCTCCGTCTCTCTTCTGTCTCTCGCGCATGGAAAGCCTGGCCCCGTAGCTATGTATTGCTGACAGGGCGTTCGTTTGCCCCCGGTCCGTCTTTCTATTTGATTAAGAAGATCCATTTGCCGCCCTTGGGGGTGAAGCATCTGGGCTGGACTGGCCATTAGACTCGCTCGCAGGGTATCTCTCCCCCGGTCCAACCTGCATCGCGCGAGAGATGCCATGGCCTTGAGTACATAATGAGTTGAGTGTGAGCGAGACTGCAGGCAGTGAAATTAGTAAAGCCTGCACTATATTGTATTTTGGTATAATTGCCATGCTCTAACTCCCAAAAGATGCGACTAAGTGACAACTTCCATCCTCTCTGGTACTGGTGTAGTAAAGACTGTCCAGGTAGGCGCAGATATTGCAGGGGCGCATGGCTCTGCATCAGGGGCACGGCCGTCTCCAACGGGACGGGGCGTAATCTAGTGGGTTTGAGGACCAACATATGGCCCGATAGATGGACACTTTGTTAATGGTCGACATGGTACATACATATCGACGAGGCAGTTTAACAAGTACTTGTACTTGTAGTGCGTAGCGAATACCCGTTTGCAACGCACGGTGCGTTACGAGGCATTGAGCCTCGAAAACCGCAGGCCTGAGCCCCATCGTATCTCCCATCGCATCACGACTCACGACTCACGGGACGGGAGAACTCGACCGTGTAGGTAGATGGGGAAAAGAGACAGGACTTTTTCAATGGTTCACCTATATACACAGTACGCGTTGCCCATACTTTCATTGTCACTGCTTACGAAGGGCGTACTGCTTCGCTGTATCATCTTCTTGGACATGCCAATCACCGGCACAATGCAATATAACTACTGCGACTTAAGCTACGCCCCACCCCATGCCCAACCCCGACGATTATCACCAACATTAGCCATGTCTCAGCCCTGCTCAGACCATTACAATCCAGCGATAGCTCGAGCCACGGCGCTTCTACGAACGGCACGTTTCGCTGTCGGCTCGTCGGGCGCTGCCCAAGCGAGCCCGTGATTGACTTCGAACTATTAGTGATTTACCCTGTATGTAGGACTCGACTTTGCCATACTGGGTTGGATTTGCTGACATTTTCGACTTAATGAGGTGATGTTTGAGATCGTCTCTAGTTAGGTTCGTGGCGAGGGCTCATTGGCAATTGAGGGAAGAAAAAGCCAGGCGAAATTCCACGCCATACCCATGGCAGCCGTTGGGGGCCGCCTTTAGTTCCCAGTCTAGAGCGCCAACTGGTCCAACTCTGGAGATAGAAATCTTGCTGTGAGGAGAGGAGCAACTGTTCCTCCGATCGCATGGAGTCAAGGATTCGGTGTGATATATAGTTGTAGCTACGCCGTAGCACGTGGGTTGAATTTTCCCGGTCGCTCCATTACCATGGTTTGTCAACATGCGGTAGCACCTTAAATGTGACAGAAGCTTCCGTAGAAGTGCATTCTCGCCCCTCGTGGTGAATTAGCTTTCTTTACAGATGTCCGCTCTATGATTTGCTCATATCCCCACAAGGTGCAAAAAGTAGGCTTTCATCCAGCAAGGTAATACTAGGTGTCATTCATTGGTACTTAGACACTCGTACACTCGTTGCAACGAACGGCGTGATAAGTGACAAGCATACAATATAAGGCTGCAGGCCATCTTGGACGAACGGATATAACGTTGCGCACGAAGATATATCGACTTGTCATCCGCAATTTCCGAAGCAAAGTGAATCACGATAATTTTCAGCTTATACTGTTGGCCCGTACACTCACTGGAGACTACTTAACAACCTTTTACTCTCCCTCGAACCCCCTTTCAAGGGCTCTCGGTTTCTCGGTTAAGGGAAGATCGCATCGATCACCCGAACAGGGAAGCGGAGCAGGACGATCTTCGAATCATCAGCTACAAGAGCTGAGTGCTTGACGCAGCTTGTCGAAAGTCATTTCTTCAACACGTCGCCAATTTCATTTGCGCTTTCTCGTACGTGAAATGCAGTCTTCTTTGTATACTACCACGACTACCTCCCTTGGGAGTCAGACTCAGCACTATCAAGCATAGGTACTCAAGTGGACCAATCAGACTTAGTGCTTAGTGGATATGGTGCATCGAGCGAATCAATGCATCACATTTTATTTCCCTCGGAATGCTGCGGTACCGCTTTTCTGTACTACGTATATTTATGCTGATGATATGTTCCCATTTGAAGTGTTGTACCTACAAGTTGGTTTACCTCCTATGTTACCTGCTTTACAGCGTGAAACCTGTCGGATCTTCCACCCACGCCACCTCATCCCTTTCCAACAGAGAATATCACGCCAGATCGCAACCAACACAATGAGTAACCGAGCTGCATTCTTAGAGATCGCGAAGGGTAAATTCATCATTAATGATGTAGACATAGAACAACCTGGAGAGGGTGAAGTTCTCGTCAAAGTACGAATGATTCTGATCGTCTCGTCAATCGGTGATTGATGCATTCTAGGTTCATGCATCAGCTATCCAACCAGCAGACGCGAAGGTAGCTAAGCTTGCCATTTTGCCAATGGAGTATCCTACTGTTCTTGGGAGCCCTGTGGCTGGTATTGTCGAAGCTCTGGGCCCCGGTGTTACCAAGATCAAGGTCGGAGAGAGGATCGTGTGTGGAACTAAGATATTTGTCGCGAAGAAATCCAAGTATGGTGGCCATCAGCGCTTTTCTATCGTTGATGAATCAGAAGTTGTAGAGGTAGGACGACTCCCAGAACGTTTGAATCATTCAGCCAAATTTATGTTTTATCTGTAAATAGATTGGCGAAACGGATTTTGCGAAAGCAACAACGCTGGGATCATACACACCACCAGGTGCCCTATTCGGCAGCACGACACTGAATCTACACCGTCCCACAATTCCGGAATCCCCACTTCCAGTAACTGAGCAAGGCAAGAAAATCCTCATCTGGGGTGGCTCTTCCGCGATGGGCTCACTGTCCATATCGTACGCAAAGCAAGCCGGTTACACAGTCATTAGTACTTCCTCTCCTCACAACTTCTCACTTTTGAAGTCTCTTGGTGCAGACCATATATTCGACCACAGTGACCCGCAGACCGTGGACCAGATTCGGAGCCTGTTCCCCATTGATTACTGGTTCGACACCATCTCTCTTCCTTCGACGCTCGCTACTATTGTCAAGATTCTTGCGCCAGAGGGTGGGCCTGTAACCAAAGCCAACATCTTGTTGTTACTCCCACCTTCTATGCCGGGGATGCCAAGACTCCCAGATGGCATCACGGCACAGATGCACCGTTTCTCGACGCATGCGCCGGAGAATAAAGATTGGGCTGAGTGGTTGCTGTCTCGAGGAGGATTCCTTGAGCGCGGAATCAAGGAAGGGATTATCAGAGGCGTACCACCTGAAGTAATTGGCGGACTCGAGAGTGTTGAAGAGGGTATCGAGAAGGTGAACACTGGAGTCAGCGGTGTGAAAATCGTGATCGACCCTTGGGCATAGTGATAAGGATGAAATAGACTTATGAGCTTAATTCCACATGTATATTTGGTGGCATAGTGCAGAATCAAAAGGACTACTGGAGCAAGGACAGATCATCCCAGTTACCTTCGTCCTGGTCTCAAGCATATCTCGGGTGAAGCCATGCATGCAGCGATCAATCTGCTAGGGATACTTCATGGATCTCTTCAAATTTTTTTTTTTGTAATCAAGTACTCAAGAAACTTGAAAAATGCCGACATTTTGACACCTGAAAAGAGTTTTGATTCTTATCGATTTTTAATCATTTTGTTAATATTTTCTTAACCGATACTATCCTTGGTGTCCACGTCTACGACGCAGCATCTGTATTGTCTAGTTCGAACTTGAAAGTCAGAACCAAAACGCGAGTTAAGATCGACCTCGGTATCAATCGCGAGTTCATAAGCAGGTAATAGTGAGCCCTTCTATTTAGCAATTCTGATATCCGGGGAAGCGTGGGGAGCGTGGCAGGAGAATGCGGGGCACGTTTGTGGGGCAAATCGACTTCTCTCGTCCTATCAAGTTCTATCATCAGCCTGACAAGCATTCTCTACTCTTGTGTAACTAGCCCGATTCCTGCTGGGACGTTTCGGCATTTATGATTTGCTGCTATGAGTATGGTTTGGGGATTTCGAGTGTGCATCTCGGGGTCCTTTCGCATCCGACGACCGATCCACCTCAGGCAATATAAAACATCCTCAGTAGAGGAGAATGTATGTAACGAATAAGTAAAAGCCAGTTCTTTTTGATTATATTACATTATCATCACAAGATAAAAACACAGCCAAACAGACAATATGCCTGCCGCAATTCAGTCTGGTTCGAATGGCTCCTCTGGCTTATCACAAGAGGGCATTCCAACATCATGCCCATCGTGCCCAACCCCTTTGAAGTACTCTGGATCTCTGGACAACTATTCATACTTCGAGATCACACCTATCATAGGACGCGAGTACCCGAATCTGAAAATAACCGACATCCTACATGCCGAGAATGCGGAACAACAGATCCGAGATCTCGCTGTTATCATTTCTGAACGCGGAGTTGTCTTTTTCCGCGACCAGGACGATTTGAACATCACAGACCAGAAGCACTTCTGCGATCTTCTAGGTAAATATAGTGGAAGACCAGAAGAAAATGGACTTCATGTCCATCCTATCTACCGAGATCCCGGTAATCTGACTCTCCCCGATGGAAGCACCGATGAAAACATGTACGTATTACAACGTTATTTCATATCTTCTCTAATGGAAACCAGTTATGTTATCAACGCAGAAGCACAGAAGAAAATATACAAGACTATGAATAAACGTCCTGGCACCACTGGAGAGCCCCGCGATCTGAGTCGCGAGTGGCACAGCGACTCAACTTTTGAGAACGCGCCGGCAGACTTCAGCTTCTTGAAGATGGAAGAAACTCCACCACACGGCGGCGATACTTTGTGGTGTTCCGGCTACGAGATCTACGATCGCATGTCTCCATCTTTCCGCTCTTGGTTGGAGACACTCACAGCTACGTGCGCTCAGCCGGTCTTTAAATCTGCGGCTGAAGCAGGTGGATATGAAGTCATGTCGCCACGAGGTTCTCCCTTAAACGTGGGCGACGATTTTGCGCCTCATCACCCGTGCGTCAGAACCTGCAGAATCACAGGGTGGAAAGCTATCTTTGCCGGTGTTGGCTTGCACGTCACCAAGATTGACGGCGTGTATACGTACGAGGATCAGATCATCCGAGACTATGTTATGAGGTTGATCACAAGAAATCATGACTGCATTGCGCGCATGAAGTGGACGAAGAACGCTGCCGCAATCTGGAATAATTCGTGTGTTTGGCATGCTGCTACAGTAAGTTTAACCTCTTGAGGTCGAGTTTCAACAGATGACTGATTGTAAATAGCCCGACACCAATCTTGTTGAGGGAAATAGGACTGGTGTCAGAGCCTCAAGTATTGGTGAGGTGCCATATTTGGATCCAAGTTCCAAGTCACGGCGCGAGGCCCTGGGACTTCCGCTTGTTTGAAAGAACCGTTTTGGCTACTTCCTAGGTTTTGAGAGTCATCCAGTCGCTGAGAGAGACTTGTGGGGTAACGTCATTTTTGACCTTGCCATCGTCCTATAGGGTTGAATTCAGACCTGAATAATATCCGATATCTTGACACGTGAGCCTTCACTGCATCTTGAACAACAGTCTTTACTCTTCTTGAAGTATTTGATGTCTGATTTGACTTTGCAGAGATCATTTTGGAGCAAGATCGGTGAAAGGAATCCCCAGATCTATTTCTGGCACCAACGAGCAAGCTAGGCCCCATTTCAGAAAATCTTGGTGACAAATGGTGAAATATGGGGAAATGGACTTGTAAATTGAGTATAAAGCGCCGAGCGGGAGAAATCAGAGCTGCCGGCTAAACAGTGACCTTTATTGGGTAGTTCCGCTTCAACCATAGATTGAAACTACTCAATCCGGCCAAAATGTATCTAAATACCACGTGCCTGGTCATACTGAAATTCGATTCAAGCCGGCACATGGTCGTTATGTGGCTCGGCATTTTATACACTCTCCGGCCAGCCGGAAATGGACGATGGTATAATGCGCTGGCTTGCCTCGACGCTTCTGCAGACAGGTTGATTCACCTTGGTTTTCGTTCTTCTTACCTTTCAAGTTTCCAGTACACAGAACTCGTCATGCAGCTGTTTGCTTCTATGCTGCTTTTAGCAGCCACAGCCCAGGCTCACTGTGAGTACATCCGCAACTCTGAGCGATGACAAGTGTTCTAAAGCAAGGTAGACCGGTTCTCGAAGCTTGTTATCGGTGGACAGCAAGAGGCCAAAGAATGGACCTCGATCCGACAAACTAAGAACTACCAAGGGAACCAAGGTGTCACCGACGTCAACAGTGCGGACATGCGCTGCTTTCAGAATAGGCCAGGAACAGGAACAGCAACTGTGGCTGCCGGAGATACTCTCGGTTTCGTCGCATTGTCGCAAATCTCGCACTTTGGACCTGTTCAGTTCTACATGGCCAAGGTTCCAGAGAGCGCAGACATTAATACGTGGGAGGCTGCTGGTAATGTTTGGTTTAAGGTCGCGAAGATTGATGCTCGACCTGGTGCTGGCGGTGCTCTTACATCAGGCGAAGACACATGGCCAGCGTATAGTAAGTTGACTGTTCTGGGAAACCCTACAGTAACTGACAGAGACTTTCCAGAGAAGACGTCCGTTGATTTCGTAATCCCCAAGAATGTACCCAGCGGAAAGTACCTTGTCCGGGTTGAAAGCATTGCGCTTCACCAAGCTTCCAATCCTGGAGGTGCACAAATCTATCTCTCCTGCGCTCAAGTCCAAGTTACGGGTGGAGGTAGCGGCTCTCCAGGACCTTTGGTGGCTTTCCCGGGCGCGTACAAGTCCAGTGATCCGGGTTTGATCTGGTCATACTATCCTGTGAAGACCAGCTACACTGCTCCTGGTCCTGCTGTCTGGCAGGGCTAATGCATAGGTCAGCTTTCGTAGATTCAAACTTGCAGAGGGACCGTGCCGGTACTGTGCCAGAATAGAGGATGATTGTCTCGGGGAAATTTCTCTTCTAAACGCAAACTTCGTCATTGCATGTTCGGCGTGCATTTTGTCGGCCAGATACTTAGGAATAAAGAAACTCAACTGAACAGCTTAACTTAGCTCATTGGCTATGTCCACACACTTCATCAAAGCCTTCGCGTCTTTGTTGTATTTCATTTCTCTTGCTTTCTTTGCACGAGATACAGTTATATGATATTCCGATCAAAAAGGTTACTGAGGGGGAAAGCCCAGAACGCCCATGGCAAATACCCGTGCGTTATGCATGAATATGCAATCGTGATTTCCTTTAAGCAGATTTCCACAACTAAGGTGTTCAGTGCTCTTCGAGTGTTTTGGTCATAGCGAAGGCACTATCCAATCGCTTTGATGCTTCTCATATCTAGGGCTCAGAATGATGACCACCGCCATCCTTGTAGAAGAGATTTTCTTCTTTCTTGCTAGGCCTTTGAGAAGAAATAGTGATTAGTGCTTCTGTATGACTATCAGTGACTTGAAGGACCGAATGATAAAATGGGATCTCAATATCGGGGCGAGTCAAATACTAGAAGAATCAAGGCTTACTGAAACCTTCCGATTGGCCAACGCATTGCGATATGTTCAAGGGAACAACTTTGAGACCATAAGCAGGTGGTCTTCAATAAAAGGCGCAGACATTCCTATTATTCAGTCTTATATAGCTCATGCAGCAATCGAGAGTGCGGTGTTGCTATGCGGTGGGGACAAATGATGATTGCATCGCCGGAGGCCACGCACAGCTTGAAGTCAACCATTGACGTCAAAATCACCCTGGATCATATACTCTGTTTGCACACACCATATAGATATCAGGGCTAACGTAGGATGTGACAGTAAAGATTACCACTTGCTTCTGTGACAAACGGGGCAGCTTGGCACAGTCGTCTACATTGAAGGCGAGACCTTTCTCACCGATCTAGCGCTAGGCGTTTGAGCAACGCGCTCACGACGCTCTTCGTATCCGTGATCGCTTACGCTGGCCATGGCCGAGCTTGCGGCAATTATTGGAGGGGCATTTCTTACCCCTCTACGTGACGTATATAACACGAACTCGCGTGGATGTTTGGTCTAGGAGTTTTATTTTTTTGTTGCCAATGTGCATGTACAGCCACAGTTGCTCCTGGGATTCAATTGGGAACAACCCATGGACTTTGTGACAAGAGTGGCCAACAGCATATGCAAGGCGCAAAACAAATGGTTCGACGATGCTAGGTAGGTACAATTCGTAGGTAGATGTTTGAGCAACGATGTTTCAAACCCCACCCGCACGTTTACGACGTGAGATCACCCCCAACATCGCGCAATGGTAACATAGACCCCGCGCTGAGCAATTTCTCGCCCAGAACCCGCACTGCCACGTCAGCGGAAGGGCTAGGCTCGGATCGCAAGTGACAAAGAACAGTAAGGAAGCATAATTGGGGTCGAAAGCGTTACGCTGCGCCTCATACGGTAGGCGGTAGGATATAATATGGGATCCTGACTTGGCATTTATGGGTCAGGGTCATAGTGCATGGCGACCAAGCGTACAATGATCCGGTCCACCATGCTTGGCTGTACTACCAAGTGAGATCACTTATTACCTATAAAGCGCTGTAAGGGTACATTATGAATATGGTAGCCATTGTCCTGGGTCATGTTTGATCCGCGTTCCGTATGGCAAATCAGATCGGCTGTAAGTGGTCCTACAGGATTCGCCTGTGAGATTTCAGTCGTGGAGGACGAACCCGTACCTTTCATTCGACACCAATCCAATTTTCCTCATGTACAATGCTCTGAGACTGTCGTAGATCCCGCATGTCCTCTCTGCAGCAGTCTAGAGACATACGTGCATTAGCCTTGCCGAATTCCCGTTTGAAGACCCTTAAACATGAGTCTCGTCTGACTTCAGCTGGACATGGGCTATGCCATTGCAGATGCCGTGCTGCCAACAGCCTGGAGAATATACCAAGAACTAAGGACCAAGTGCTGTGGGATAGTGGGGTGAATTCGAAGGTGCCACATGTGGCACATGGAAATTGCGGTGCTTGGGTGAAGGCAGCGACGAACGCTGGCGGCTGCTCGTGACAAACGCTCCTACCAGAGAGTATATATATTGATATCACCCATCGTGCGTTCCTCTCTTCTTCATTCAACAAACTTTTCACTCTCCAAACAATCACATTCTCAAAACCTTTTCCCTACCAAACCAGTTCTACACCAAAATGCCTGACTTCCACGCATCCGCACAAGATATTGAGCTTGATGGCTCTGTCCTAAAGGCCCACCTCTTCGATGTCGACGGAGAAAGCCACGAGGTCGAGATTGAGCTCAATGATATTCTCGGAAACGAGAACGGAAGCTTTTTGTGGGGCGGAGGCGGTAAGTTATCTGAAATGCATGCTGAAGAACTTACTTCGTCTTCAGCTTGAGATTTGAAGCTCATGCTTTGGCTGAGGAGCTCTTCCAAAAGCAACAGCTTCTGTTTCATGTGAAAGTCACAGAATCATAGAGTGGGCGCTAATAACAATATTGAAGGCTTCAACGATACCGCCGAAGACGTGCACCTCTCATTCGAAGGTGACGACAACTGGCCCATTCTTCGTGCCCGGCTCCAGAACGAGGATGGAGATTTCGTCGACGCCGATGTCAATCTCGCCGAGCGAATTGGAAACAACAACGGAGAGTTCACATTCGAGTAGAGACACGGAAGGCTCATGCGTAGGCTTCTTGAATGGACTCTAGCGCTGGATAAGGACATGACACATCCCAAGGAATAAAATTGTGCACACAAACTTGCTCTAACAGTTTTTTGATACCTGATATGATGTCGTCTCTGTGTACTTTGTCGTGATTCTTACCGATCACCATTGAAAGCATCGCTTGAGTGCTGACCCTAGTCTGATTCTGCATTGATTGTCCCATTTGCTTTTCCCAATTACGTCGCCGACTTCGGTACCTCACATTAGCAAAGCAAAACATTGTCGACTTGACTCCGGCCTTTCGAAGACCTTGCTATGTATTCTGGAATCTAGCGGTCCATTCATTTGTGGTTCGAGCAAGGTGGACACTTGTACCGAGGCTCCAACGATGCCGTCTTTATCAAGCACTCGATCCTGTAATATTCAATGGTGTCCGGAAACTAAGAAAGCCGGGAGTTAGGGGAGATCCATGTAATACTGTAAATCGTAGAATCACTCAATTGAACAATAATCCTCTTGATACCAACATTTTGGTGCCGACACTGCGTACGATATGAAGAATATTTGCAAAGCCCCCACACTCAGCCAAAACGCATCTCCGGATCCTTCTTAAGGCGGCGATTGGTGCTTTCTAGACCGAGAGGCGAGTATAGGCACTGCTGTTGGAAATGGAGCGGCCTTTGTTTTCACATCACACCCTCTTCAGACATCCGCATCATTGAATTCGTATCAAGACAATATTTTCATTGCTGGGCAGCCACCAAATGTCGCTGAAGCGTACGTCTGTAAAGCTTTCACATACAACGTGCTCTGTCAAAATAACATTGCCGCCGTCTATCACCATGGATTCTTCAGATGATTATACGGGAATTGTAACAACCCAGAAGCTTCGATATCCATTCATTCCAAAGGCTGTCCGAGAGCGACGCTCCTTTGGTGGTGTGAAGTTTTGTCATACTGAGGCGGGGATCAAACAACATGCAGAAGGCTTATTTCAACAATCATTGTAAATTATTGTTGGCGAGTACCTAGCTAGCGAAGCAGCAGGAGTCACGAACATGCAGCCATCAAGCTCTAAACCCGACTTTTGATGCGTGCCAACAGCAACAAGATATATCCATATTGATGGCATTACAGTCACCGTGGTCTCGAGAGTTTTTCGGAAGAAGCTGCACAAGACCCTACTTATAATGAGGTCGACGAAGAATGCGTGGAAGTTGCTAAGATCCTGAGCACCGCAGCGCCAATTTGTAGTTATCGATGTTAAAAGGTTTATTAAGAGGGGGCATTTGCTCTGTTGGTACGAACATGAAATTGGGATGTTTATTGGGAGGGGCTGTAAACGGTGGACTGTTGCGGAGTTTCTAGAACATGACTGGTCCGGGCAGACCCGGCAAGGAGGAACAAGCAAGTTTGACCGTGTCCTTCATTAGTTATGGCAATTGGCAGCGTTACCTAGCTAAAATGGATGCCTATGTGCCTCTAGCAAAAAAGAATGATGATATGATGTAGGTTGCCTTCTGGCATGAGAATTCATTGGAATGCAATTGTATTTATTACTATTAATTTATCCTATATTATTTTCAAAGAAAATCACTTTTTCATGCTGGTCGCTTTCTAAAAACTAAAGGACAATCATCCTGACGAGAAACGTTAGCTTGGAAGCAATAGGTGACATGGGGACGAAGAACTTACCATGGGGAAAAGTGTCGCAAAAACGCGGATCTCCTCGGATTTGTCGGTGGCATGATGCTCCCAATCGAGCTCCAATGCTGCCTTGCCAATCATACCTGCCATGGAAAGCGGCACGTATCTTCTGGCCAGACAATCGTGAGCACCCGCGCCGAAGACGAGCCAATTCCTGGTTTGCGATTCAGCATCGCCGGTGATCCAGCGGTCAGGATCAAACACATTTGGTTGAGGATATGCGACTGGGTCGTGCAGGGCCGGGTAGCAGGATGGGATAATCATCGAGCCTTTAGGGACGGTGTAGTTCGGAGAGACCGGGAAGTTCTTCGTCGCGAGGTATGGGACGAATATGACGGGCGGTCTATGGCGGAGGATTTCCTTGATAACAGCGTTGGTGTATGTGAGTGATTCCAGCATAGGGAGATCAAAAGGCTTGAACCGGTCGCCGCCGCGTGCAGCCAAGTTCTCCGCGCGGAGTCGGTCGAGTACATCGGGTCGCTGTGCAAGAATCTGGAACAACCAAGTAGTGGCACTGCTGGAGGCATCCTGTGACGCGAAAAGGAACGTGAAGAGTGTTTCTCCTATTTCTTCGTTGGTGAACTCGCGGATCATATTCGAAGGCCGCTCTGCAGGCTCTCCCGCAGCGATCTTCTCCCGGTACCGTTGTGACTCCATCATGTGAAGAACCCAATGGTCCACGATGCAGGTAGGTTCGGCACCAGTGGCCATGTTTGCCTTACAAGCCCCTGCGCATCTGGCAAATTCAGCATGCACGGCATCTGCAATTCGCTTGCCCAGCCACGTCTTGGTGTATGGAATGTACATTGATAATGGAACATTGACAAGCTCAAGTGCGGCGGTGGCAAGATAGAAGTCATCAGCGATCTTCTTTACGGCTTCTTGAGAAATGTAGTCTCCGAAGAAAGTGCGACATGAGAGCGCACAGTTGATCTCGCGGAACATAGCCATGAATGTCGTCGGCCGTCCTTTATTGGCTGCGCTCAATTGAACGAACTTTTCATAGTACTCGTCCAATACCTTCTCCTGCACCGGCAGATAGGTTGCCAGAGCTCGGTTCGTAAACAATGGCGTCAGGCCTCTTCGATACTCGGCGTGAGCTCTTCCTTGCAAGAAAACCCACGACTTGTGGCCCAGGATATCTCTGGCGATGGGGACGAGGCATGGCTCTGCATAGTTTGGCGACTTGAACACTTTGTGAGCTACATCTCGATCCGATGCGAGAACCACGAATCTGAGCTGTCGTCAGTACTACATCTGGTGTTGTACATTCATTCACAATGGCATCATACTTGTGGAATACTGATACACAACTAAGGGGACCGCTCGCCCACTGTGCGAGATATGCGTCGAACTTGGGATGAATCGCTTGGAGAAAAGGTCCAACGAATGGTATCTTGAATGTTGGACCTGCGATAGATCCTTTTCTTTTCAGATACATTACTTTGGTCCAAAGTTAGTTCTGGCTATCCAACGTTATGTTTTCGTCCTTACCTTGATCATACACAATCATTCCCAGGAGAATGGTAATGGCCCACTGCCATACCGACCATCCTGCAAAAACCCGCTGAAGAGCACTATCCGACAACGAGATGTTGGCATGCCAGGGAGAGGACTGTCCAGCAGGCAGGCTGGTGCTGTTCAGAACCTCTGCAGACATCTTGTACTAACAAATGAAAGGATCTTGACGCTTGCGGGTGATCTAGCTAAAGAACCAGATCCTTTCTTATATTCTACCAACTTCTAAAAAATGGCCACGCCCCACATGGAGGGGGAAAGGGACCAAAGGTAACCCTATCTCGCATTTTCCCCTGAACTTGAACAGAAAATGTTGATACTTGCTACCTTTCAGAGCGTCGTATTGGTCTTACGAGGTCGTACCATTCATCGGGAGCACTTCAGGACTACTTGAATTGGTTTAGACTCCGCCGCTTTGGAATTTCCATGGGTGGATGTCGATAAGGCTGTTGGGCTGGCCATCGAGAAAGCAGGGGTCAAGGATTGCGACACCAGTACCTATGTACACCGGCCTTTACCACGTCCGTGCAGAAGAAGAATACGTGCAATCGTATGATGGTACTAAAACGTAGTAGTCAATCACGAGAATTCATCTGGCAAATTTGATAAGTGTTTGATATCTTCGAGAGCAGTGTACTTGGGCGCCGTGAATGGAACCCTCAGAGACGGTACAACGAGTACCTATGTACTCGTACATATGGACAAACATATGCCGCGAAGCAGCGCCAGAGGAAATGGCTCGTAGGAACATTGTATCTGTATTCACTTAACAACAGTGTATGAAACACGCCATTCTCGGTAATTCGGTTGCTTTCTAATCGTCGTGAAAGGGGTTTTAATTCTGACTTCTCTTAATTTTAGTCCTGCGGCGACTAAGCCTATTCAGGAATCACGGCATCCACATCCTAAGTTCCATGACTCCATGCGATGCTCTTTCAATCATTCGTTCGTCCGTTCATCTGCTGGATATCTTACGACCCCAGTGCCCTCATCCAGTGCTGTCGTCCCAGTTGCACTTCGATTTATTAATTGTTATTGATGCGTCCAAGTCTCCGCCGGTCCTGCGCTGCATGCGCAAAGTCAAAGCACAGTTGCGACCTACGCACACCGCGGTGCTCACGTTGCAATAAGCGCAAGATCGAATGCGTATACGCAAATCAACCACTGACAGCGTCGCTACCATCTCCGAGCAGAGAAGCCCAGTCTGGATTGGTCACGCGATATCCGGGTAGCCATGGCCTTGTCGCCGGCCACAGTTTCGGGTCTTTAGATCCATTCGAATCTTATCCTCAAACGAAACTCTCGCGAGCACACGTCCAACGGCTCATCCACAGTTGTAGGTCACGTTACTCGTAGATCTCAATCAAGAGTGCGAGCTTAATTCTCCTTTCAGTTCTCCATAAGATTGCATTCCAATATTATCCACTGGATCTGGATGCAAATTCGAATCCGTTTCTTGTCTCCTGGTGGCCACTCGCTTTGGGTGATCCGGCGCTGTTCCATGTCTCTTTGCAGACAGCATGTCTTGACGAGGAGCGAAGTGCCCAGAAGGGCTTCGAAAGTTCGGAGATACTCATGGCGGACTCCGTCGTGCTACTTCGACACAAAATTGAGGATGCCGCTCTAGCCATACAGGATGGGACAATTAATACCGTGATTACACTGGCAACAATCGAGGTAGGTTGTCCATTTTTCCTCAATCATGTAAGCTAACGGTTGACTCTTGCAACAATCAGTTTGGCAAGGGGAATATCGATGTAAGCCAAATGCACATCAGCGGGGTAAAACGGCTTGTCGACCTAAGAGGTGGTATCAATGCGATCAGGCAAACTAGCCCACTTACTGCGAGAATGGTTAGTTGGTAAGTAGTCGAATCGCTGAGGTTGCACGCGAAATGTTGCTCACAGCCGTCCCAAGGGTTTCGATGCTCATCATGGGAAAACCCCAATTTCCAGTACAGACCGATGATGGAATCGGCAGTGGCATCCCCCCGATCCCTGAATGGCATTCAGAGATGCCAGATATGCAGTGGCATGAGACCGGCTTTGGAGATATCGAGATCGACCTCGATGTCGCTATTGTTCTCGTGCGCTTGCGGGGCATCTGTCTGCAAACCCGAGTAGCGCCATTGCCGACAGCACGACTTCACGACCTCACATGCTATGTGATACACCGTCTTTTACTTTCCGATCCGGAAGATAAACATGATCAGTTTTCTCCAGCGACTCAGGCCGTTCGTTATGCGATCATACTCTACATGCTCGTCACTCATGGACCAACATATTATCCGCACGATGGAATGCTGCACATGATTCTATCAAAATTTAGGGCATCGCTTGAAGGATTTAAGGAGACAAGTCGCAATCATGGCGCCCTAGATGTATGGCTGATTGCTGTCGGCATGGTGGTCGCTTCCAACACACCCCATTACCAGTGGTTTGCCACTGAAGCACAAGCGATTGCAATGTCTCTCCAGCTCGTCCAATGGCATGATATTCTTCAACATATGCACAGCATGATTTGGATTGATACGCCGCATGGTGAGGCTATCTTTCGGCCACACTGGCTTGCTTTTCTACCGCGACCCGAGGGAGTGCCACCCTTTGATAATACCTGGACCCCAGCATTTCACGACACGGACAAGAAACCATGAAAAACGAGACCTGGCTATTCAAACATTGTGTCAGCATCTACGGACAATGCAATCAGTAGTTCTAGGTTTTGAATTCGCCAAACAGAGTAATATCACTACACTGCATACGACAAGAAGATCGCTGGCAGGATCTTTGTTGGTTCGATGTCGTACACATACGACCAAATTCGCATCATTTGGAATCGAAGTGCTTCAAGACATCACTACTGCGACCTCGAAAGCTCTACCAAATGCCAATTGAGGATGGAGAGTAGGCTTTCACCACCACAACATACGGAGAGTTTCAGCAACAAAAGACCACCAAACAGAACGACTAGAATCTGGGATTGGGACAACCTGCGATGTTGTATAAGATCATGTCTTCTTGGCGCGACCCCGTCCACTAGAATTGTCATGTAACGCCACTCAACTGCAAGTCATCGTCTTTATTTTCGAAGATTTGGCTAATCGCTCTATTTATACATACCGCACTTGAAGGCTTACTTCATTGCATGGTTTGCTCCCTCAGTTATTGGGCAATGCCACGCTACGAGACCATTATCAAGTAGAGATACACACAAGAGTCTAGATTAAACAGCGGGCGCTTCTTCCTCGACGTCGAATCATCATTGATGAACGCCCAGACTACAGATGACTTCTTTGAGAAAGTACATGCCCAAATGCCTCATCTAGTATGGCTAAACCCTCCTCAATCTCATCTCCTGTTACTGTCACTGGGGGCGCTAATCTGAAAACACCTCCCATTCCGGGGAGATTGACAATATTGCATGAGAGTCCCATTTCCATAGCCCTATCAGAAACAGCTTGTCCCAGTTCAGACCCTGGCGCTTTCGTCTTCGCATCCGATATGATTTCTATACCTTGGAGCAGGCCCCGCCCTCGAACATCACCGATACACCAGTACTTCTGCTGAAGTTTCAATAGGCCTTTTCGCAATTGAGCGCCTCGCTCCGCTGCACGTTGGCAGATATTGTCTCGTTCCACGATTTCAAGGACTTTGTTTCCGACGGCTGCAGTCAGGGGATCATTGAGATGTGTAGTGAGCCAGAGGAATCCAGCTTCTTTGCAGCCTCTCTCAATCTCCGCGGTAGTAGTCACTGAGCCCAATGGAAGTCCACAGCCTAGTGTTTTGGAAAGTGCGAGAATGTCAGGAACAATCCCGTCTCGCTCGAAAGCGAACATTTGTCCAGTCCTACCAACGCCAGTCTGTGCCTCATCCATGATGAGCAGCATACCACGCTTTTTGCATTCTTCCGACATGCGCTGTAGATAACCCTCTGGTGGCTCAAGGATGCCGCCAGTCGACAGAATTGGCTCCATGATGAACGCTGCGAGAGAACCGACACTTTGTCTATCGATCATAGACCAGCCGAATTCCATTTCGGTCTCCCAGTCGTAGCTTCCGTCCGCTTTCCGGAATGGTGACCGAAAAGCATAGGGCGCGGGGAATGCCAATTGGCCAGGCACAGACGGTCCGCCGTTTTTGCGACCCGCCGAGTACGTTGCGGATCCAGCTCCCTGGGTCAGTCCGTGATAGCTGGCCGCGAAAGCGACGATCTCAAACTTGCCGGTGTAGCATTTGGCCATTTTGATCGCCGCCTCTGTCGTTTCAGATCCGGTACTGAGGAAGAAGGATTTTTCCAGCGGTGCTGGAGCGATACGGGCTAGTCGCTCTGCGAGGTCGATGACGGGGTTGGTGATCATGTTGCTGATGAGATGGTCGAGCTCAGCGCTGTACTTGTGCACGGTCTCAACGATCTCTGGATGGGAGTGGCCGAGAAGGGAACTCATTTGGCCAGAAGTGAAATCGAGAATTTGTCTACCTGAGCTGTCGTGGAGGCGGGTTCCATTTGCTTTGGTGATAATTACGGGAGAGAATGGAACACCGGTGTTCATTAGGAACCGGTTGGCCTTGGACCAAAACGCAGTCGGTTCTTGCGACATCTTGTCAAGCTCAACACCGTGAAGGATTTGTACGATAAAAAGAGATATGATGAAAATTTACTACTATCCAATGTTATGGGCAATGTACTAGATTTTATATCCAAAGACGCGGGTTCTGAGAAGTCGATATCATATCTGAATGACCAATTGGACACATGACAGTAATCTACAACCATGCAAGCGTGCCCTGTTCCGCGACGGAAAATTCAATTGAAATCCATGCTGGAAAGATGCACATGCAGTTTGCCCGAGGACTTTGAGGGGCGTCAAGAGTTTCCCGCGGTGTGTTCGCGATGTACTTAAATAAGGAATGGATCTCTGGCTTATGATTGGTGGACAACTAAAGTTTTCCGCGGCAAACTCTGTGAACAACCGGACTCGTTCGGGAATGTTGGCCAATCTTTTGAGGAGCATCAAGTGGCTATCAGCTTATCTCTATTCCACAATGAGAAGTCGGATGACCATCTGATGCCATGGACAGTGGAAGTACTTCTCGCATTCATCTGGAAGAGCGACCATATCGTTCTCATCTCCAGCCTGCCTGCCTACCATGTCGAAAACGTAAATCACGCTGCAAGACCATCAGTTCCTCAACTAAATGTCTCACTTGTGAATCGCATGGTACGAGCTGTGTCTTTCCACCAACGGAAGACAAAGAACGACCGAAGAACCGCTTGAACCACAGAACAAGGGCTGCGCGAAGAATTCGGAACACCTCCAGCGGGCAAGGCAATTATCTTGAGCACAACGCGATACGGTCGCCATCGAATATCTCAACCGGTTCATCCTCGCAAATCTATGCTGCAACCCAAGCTAGATATAGCAACAGGAATAGAAGTGCGATAATAAATGATGCGCAACGAGAGGACCACTCATCTCATCTTGTGACATTATTAGGAGAGTCCGGCAACGACAACTCTCATGTCGTCAGTCCCGCCATAGTGGATGATAGTGAAGTTTTGCACAGCTATTTAGCCACGTCTCCAGGAGGGAGAAATAGAATGTCCAAGCAGACCGATCATCAATCGCCGTCAGTATCCAGCCGGAGAGGACGAGTGTTGTTCAATTCCTTTCCGCGACGACCATTGGGGGTCTCCGCTGATCAGTCGCCTGCATTTCATAAGTGTGAGCTTATCGAAAAGTTTCTGGACCATGATCTGGAAGAGGTCGTCAATATGTAGGTTTATTCATTATGCCCCCATTACTCTGCAGTCTTGAGCTAATCGGATCAGGTTTTTTACACATGCTAATATCTGCTTCCCAATATTCGATGCCACCTCTTTCAAGAGAACCTTCACGAATCATAGGAGGAAGATATCCCCTGCTCTACTCTCTAATCTTTATGCCAACTCCTTGGTCTACTGGTCCAAATCATCTTCTATAACCGGCCGTTGCCCGGATGTTCGTTTCATCTGGGTTCAAGCGAATGAAGCTTTAATGGCAGAGATCTTCCTATCTCCAGGGCTGTCGACAGTGATAACGATCGTCCTGAACATATGCGGAAGGCCTAGCACCTCGATCTTTGGGAACGGTGGTATGCTCGGTATAGCCATTTCTTTGTCGCATGCCTTGGGTCTTCATCGTGATCCGTCTAATTGGGACATTCCTCCCTCGGAGAAGAGTTTCAGAACTAGAGTTTGGTGGCTCATCGTTGTTCTCGACCGATGGTAAGAAGAAAACTCTATATTCAGGAGATTCAAGTGCTGAATATGCCGTGAATAGGTGTAGCCTTGCTTATGGCACCCCTCTCCATATCCATCGCGCTCAGCACGATGTCCCCCTTCCAACATTACAAGATATCTATCCTCACGGAGGAACATCTATCCAGCTTGCTGCTGCCTCTATCTTCGTCTCATGGGTCTCCTTGACAGAAGTACTCGGCCGGTTATTGGAGCATATCTACCACGTGTCTAAAGCCGCAACGCTCAAATCAACCGTAAACGAGAATCTTCAGTTAGAGATCATTTTAACAGAGTGGGAAGAATCATTACCTGAAGACATAAGGAAAATCGTAATGCGAGGAACTGACCTATCCATTCCCGGTGCTGCCAATTTTCGCCTGGCTTATCTAGCTGTAAAGCTTCTCCTCCGCCGGATACAGCTGGATATGGACATGAGCGAACGTCACTATGAATCAGAGGACATGTCTCAGTACAACATATACTCGCAGCGGGCGGCTGAAGAAATTGTCCTCCTCATCAAAGAACTAGACGAATCCCACCTTTCCGGGTTCTGGATTCCCGTCAATGCATTCGCGATTACTTCCGCGACGACACTTCTACTAAGGAGTTCATTGAGATCCAAAGACCCTGCCCACAGCCCGCCGTTGCGCATCGCAAAGGATATGATCGCTTGTCTGCGAAGACTACAACAAGATTCCGGATGGGATCTAGCGGATAATTGCATCGCGAGCTGCGGCGATGTCGTGGAAAAGATCGAGGCGCATGGTAATGCTCCGACTACCGAGCCTACTACTTACCTTCAAGACATGTTGGATAACGACTCATTTGCTTTGGATGACTTCCTGTTGGATCCTGTCTATGCTTTCGATGATGGGTGTTGGGACTTGAGCTAGGCTTGCAATTGCTATTCAAATCTTAATGTGAAGCCAGGATTATATTGCACAGGGAGGTACAAGGCGGGTGCGTTGAGGATAGAGGGGCTTTGCCATCTCAACCTGGGCTTATACGGGCCGTAGGATATTA
Organism: Aaosphaeria arxii CBS 175.79; assembly: GCF_010015735.1. Classification (NCBI taxonomy): domain Eukaryota; kingdom Fungi; phylum Ascomycota; class Dothideomycetes; order Pleosporales; genus Aaosphaeria; species Aaosphaeria arxii. The sequence goes on from NW_022983478.1 coordinate 985,404, forward strand.
CGAGAGCAGACAAGATAGAATTATTTGTACAATCGCTAACTATACAGACGCTGATATGGGTGTTGAAAGTACTTGTAAGCGCAACTTTAATTCTTATTGTGTTCTGGTGCTGTAGCAGCCGTTTTCTTAGCAAGAAGACTAACTAGCATCTGATTGGACGAGTAAGTGAGGAAAAGCGAACTCCGCAGCCGGAATTGAATTCCGTATCCGACATATCCATCACCATCACCATCGCCGTCACCCCTACACTACACTACAATCATCATCGTACATTCTTCCCCTTCGCATCCCACTGTGGCCATCTATGTTCGCAATATCTATCAATTTCTTCTAATAGCATAGTCATACGTACGTGCAAAATAGTCCACAGCAGACGAACTTTGCATAACGTGGCCCAGTTCCAATGGCAGTAGTGTGCTAGAAGAGCAATTCTCCATCGCGCCAGGCTGTAGTGCAGATCTATTCGCGACCTAGGTTTCCCAAAACACTATTGTGTATATCGTTTGCAGTATAATTTTCGGGATCTTTCCCATCTTTCACTTGGAAATGGTACATCATGGTGCGTGCAATACCCTTGAAGAGCGCCACTTAGAGGTCTCATTTGTTTAACTGATGATCAGACTGGTTTAGGATTCCCGGCAAGATTACGTGTGTCACACCAGAACCGTACCTTGAACAAGAACTTTAGACGGAATGGAAAGCTTCAATCTTGTGAACCATGTCGTAAGGGAAAGCTTCGATGCGACCACATGATGCCGCACTGCGGTCGCTGCATCAGACGGAACAAGACCGAGCAATGTGTCTACCATCCTGCTCCTCTGACTAAGGCCACAGCCATCCCAACTCCTGAGCCCTCAGAGACCGCTGCCTCTTCGACCGTAGTCTGTCAAGAAGAAAGCAACAGCACCTTCGCAACACTATCCTTTCCTCGCCCGGACAGTCCTTCCACGACGCCACCGAGACTACCGCGAGCCAGTAGTCTTCCTGCGCAACCCCCATCGAATCAAGAACCTCTCTGTTCTGATGAGCTTGGTCAGCCGCTTCACCACACCGAAGCCCTCGATGAACCTATGAAGCATCGCAGAAAGGAGGAATTCATCTCTCATTCCGCCATCGTAGCGGAGAATGAGCTAAGTGTTGGCATATTACCAGCCCCTCATTTGGGAGACTCGACTGGTCATTCTAGAATTCCTCAGTCGCATATTGAGAGAGGTGCTCTAGTTCTTGGTCTACTCAAGAATCTTCCGCAGCTTGATGTATACATCCAGAAGCTATTTCAATTCTGCCAAGGCACCATCATCATCGAACCCATGGTGAAGATCTGGGTCACTGAACTTTGGTCTACATGGCGCAAAGTGCTTGAATCTCAGAGGCCAGAAGAACTTCGTAAGATGTCGGAAAAGGTCTGGGAGAACACAACAAAGCCTCTGTCCCGCCTCTTAGACCGGCACACGAAGCCGCGCGAGTTTCTCATGAACACCACTGGCGAGCACCTCCGGTGGGAAGTTGTTGGTATCATCACTTCTCTGGTTGGGCTACTGACCCAAACACTACAAGATGGTGACCCTATCTTTTGTTCGCACGATGAAGCGCCTGTGGATCGCACGGCGCTCACACTGAAGACTTTCAATGCTTCGGAGGTGTGCCTTTCGTTTTGCAAAGATTATGACATCGTAAACGATCTCTTCATATGGTTCTTGTATGAGCAGACAGTCCTGGCGTGCTCTCTACACTCGAAAGGGAGTTATTATAATTGGCAACGGTCGTCGTACGTTTGCCAGGCGCTCATCGCCTTTGGCCTACATCAGAAGATCGAAGTCGACGATCAGACCCCATTTTTCATCGCCGAATTTCGCAAGCGTGTCTTCATAAGCCAGTACGACAACGATAAATACTCGGCATCTTTTGTTGGGCGGCCTCCGCGATTGACACGCCAGTACTGCCTCTTGCAGTTCCCGTTGGACCTGACCGACGCGCAAATCATGTACGTACAATGTCACTAATTCGTTACTTTCATACTCTGTTCATCTTCTTGAAAAGGAACAGTTTTCGCCGACGCCTGGCAATAGCTGATCATACCGCAGGTCTGACGGTTTCGCGCTGGAGTATGCATTGACCAACCTGGATCAAGAAGGATGGAACACGCACGGTAGTATCCAGCGCTGCACTATCTCGCGAGTTTTTGCAGCTAATGCTTTGCTCATGGAGGAGACCTTGGAGATCTCTCTGGGCCTTTTGTCGACTGAAGAGATCCTGAGTCGTGCAGCAGATATCGAGAGGCGCGTTATCCAGACTTGGGAGAACATGCCACCATTCCTCAAGATAGACACCCAAAACCCTTACGATGCGAAGCGCGCACCAGTGGAGCTGTTATTCCAAACACTGATACGGCTCGCGGATTTCAACCATCATTTTCTTTTGCAACGAACCCTCATCAAGAAGGTGGGCGCCGATTCTACCAAACTCCTCGCCGTTTCCAGAGACATTTTCAAATTTATACTGTGCATGGCCAACAATCGAGATATTTTCCGAGACTTTCAACTGGATTACACCCAATTGCTATGTATGTTTCTACCAGCAGCCGCGGTAGTCGCAGTCGAGCTTCTCCACCAAGAGCAAGAACCTGTGGCCGCTTCTGCAGCGGCGAATCACCTGCCTCGGTCCGAGACCATCCAAGATCTTTCCGTCATGGTAGCCACCCTTGCCAGTGTCAAAGCAGATAGCGCAGCATACAAGATCTGCGACCGAGGGAGGAGATTCATCAAGAAAACGCTCGATACCATCCTATCACCACCGCGACTTGAAGCGGTGGCAAGTACGTCTGGTAATGATTCATACACAACTACTAGCAATCTTGACGTGCCGTTGTTTCAGACGGGTACCGATGGAGACTTTATGAAGTGGCTGGAAAGTATGGACTGGGAACAAGATAACTGGGCGAACCTGACATGAATGGGGTACAATCCCCAGCAAATATGAGATTTTAAAATAGCCGTCATTCAATTGGAACGCGGTTACCAACCCAAGGTCTTGGAAACTTCTATAGCACCATAGCGCCGGTTGTCGACCCGCAATGCGTTGGTCACATAAAAGAAGAGTGTTTCATCGTCACGAGCGAACAATTGGGAAGGTCTCACGATATTGCAACCATGACCAACCGGTTCAATTGTTACGATAGCCAATCACACGCCAGAGATTCCATTTTTTCCACTTTCGGAGGGGTAAACAAAGCGCACTGTCTTCCACACTGCGTGGGATGGTCGCGGGATGTCCACGGGATACATCCATTGAAGGCGACACGACGGATGCGGCCAAAATGTACAACTGAGCCGAGGAAATCCGGGCGGATGCTATCTACCTTTATTATATTGTTTCTACCTTCACGATGACTTCACTTATGAAGTGTGCCCTTGGCTGATGTTGAGAAGGCTGCGAATTTGTTCTGGGGCACCTGGACACGGACCAATTAGCGGCCGCGAATATCACCTCTGCGAGATACGGATTGTATCCTCCAAAGGATAATGCAATTATTATTACATTTTATGTTCTGGGTCAGCCGTTCTGGAAGTTGTGATGTTGATGTTCTCATGAAAGTATATACATGATAGTAGCGGGTAGACGGCTCTCCACTCCTCCGTCTCCATGATATTTCCGCATTGGGAAGTGCAGCCAAAGTCGCACATTCCGTTCACTCCCGTTGCGGCGCTCTCCAAAGTGAAGGTCTTTTGTCTTTTCACAATCACTTAATCATCATCGTCACCGCGCTGCTCACGTGGGGGTCTGTTCGCTGCGTCCGGCACAAAGTGAAGTTGCCAGGCCGCACTGAGGCACCTGTACTTAAGATCTCATTCCATCCACTGATTTCCCCCCACACTCAACAACCTCTCTCCCTTGCGTTACAACAACAACCAATACCGCACGCGAAACCAACTTCACCATTCTCAGTTACCAACCATCCGTAACCGCAGAAGTAATCCCTTGCATCAACTACGACCCACGATGCCCGCCTGGGGCCCTTCTTCCGCTCCGCGCGGTAACCTCGATCGCGTGGAGGCTCCAGTCACCCTCCGCGGCTATCTCCTCTGTGTATTTGCTGCCTTTGGAGGTATTCTCTTTGGCTATGATTCTGGATACATCAATGGTGTGATGGGCATGAATTACTTCAAGGAGGAGTTTGGCAGTACGTATTCCCACCTTGTTTTTGCCATTTGAGAAGACTGTAAACAATGCAATCCAAACTTGAAACTTACCAACACGCAAAACAGGCCCATCCACAAGCAAGGATGCTTCCAATGGTTTACTATATACCGCGGCTCAGCAATCCTTGATTGTCTCCATCCTCTCTGCGGGCACCTTCTTCGGAGCCCTTTTCGCTGGCTCTGTCGCTGATTGTAAGTTCAAACTTCACCTTCACTTTCCACGTGACGAGCCACATTCGTTGACTTCTTCCAGGGATTGGCCGCCGCTCGACCATCATTGCGGGATGTGGTATCTTCTCTGTCGGTGTGGCTCTCCAGGTCGCATCCACTACCGTTTCCTTGTTGGTACCTGGCCGTCTCATTGCTGGTATTGGTGTTGGTTTCGTTTCTGCCATCATCATCCTATACATGTCTGAGATTGCGCCGAAATCCATTCGTGGAGCAATTGTCTCTGGTTACCAGTTCTGTATCACCATCGGTCTCCTGCTCGCTGCTGTCATCGATAAAGCGACCGAGCATAACACTACGACGGCATCTTACCGAATTCCTATGGCGATACAGTGGCTCTGGGCAATAATTCTCGCTGGTGGTCTCTTCTTCCTGCCAGAGTCTCCACGCTACTACGTCAAGAACGACCAATATGATCGTGCCGCCAAAGCCCTTGCAACCCTTCGTGGCCAGCCTGTAGAGTCTCAATATATCAAGGATGAGCTTGCCGAGTTAGTCGCCAACTTTCGCTACGAGATGGAGAACATGCAAATCTCTTGGATGGACTGCTTCCGTGGTGGCTGGACACCATCCTCCAACCTCCGCCGCGTAGTTCTCGGCATGGCTTTGCAGATGATGCAGCAGTGGACTGGCGTCAACTTCATATTCTACTATGGTACCACAATCTTCCAGTCCGTCGGTCTCAAGAACCCATTCGTCATCTCCATGATAACGACTGCCGTCAATGTCGGCTCGACTCCTCTCTCTTTCTGGACTATCGAGCGTTTCGGCCGACGTATTCTCCTCATCTACGGCGCCGTTGGTATGCTTGTTTGTGAGTTCATCATTGCTGGTGTTGGCACTGCCCTCCCCGGATCCAACGCTGCCGGCTATTGTCTCATCGTCTTCACTTGCTTCTACATCTTCTTCTTTGCTTCGACGTGGGGCCCCGCCGCCTGGGTGGTCATTGGAGAGATTTTCCCTCTTCCGATTCGTGCGAAGGGTGTTGCTCTTTCTACGGCATCAAATTGGTTTTGGAACTTCATCATTGGTTTCATTACTCCCTATTTGATGGCAGAGGATCAGGGTAACTTAAAGGCAAAGGTATTCTTCATTTGGGGTACTACCTGCACTGTCTGCGTCCTCTTTGCATACTTCTTCGTTCCGGAGACCAAGGGGCTCTCCCTTGAGCAGGTCGACCGCATGCTCGAAGAGACGACTCCACGCACTAGCTCCAAATGGATCCCGCATACTACGTACTCCAACGAGCCTGCCCAAGAGGACACCGAGATCATGGTTGCCAAGGCAGCTGCCACAGTGGAGCATCGTGATGCTGTCTAATCTCACTGGTATTTCTCTGTGTCATGTACCCGTCATGGCCACGGTTTCCTTCGTCTGGGTGGTATAGTCTTTTTTGTCCAGGTCTTTTTCTTTCAACCTTGGCCAATTACGGTTTATATGTTTCTCTTTCACTCTAGGCAGTTTCAGCTCCTTTGGTATCTGGTATACGTATCCTCCGGTCCTCGTGGACATATCTTCTTATACCACGGACGACCTATACATGACGTACTTTGGAAAGTCCTCTTCTTTTCTCCTTTTCCTAGTCTCTTCAATTCGATGTTTGATATGGCCTTTATCATGATACCCACTAGGGACGATAGATTGTCATAGCATGCATGGAGTTCTGCATTGAAATCGGTCTCTGCCTACCGTTCTCGGTCGCTACCAGTCTGTGCAATTTCTCAGCTTTAACAGGAACAATGATGGATTATAATACAAACTTGAATCGTTATAAATATGGTGATCTATCTGTGCTGACCTTGAAATCCCAATTTCTTGTGACTGTATATACTTAAGAGGATTCGTGCTCTTCGTGCACTTCGATTCCCGCCAGCGTACGGGATGTACATCACTGCCTCCTACAAAACGACGAAACTAGCAGTACTAGACGAACTTCATAGGATAACATATGTTTTCTCTCTGCTAGGCATTATTGCCCTGAAAAGATGAGTGTGCTACAAAAACAACAACACGGCAGACCCCTTACCCATAGGCGAAGGTGGCGGACGCCGATGCATGCGCTCCCGGGGGACTGCCTGCAACGAGTGCCGATCTTCGCGTAAGAATCATCAGGCAAAAAAAAGGCAAACACCGACAACCAGTTCAGACTGGTCGCATGGGAGGCCGCCGTCTTATATCCCGCAGCGCAACGTGGGAGCTGTGCTGCGCCTTGCTGTCGCATTTCTCGCATTCAGGCGAGACGGTGATGCACGAGGGCGGGAGATTTTCTGAGCACATAGCAAAGATATTGGAAGGCTGTATGTGCATCTTCGTGAGCGAACAATTGGAGGGTTTTGTTTCCCGTATGGCAAATCCGAATATGGACAGTCTCAAATGCCATTATTTGGACTGGTGAAAAGTAACTAATGATTTCTAATTATACGGCAGCCTGATCAGAAGGGGATTACCCCACATCTCTTCAACCCTCAGCCTCGATCGACAATCTCGACAACACTCCACCAACTTAAACAAGAACAATGTGGCACTCATAACATGCCGTAGTATACTCCGAAACCGCCATGTCTTTCTGCAAGACATGCACCGAAATATTCGCTTTCCCCTGGACATTGTCTGACGAAGAATGGACTTGCTCGGTATCAGGCCCTCACCATGACTCTCTCCCCCATCTCCAGCAAGCCGCAGGCGAGGGCTGTCGCATTTGCAGAGCCATCTGGTCTGAATGCCAATTCCTCGCCGCAACAGCCACAGACAAGGCCGCGGCGAGGGATGTCCGGGCTCACACGACATTCAGGATCGTGCACGGGTGTACGGGGCTCGAGCATGCGGTTAAGGGTGGTAGGAAGATGGAGTTGGAGATCCAAGTTTCGCGGATCGCGGGGCAGGAGGAGATATCCAGGGTGTTGCCTTTTGAGATGGTGCCTTGTAAGTTGCGAGATGAGCTCTGCGTTTCGCGGGGTAGGGTTTAGGAGAGTGATTGTGATTAAGTCTTTGAAGAGCTGACCGTTCTATGTAGTTGACGAAATGGAACATAGCGATGGTGCGGCTGAAGCGGGACGAGGTGATCCTATGTATATGCTTCCGGTTTGGTATGAAGAATGCGTGAAAAGCCACGAGCAGTGTCGATCTGTGTTCAACGAGGAATCGTATTTTCCTGCTCGATTGATTGACATCGGTCGGGCAGACTCAGTCGATTCAATAAGACTCGTCACAACCATGGGCGATAGTAACTTCACTGCAACGCGAAGCGACCACCAAAGGCCAGCGTATGCTACACTTAGTCACTGCTGGGGAAAATCCCAGCCCCTAAAACTACTCACCCACAATGAAGGACAACTAAAGCAAGGCATTGATCGTGCAAACCTACCAAGAGTCTTCTTAGACGCAATCGACGTGTGCCGACGTCTCTCCATTCAGTACCTATGGATAGACTCTCTCTGCATATGCCAAGATTCAGAAGAAGACTGGTCCAAAGAGTCGGCTCTAATGGGCAAGACCTATTCGACCGGTGTGATTAATATCGGGGCAACTGGATGTGCAGACTCGAATTGCAGTTTGTTCGAAAGGGACTCGAGTGGGAGTGCTTCTGTGGGGTTGATAACCTGGGCAATTGCACCGGCGAACAAATATGTGGTGGTCGAGAACAGCATTTGTTGGCTGAAAGATTTTCTGGACCAACCTTTACTGCGACGTGCGTGGGTAGTGCAAGAGAGGTTACTGGCAACCCGCATGGTGCACTTCACTAAGTCCGGACTCATGTGGGAGTGCCGAAGCCTCGCGGCCACCGATACGTATCCACGCAAAGTGCCGGACGTCTTGCAGCATGTTCATCACTCGCGAAATCGTTTCTGGCAGACCGACCCTCCTGGCCAACATAAAGATGAAGCGTGGTCTAACCTGGTGCAGAACTACAGCAATTGCGCGCTCACCTTTGGCAAGGATAAGCTTATAGCTCTTTCTGGCTTGGTGTCCACTATGAAGACTGGAGGTCTGGATCGTGGAAACTACTGGGTTGGCATGTGGGAGACTGATTTTCCATATTGTCTTGTCTGGGTACGCTCTGCGCTGGATAGGAGCAAGTGGAGGCAAGTTCGTCCCAATGAATACCGTGCACCCTCTTGGTCCTGGGCTTCCCTCGATTGTCAGGTCTGGACAGCGTGGTCATTGGGGATCAAGCGTTCACCTGTTATTTCCCATTTTGTAGTCAACGAAGATGGCGGGAAGGGCCAGGATGGACCTCAAGTTGGCTGCCGTCTTTTGCTCTACATGACAGGCCCGCTCGCAAAAGTGAGCATTGTGCCAAAAGGGTCCGAGGTCGAGACAGTTGGGAGAGGGATTGAAAGGGCACAGGGCATCTCATATTGCATTTCCTCTATCTACCAGCATCGTGAAGATATTGAGCCGGACGCAGAATTTACCTATATGGAAGATGACACATGGAATGAAGTCATCTTTGACGATTTCAACGATTCCAATTTAACCAAAGACGTCTGGTGCGCACCCATATTCGAGTGCGAGATGTGGAAGATGGGGGCCGGTATGCGACTGTTTGGACTGCTGCTGGAAGTGGTCGAAGGGAATACGTTTCGCCGTATTGGCACGTTCTCCGTCAGACTCTTACCTAATCGGCAATTGTTGAAGCGGTTGCAATCTATTGCTTATACGGTAATATAGAATTCAAGGCAATTAGTAAACCATAAAGGAGAAGTACCACTCGTCTGAAAGGAGAAAATGGATCGTCGGCCACGATCACAAGGAAAGCTGACACAGCTCCCGACATGGAGAATACATGCCTTGATTTCAAGACCATTCCAAAAGTGCGTTGTATCTTGCTTTCGTATTTGGTAAAAGAAGTGCAAGGTAAATCGGCGCTCTCTGATGTTCTACCAGGCATGGAGAGCACCTGACAATCTACGTCAGTCTGCTGCGCCACCCATCACCGTCGTCTCCAAATCCAATTCTCCGCCATGGGAGCTCGCCTGGAAAGTCAGGCATCTCCTGTTATTAAAGTTGCAGTCCCATAATATTCCTTCGCCCGGTACTTGTTTGTTTGATCGCCCTGCCGCCTCGTGGCCCTACAGGGCGACAAGGGGATGAAGGGTCAAGGGGCTAGGGCCGGAGGCGATGAGAACAACCCGCGAGCCCAACCATGTGGCCCAGCGACAAGCCCTTAAATTCGACGTCCACCGATTACTAGGGTAGAATTACACGTAGTACACGGGCGAAGCAATAGACAATACCAACTCAGCGGGCGCGCTGCTTGGGTTTCGTCGTGCGCTCTCGTCCTCGGGAATGATTTCTGGCGGAATTCCGCCTCTCCTTAGGCAACAGCATTGGCGGTGGGCATATTGGCAGCTGAGGGGGTGCAATGCCCCCGTCCTCCAGATCTTGATCCCCTCACTCTTGCGCACAACGACATGTCGAATCCTGCACGGTGGAAATGCGCGGAAAAAGCAATCGGGAAACTGTTTTTCGATAAATCCCTGTTTTAGGATGCATGATCGATACTACATTTAGAGAAGGATGCGTACGGAAAATTTACCATCGGCTCATCTCTTGGGGGCTGGCAGGTCAGATCCGAGGCTGAATGTCCCGGGCATTCAAGGCCCACTCGATCGCAGGTTGTTCCACTGTCCACCTTCGAATTACAGCAATGCATAAGTGTCTCAAAATTCAAGATGCATCTTTCGGTTCAAGGTCCGCCTTGGAAGGCCTGCCGCAGTTAATGAAGAATGTCGAGTGAGGGCTGTGCTGAGAGTACCGGTTAGAAGTTCCCTAGCCCACTACTCTTTAGAATACAGGCGGTGTACTCAGGCGGAGGTATTACATAGGTTGAACTGGACAGACAACTAGGGGCGCAATCGCGCGCACGGATGAACTGGGTTCGAAGTGGAACAGGATCTGTGAAGCTTAAGCTCACGTTGAGTGTTCCAGTACTGTGGTAAATGAATCATTGTCACATTTTGTCGTTGATGATGTCGATCAATTAAACCTGGAAATGTCATAGAAGGTAGGGGTCCAAACATAAAATAGTGATTGCTACATACACCATAGACACCAGGCTTACATGCATAGGAACTAGCTAATACCACAGAGTCCAAATCTAGGAGGAAAAAGAAAATCAAAGAACAACTAATATAAGAACCCTGGAAACGGACGTCAAGCATACAGAAAAGGAAGGTTAACACGTCAGACGGCCCCATATCGTATACCCAGTATCCTCACCCGCCTCCACAGACCACCACCACTCTCCCAAGAGTTCAACGCTTAGATCACCACCCCTCGAATCCAACAAGGCTGAACATAAAAGGATTGGCTTCTCGAGACGTCTAAAAAGTACCTTCCATGCAGTTGCCTATCCGGATAGTGTCCGCCACAACCGTTCGATCGTTTCCGCCCCTACCGTTCCCCGGATCCTCCAACATACACCCCTCACGGGCGGTATCCGTCGTCGTCGTCGTTGTCGTTGTCATCCCCGAGTGAAGGGGGGGATGGATAATCGTGAAAGATTATTTCTGCTTAGTGCTGGCTCTTTTGAACACATCGAAAGACCTCGCACTCTCGCTCGTTGTACCAGTGATTTCGGCATTCCGCACATGCGGCATGGATAGCAAGAAGATTATCGTGCCCACAGTTGCAGCACCTCCAGTAGTACTCCACTTGAGTCGATCCATGCGCAGACACACCAGCAGAATGATTTTGGTGGTGGTTTTGGTGGTGATTGTGGTGGTGGTTGTGGGATTGATGGCGGGAGCTTGTCGTGGCCATGGCTGCTACTAATATCGCTATGCTAGAAAGACTTGGATGTTTTAAGAAGATCGGAGACAACGGGCTCGTAAATTCTTGCAAGAGAAGCGACACAATAGCTTTGTATGTCTCTGCGACTGAGAACTAGGTTGCAAAATTTGTTGAAGCTCTTTGGACTGTAGTCTGTGGTTTGCTCGTGACAGGGAAGAACGTGTTTGATGCAACGTTCGAAGAATTTCCGAGCTGCTCTTTATATATGGAACCTTCATACTCAAATAAGTCCTTTAGTGAAGGGGGCAATGAGGGAATGGAGGACAGACCGCAGCAAGATTATTTACCACCTCAGTCACTTTCCCAAAGAACTCTTGGACTGCCTTAAAGGTCCGCCCCAGCGTGATTCACAGGGCCAGCTTTGACAGCGTGTGCGGGAAAATTGGCCCTACGAGGAAAGTATGGTTAGCCAGGGCAACTGGAGGCGGGCATAGGAAATTCCAAGTCATTCTCTTGAAGTGTTTGATTTGCGGACGGGAAGACCGAAGGATTCATGTAGGACAAAGGGGCGAGCTTTCTGGCGGGCATGAGCACACGTCTGTTCAAAGTCCTAGGTCTTGCTTCCAAGCCCCTTCTATGCAACGACAATAAGCATGATATCAAGTCAACGAGAAGTCATACGGAGTGGACTTACAAAGCGGGATCAAGGCCTCAGTGACACTTTGGTTTAGCGTGAGGCAAAGATTGGCCTCGAAGTTGGCCTAGGCAGGCATGACATTATAGGCAAATATGGCCTGGATCATTGGCCTCAGATTCCGGGCCGCAGATTGTAGGCCAGTTTGGGCTATGTCAAGTACAAGGATATTGGGTATGCGATGTAAGATGGTCTCAGCACGGAGAGGCCGGGCAGTGTCGACTCATTGATGTTTCTGAACATGAATTGTGGTTGTTGTGGTAGAGTCTATTCGTCATGCTGGTAACCTTCTAGTAGTGCTACAAAGGTAGAGAAACGCCAAAATCCCAAAAGAATCTAATATCAAAAAAACAAACAGATTCGCCATTTGATGAACGAAACCCAGCCAATACAGATGCGTGCTCGAGGCGATAAGGCCTCGAGATGAGTAAGTTCCAGAGCTATGCAATCTTATAATCGTTCATGAAACCAATGTTCTACAAACAAAAACAGCGCCCTTCCTCGATATAGCAATAACGCCTAAAAAGCATTCTTATCAACAGTGCAGCTCCATCTCCGGTGCCGAAGCATTGAGCCCTTGACTCCGCCCACCCGGTGTTGACTTCCAAATGCATCACTGTTTCAGTCAGCCAGAACTTTGACCCCCAATTCTATCCGACAGATCACTCACAGTTCATGTTTATCCATTCAGATATCTACGCAGCATTGTGGCACCATCTATTTGTAGATGACCTCCGTGATGGAGCAGTATTTGTCCATCCAGTGCTGACATCTCGCACAGGCTGCGTCGTTTGCGAGATTGTTCTGGCTAAAGTGGCAGTTGCAGCATGTCCACCGGTATTCAGTATCGTTCCCGTAGCTTCTAATTCCAGAATTGAAATTTTCGATGTTGGTGGTAGGGTGCGCGGAACATGCGTGTTGTTGGGATGCTGGATCAATCTCTTGGACGTCGATCCTTGTCAGTGGTTGATCGTACACGTGCATGCAAGACGACATTGACCGAATGGTTTCGAGCCCATTACTTGTGAGTGTTGTTTGTAGTTTATTGGTAACTTTTGAGGTCAACAGGGTGTTTTGTTTTCGGAGACATGAAGATAACGTACCAGAAGCTAGGCTATACTTGGGGTCTTCCACGGCGCACTTAGAGCAGAGTATATGGCCACAGTTGAAGCACTGCTCACTGACAGAGCGGCTGATGACTGCATCGCTGCAGTAGCAGCAAAGCCAGTCGTAGGAAGAAGACATGTCTGGTAGTATGGAATGGATGGACTTTAGCGAAACGCTTTTATGAAGATAGAGAGTATAGGTGAAGAGATGGAATACCCTTTTACGTCTACGAGGGGGGAAGATCAATATATACATTTGAAGAGGGCACAATCTTATGTAGTATTTACTGAAGTGTCGCAGGACTCTTGTAGTAGGCGTTTAGTGCTTCACTTCGGCGGTGTATGTTCCTTCGACTCTGACCTTGGAGGGCGCCGTTAGGGCAAACGCCTCTCACCAGCCACAACCGTTTGCCCTGACTTTCCCGTTCCACCAAAAAAAAAAAAATTCGACATTCCGGTCGCAATCATGGAGGATGACAGAGAAATGTTCACCGCAAAGTGTGAATACGTCCTTCTTGGTAATGACTCAAGGCACTTTTCCCGAACATTGCAATGGATTAGCATGGGCTGAGAAGGATCGATACCAGTAGTAGCAAATGAACGAATAACAGTTGACAGGAATATCCAACGATACTACTTTTGCAGGTGTGACTACTAGTAAAATCATGTTTTGGCCAATACTTGCCAGCTGAGATGGACATGAAGGACAGTGGCCATGCGGTGGGATTGCACTGTTTGCCAGTTATGACGACCCTTTGAAGGAAAGGGGATAGATCCTCCAAGTACAAGCTTTTCTCCATCCCTGCATGAGGGCAAATTCGATCTTGGGAAATCGAATCGTCCTTTGAGATACCGGAGGCAAGGCTGTCCGGGCGAAGTGCCTATAAGTCAGACGACGAAGCCCCCCTGTCAATTCGCCCTCCAAGCGCGCCCCCCCTCCCCGGAATGCCCTTTTGGGACAATGGGACAGCGTAACACCCAGGATCAGAACACTCAATTCAGATACCGGGTACGCAATCCTGGAAGAATAATGATGTTCCTGCAGTGCATTGTTGCTAGGCGCACAACCTCGAGGAATATTCAACATCCTCGTCACCATCAACATTGTTGGATGTTTCATTTGATCATTCGGGGCGGGTTTTGACATGTAGGATGGTCCTAGAAGAGTAGAAAAAATGATTGGATACTACAGAGAAATAAACGGGAATACATATTTCCAGATTGCCATGAGAATGGAAACCCAAAATCGCCTCAGTGAAGAGGTGTCCTGCATATGCAGGCCTTCAGACATCTTAGAAGAGAAATAAAAACGTATGCGACGACGATTATTGATATCCATGAAGATGCCTAAACCCTGGGGAAAATTGCATAAGACGTTGTCTTCGACTTCCAAAGCTTGTAAGTGTGGAAGTATACATGTCAAACAGTGACCATGTCATACTACAGCCCTAGCTGTGTGCCTCGTATGTCGTGAATACAAATTGTTTATATGATTTCCCTATGGTCGAGACGGATACTAATAAGGAGTTTCGTGTCAATACAGGCCGCTGGAAGGTATTGGATGGTATATACGCACATCATTTGCTCTCCTCCTCTTTGCAATTAGAGCATTTCTGATGGCCACAGATTGCGCAGACATTTTGCCAGCTCCCGATCGGTCCTTCGTTACAACTAGAACAATACCAAACCTTGTCGCCGTCGACCAATGGACTATAGGGATTGTGCTCGATCAAAACATTGTTGCCATGGTAGACGTCGCACGGAGAAGATGTGGGACACATGGAACAATCATCGTCTGGTGTATGGTCGGGACTGGTTGTACAGTAAACTTTGCCGACGATGAATGTAGAGGCCATGGATTGGCTTTCTACATCAAGCTGAGATGTTGGGAAGGAGTTCAACGATTGAATCATGTTTAATAGGCCGAATCAAGAATTTCTGAAGAGATGAAGAATGCTTTTCTTAAGGATCTCGAGCGATGTAGTCGCTTCGAGGTGCAGAAAGCTGGTGATGGTTGTGACATGCATCGCTAAAGCAGCTTGCACAGTACCTCTTTATACGACTCCAATAACCAGCTCTACAACCCCCACACTTATGTAAGTTTTAACTCTGCTCGATACCATACCTTAGGGAAGGGAGTAAACGATGAGCCCAAAGCATCAGGTAAAAGAAGCCAAGACCAAGCCAAAGAGGCAGCAATGCACACAGCCGTTGACGATAGACATCCCTGGAACAGCCAATCCGCGGACAAACCAGACCAGGAAGTCAGGTTGGGCATTGTGATCACAAGCGGCCAGCTCCGGTATGGTCTCGACACCACAGGTCCTTGTAAACTGCGGTGAGGAGTACTTTTTAGGAGACAGTGTATGATTTGACTGTTGACCCTGGTCTCCAGTGGCCACAGCAATAGGAGATACCGAGCTCATACTGGTCGTGATACTGGCATTGCAACGGCAATACCCAATGGAGGCTGAGACAGTTGCTTGTCCAGGTATAGGGCTGAGGTCTGAGATGATAGGTAGCATCAGTCGAGATTACTTGCGCCACTAAATTGATGTGTATGGACGTCGTTCTCTGGAACCAAAAGAAAAACGGTAGCTAAGGAACGGTATCCCCGATACTGGCCTTGTTGTCCGTCAGGCTGCACCGCCAAAAGCTGAAGCCAATCTTTGATGATCTCACCGGGAAAAAAATGTTTGCCTTCTTTTTGCCTAATCGGGACGATTTCCAGTGTTTGGTCCCTGTAATTCATAGTATTGAGAGCGGAAGTATATGTGAGATGTGGTGCACGTTTCAGGCAGTCTGTCCAGTTATCAAGCTAGCGGCCAGGCCAAGATGGCCATTGACGGTTGCTATTACAGCGAGCGTGGAGATATTGATCCGTTCAACGGTTCGTTGTGTGTCCACAAAACTTCGAAATGACTATACTTCGTCGTTACTCGCTAGGCATCCACGAAGAGTGGTGGTACAACGCAAGTCTAAGAACACGAGGCGTTACATTCGTACGTGTATGCGGCCTGACTGAGTTAAATTCCAAACGAAATGGATATGAGGTATCAATTGCAAGACAACGCGACAATGCGTCGTGAGGTGGGTGCTCATCGGCTGGGCCCCCTTCATTCCATAGACTCAGACTCGTGGTATGAATAGAACCAACGAGATACATAACAATGGGTACTGACAGTTCGCCATATCGTGATCACAAATACCAGGTCCTGTAATTGAGGACCTTGACTTCCAGGGATTGATTGAAACGGTGACGCCGAAGGTATAGCGTCATTGTTGGAAACCTGCCGCGACGAGAGCTCACGACTTGTAAGCACGAGACCCTTGCCCTGCAAAAATGCCCAAATGGCGCGTGAATGGGCATGCAATGAATACAAGCTCTTGATAGGAGTCATCGGCATGCATCCTTGGGACAGGTGGAGATGAAAAACAAGCACTTAGCGATGATTGCTAGTCTCTGTCATACCCAGTCGACCTGCATATCCCGTGCTTTGATTGCGTGAACCGAGAATTCCAAAAGAGTTTTGGCTTGAAAGGTTTTGTGAATGGCGGCAGGCAGCCCTCTAGTCGGCCTCACGGCTATGTTGTAATTGACATTGCGGTGAATCGCACTTCGCCAGCTTCAGCTTCACACTGACCAGGCGCAGCATAGTTTTATAGAGCCGCCAAGGGGACAAGGCTGAGTTGAGTTTCTGGAGAATATAGTTCGCCTCACTTTGCCCGAATCCGAAACCTGAATCTATTCTGCAGCGAGTATGTAGTGGTAACTGAAGGCTTCAGTACCAGCTACAGTCTGGAAGGGGATTGGATGTGCGGAGGTCAAGGGATGCACCGACAGGCTGAAGCCTGAGAACGCGGGATGAGAGAATATCAGGCAAGGATTCGTTCCGGCCACTGAAGAATATTAGCGCTTTGCTGCAAGTAGAAGCTATGGCCGATTAAGGCATTGACAGTAAGACGGATGTACGAGACGGTAACACAGGAGACACAAGTAGGCATCTGCCTTAAACGTGACTCCGGTGAAGGAAAGGAGACTATACAGAGATCTGCAGCCGCACGGTTCATTTGGGATGAGTGAGTGATGAGGTAGCATTGGAGGAATAAAGACGATTTAGCGTGACCATTAGCTGGAGAATGCAGGTGAAAACGATGAGTCGTCCTTGGTTATCCTAATGATGCCACTCAAAGGGGAAGAACAAAAGCAAGGGAGCATAGAGAAAAGGGAGAAAAGAAGGAAGTGAGAAGATTGAGAAGAGCGCAAGGCTGAAGGATAGATAGATCTAATGGGCAAAAGTAGGGCGGCTAGCGTCCTGCGAGCAAGGATGAATCGGCAGATGCTGATGCACGAAGCTGATGAAGCTGATGTTGGTTTTGCCAGAGAGCGGGACTGGCTTTTGCTAAGGAGGTTTTTCCAGTCGTATACGAGTACAATAGGGTCAAGGTCGTGGAAGGTGTGGTGTGCGTTGATACTGAAGTCAGTATGGATCGTGACTTTGGTGTTGACGTGAAGACGTCATGTGTTTATGGGAAGTCGGCACGCATTCAGCCCGTTCCGAGATAAATCCGGACATCCGCATCACGTGTTGCCAAGCCAACCCCGGAACATCGGCTCCCTTGGGTACGACGACTTACCAACCTCCAATGATCGCATCAGTCGCATCGATGTCATCCACAACCAAGCTTCACGCTGGGCTTACGGCCCTCGAGTCCAACCTTCACTGTCGCACCAGATAACTAACAACGGAGTACCTCGAGGTGCTTTACAGACTCTGGTTATCTCACAGAACCCATCTCCCCATTGTCGCTGTCTATGCGGAGTGCTAATAGCCAGCGCTATTCGCGACTTTCATACGAACCCCGCCCTCTACCTCTACCGCGTTTCCACCAACACACAGATAAAACAGATATAAAATGGCGATATCAGAAGAGCGTCAGAACGCCATGGATAAGAAGGCAAATCAAATCATGTCCGTCGTGCTGCCCCTGGTCGAGGCTGCCGGCATGGGTCTAGCAACATATGTCGTCGTCTATCGGATCTGTCTAAACGCGCTGATCCAACCGATCCCAAAATACACGAACCATGGTTTCGAGCCGAGACGAGCGACGGGTATCGGACTACTCGTTGTCTACCTCCTTCTTCTAGTTGTCTTTTGCATAACCTTTCTGCGTCTTTTGCAAGTCATCTGGACTAATCCTGGAGTGACTCCACTCGGCGAACCTTCTTCAGAGAAAAGCACCGCTTCAACGAAACATTACGATCGCCTCGATGCCTACATCTGCGATTATCAAGGATGGCCTTTGTGGTGCGACAAATGTCACAGTTTCAAACCAGATAGGACCCACCACTCCAAACAATTGGGAAGATGTGTGCGGAGGATGGATCATTACTGCCCTTATGCTGGCGGAATTATATCAGAGACTACACACAAGTTCTTCGTACAATTTTTGTTCTATGGATTTCTTTATACCGGATTTACCTTGATTGTGGTGGCCTACTTCCTGGCTGAGCGCCATCGTGTCTTGCATTCGGCTCCAGGAACATGGGTAGTCGCCGTAGCACTCGCTGGTCTTTTTTTCCTCTTCACATTCGGCATGTTTGCCACGACATTCTACAACCTTTCTATCAACCAGACCACCGTCGAGGTCATGCAGCGGGACTTTGTTCACCAGGTTGCACTTCGTGGAGGCAATCTCAATCCCCCAAACACCACATCCGATCAATCCGTCGTACTCTGCGAAGTTAGCCGTAGCCCAACACGCTCTTACATCGTGGTCCAAACGGAACTTGGTACCGGATTGTGGGATCTAGGGCCGCTTGCGAATATCAGGAGCATCATGGGAGATTCTCTCATCGAGTGGTTTGTACCTTTGCGAATGAGCCCTTGTTTACATCATCGTGATCATTCAGGCGAATTCCCATGGGGCCGAAAGGTGGTTCGTTTAATGGAAGAACATGGCGCTGGCACCTCATACCGACGAACACGTCGACGGTCGGGAGGTGCACATGCTGCTTGAACCACCACCCTAGCTCGCGCTTTCATCTGTTCGAATTTTTCGTTTTTGGCATAGCGTTGATACCCTAGCGTTCTCACGCATACAGTAATACATCTTTAAACCAATTCCCTATTCATTGACTGATTGTAAAATCACTCTTCTTGAATTTATAATCTCGCCTGGACCAAGATTTCCCTTTGTGCCTGTTCACGCAACACCCGCTTCAAAATCTTTCCACTTGGACTCTTTGGGATTTCGTCCAAGAATACCACGCCACCTGTGAGTTGTTTGTATGCAGCCAGTGTATCGCTGACATATCTTTTCACTTCCTCCTCTGAGATGTCGGAGCCTAGTCGTCGCACGACATATGCTCGTGGCGACTCATCTTCAGAGTCCTTCTTCAGCCTTACCCCAATGACAGCGGCATCGACAATCTTGTCTTTCTTTTCCAAGAGTACTGCTTCGAGCTCAGGCGGTGCAACCTGGAAGCCACGCACTTTAATCAGTTCCTATAAGTGCGTCAGTCATGCATGGAAACTGTGCACATACTAGCCTGACTGACCTTCTTTCGATCAACGATGTACCACTTATTCAGCTTGCGATCACAGTACATGATGTCTCCAGTATGGAAGTACCCATCCTCATCCCAAGACTCTTTATTCGCCTTGTCATTGTTGAAGTAACAGCGAACGACCGTAGGCCCGCGCACGCAGAGCTCCCCCCGCACGTCATAGTCCGTCACGTCGTTTCCGTCGTCATCGACAAGCCTATACCATTATATCAGTCACTGTACCCTTTGAATCTCCCAATTAGAAACATCAGCGTGGTACTCACTTAACATCAGTCCCAGGCATAAATCTTCTTCCAACGCTCCCCGTCTCGTCCCCTTGGGGGTAGTAGAACAGACAAATCGCACTCGTCGTCTCCGTCATGCCCATCACCTGCGTGACAACACAGTCAGCAGCACAGAGAGCCTGGAGTCTCCTTTGGGAGCCCGCGTCGAGCGGTGCAGCGCCGGCACCCACCGCACGCACGCTCTTCAGCGAGTACTTCTGCGAAAGCGGGGAATTGATGATGGCGATGATCAGAGGGGGTACCATTCCTAGGTTGGTGATCTTCAAGCGCTCGATGCCCTCGAGATATGGCTCCAATTCGAATCGCCGCATAATCCACACCGGGTGGCCAGATCGAAATGGCGAAGCGTGAATAGCTGGTACGGTGGCTACGTGGAACATTGGTAGTGGACATATGTTTCGGGGCTCCCAAGTGATCTTGTCCTCGTTCATAGTGACGGTCATCGTGTGGTACGAAGTAGCATTGTAATGGCTCTGGCATGCGACTTTCGGGAGGCCGGTCGTCCCGCTCGTGGTCAACCTTGCCACATCTGTAGTCTTGAGCGTCTGAAGGTCAGTAATACTATCCCAATCCTGTTCGCCATGTGACAACAGCCATTCCCAAGACCGAAACCCATCAGGTACGCTCTGGCCTCGCACATTGAAAATGAATATCTTGTCCTTTGTAATCTCCTCCGCAATCGCTCCCTCATACACGACGTCCAGAAGTTCTGGTTCCACGATGAAGAGCTTCACCTGCGCTGTTCGAATATGGTGTCGAACCTCGTGGACGCGGTATGCGGGATTCGTTCCCGAGAAGATGCCCCCTGCGCCTACGCCCCCAAGGAAAACCATTGAATACATTATGTCATTGAAGGACGTTATACTAAAGCAGTCGCCTCGCTGAAGGCCCGCCGCGCGAAAGCCAGCGACTAGTTTGCGGACAATGCGGTAGCCTTGGTTCCATGATATTGTTCGATTGGGGTCATCGATGTCGTAGTAGACCTTGAGACGAGATTGAGTTGCAATTGGAAGGAGATGGACGATCAATTGGGTGATGTACTTACCGGCTTGTCTAGATCATATGTTGCATTACCGAAACTGAAGGACACGAGGTCATGCTCAGGCAGTGGATATGTGTCGGGTGCAAGCCAGGGCATATTGATGGCAAAATGGCCAAAAAATCAGGTAGATCTCTAAATCTGATTTCTCTTACGTGTTCGATCTAAAACAGCGAAATGATCAATTCCTTCGTGAAAATATACGTAGACATAGTCCATAGTAGCCATACTTACAACGACCCCGATTCCGCCGAACGTGGCCGAACTTCTCCTTTAGTAACCACATGGGAGTCTTACCCCACACCGAGGCTTTGGAAGCGCACACGGAAGCGCATCCTTTACCCCAGGTTCTGCAAGTGGTGTTATTCCGCTTCATTCCCCATTACGCTACGTCGGTGGGCTCTTGAAGACGTGTTTTTCGCGACTCTACACTTCATACTGCCTGGCTCTCAGAAGGCTCAACTTGAGAAGCACCATATGTGAATAAATCTTAGACACTGTCTTTTGAGCAGAAATTACTGAGGCATTATTCTGAAACCATCTAATAACAAATGTCTCAGACCAAAACAGCTGCTATAACATGAGATTGGCCGGTCATAAGAACAGACAGGGCCCTCGGTTACGAGTAATGTGTCTCTGATGATCAACGTCAAAGTGGGGTATCATTTGCAATGGAAACACCCCAACGAGTTTCTTATTATGACGACCAACTAACGACTACATAAGATATCCTTGCGTACATGCGAATAAGTTGCAAACATGTTCGAGTATAAACATCTCTCGGCCGACCCATAGAACTCGACCACCTCGGAAAGAACTTATTATACTGAAGTGAGCATCGTTTTCTAGATCCCCCAAAATGGCAACCAAGATTGACCTACACGCCATTAAATCCCGTTCCTGGACGACACAAACAACCCACACCCTCCAGCAGATGATATCCTACAACCTAGCCCTCGGAGCCTCGGGAACCTGTCTACCTTTAGTCTTCGAATCCTCGCCCTCCTTTCATGCGCTCCCAACATTCGGCACCGTCCCCACTATCGCCGTCATGGGAAAGGTTCATGCCGCCATGGGCGACTTCCTGCCTGGATTCAAGGGGCACAATCATGTGCATGGGGAGCATTTCTTAAAGCTTATTAGACCGTATCCAGTTCCGAAGGGAGGAGCCGAGGGTAAAGTGACATTGACGACTACGGCGAGAGTCGTCGATGTTGGGAAGAGAGGGAATGGGGTCTTGGTCTGTGTAGAGATCTTAACAACGTGTGGGGAGTCGGGCGTTCTAATATGCGAGAATGAATGGTCGGGATTCGTCATGCACGTTCCATCTGACGGTGCAAACACCGGGCTTATGGATCGCGGTCCGAGGACGAGGTTGTACAATACGCCCAGCAGGAAGCCGGATCGTGTATTGTCGCATCGGACTAGCCCTGAACAGGCTGCGTTGTACCGGGCGGCATCTGGAGACCTGAACCCATTGCATATTGATCCGGACACGGCAAAGACGGCTGGATTTCCGGCACCCTTGCTAACAGGGACCTGTACGCTGGGAATTGGAGTGCGACATGTTGTTGAGGCTTTTGCTGGTGGGAATGCGGATAGATTCAGCAGTGTAAAGTGCAGACTGAGTAAGCCTGTCTTCGCAGCATTGCGAGACGAGTTATTCACAGAGATGTGGAAAGAGGAAGGTGGTAAAATACTATTCAGAATAGTTGTTAAAGAAGAGCCAGGCAAGGAGAGAGTGGTAATCAGCCAAGGATGCATTTTGTTGCACGATGATCAAGTATCAAAACTATAACATACCTAGCTGTTTCCTTAGACTCAAATTGATTGCAGTCGTTCAAATTGATGATCTGTGTTTGGCAAGCATTTTTGCTTAAATAGCCATTGATCTATCTACTTGGTTTACCGAGTATATTTTACCTTCAGGAAGAACTGATTAATCAGTGCTTCAGTAGCACCAAATGTAGGGCAGGGTTATCAGTAGGAAAAGTTTTGCCCTACAATCTTCTCACTCAGGGCCCATAGCTCTTCTGCATTTTCCTGGCTAGACGCATAGGCCAATGGTGTCGCCACATTGCAATCATCTAGGAAAGCTCCTGATGCATCTATATAAGAGTATCTTGGTCAGCGAGGCTTTACTGCAATTGGAGGTTGGGTGGACTCACTGTCTAGCTCAGGATCCAAGGCAGCCGCCAGCGTAGTCGCAGTTCCTTGTTCAATCGTCTTCTCTCTGGGCATAGCGATCTTCTTATCCACGATCATTTGCCCCACGATTGGAAACTCCGCTGGGTCGATCTGAGACGACAACTTGGTCGCCTGGATGTTCCCTGGATGCAAGGAATAACTTCTTACTCCCCGTTCAGCCAGCTTCTTAGCCAAAGCGACCGAGAAGAGAATGTTGGCCGTCTTTGACTGACCGTAGGCCTCCCAGGTATTGAACACTGCTCCATTGGAGAAGTTGTAATCGTCGAAGCGCACAGGACTGAATTGATACAGTTGGCTAGAAACATTGATGACGCGAGCACCCTTGCCGATAGCATTCTGCTTCGACACAAGAAGGTTCGTGAGTAAGAAATGGCCGATGTGATTTGCGCCGAACTGACTCTCCACATTCTCAGGCGTGAGGGAGAATTTGGCACCCATGATGCCAGCATTATTGATTAGGGCATCGATATTTTCAACAATGTCACCAACTTTAGCTGCGGCGGTACGAACCGAAGCGCATGATGCAAAGTCAATCTCGACAAAGAGCACGGTGGTTGACGGGCTGATCTTTTGGATGGTGTCGATTACGGGCGCCACTTTGTTCTCGGTGCGTCCGAGGAGCAAAATCGTGGCAGGGTGTGCAGCTGCGAGAGAGACTGCGACGCCTGCACCCAGCCCACCATCACTGGCCCCAGTGATCACGACTGACATGTTGATTAGAAGCCGCCTCCATAGAAATTGTCTTTCATTCGGGATTTACTCACAGGTCTTTCCGGTAACTTGTTCTGCGAAGGCCGCAACCACCTCACTCCCAGTCGTAGAATAGCTAAAGCGAGACATTGCGATGATAGATTCACGCCGCATGTATATAATTTCAAGATATATATAAGATACGAATAGGTAATCGAGCTGTCAAGATTTGGTTCGTGATGTAGACGACCTTTTAAGATTATGGCTACGTCTATCTTTTATACATTTCTAGTCAACATGGATCTACAGCTGTAAACAGAATCTCCCCGAATTCCCAGAGCTGCAGTACACGACTCTTATCACTAGGCTTATGGCGTATTCCGGAGTTAATGAAAGGATTATGCTATGATGCTATAATATTTTCGTCCGCGTTGTATGAAGCCTTTAAGAGATGAGTAATATTAGCAATTGAAGTCAATGCACGACGGCCGGGTTTCCGCCGAACATAAGCCTGGATTTTGCTAAGAACTGCCCAATCCCCCCATTATTTCTGTTCCTGAAATGAGTTGTTCTTTGACCTCGCATCAACATCACATGACTCTCACAGGGTAGCAATCAGAGAGCTACATCAAGAGTCAATTCAAGTCAAATGAGCTTCAGTAATCCATAAGCTAAGCGGTACGGTAGGAAATCCCGGCCTAGCACTAATCTACTATGCTTGTTAATAAAAGACTAGGAAATGAAACTATCGGTACTCCAGTGAATTAACATATCACTATGGCTGCGGGCATGAATAATTCGCCTAGTGCCTTTCCTCCTCCACGACGTGATCTCCAAATAGCCTCACCTGTCCTGCCATTACATAATGCGTATTGGCAAGGGAGTTGGGATAGCATTGCACCTTCAATGCTTCGCAACAATGGACTTGGTAGTAGCAGTTCGCATACATTGGGGAGTCGCGACAAAATCGCACCTCACACAAAAGGGGGAGTCAACACTTCACCGCACCTGCAAGCTGTATTTACATGCACAAACAACGAGACAACAGTGGTATGTAATAAGTATTCCATTCGTTCGGCCCACTGACAGGATTTCCTAAGTATTGGTAAGAAATAGTGCAACAGAATGAACGGTACAGTGTAATGACAGCGACACCATTGGAAATATGACTCCATCATCAAGCCGATATCCGGCTACCAGAACTCTTCAACAAAAACCAGCCTAGCTGCTTTTTTGAGCATGTAATAAACGGGAGGATGCAAGGGGAGCAACCACGGTAGAGAAGGATCAATGGCTCTCAACCCACTCCTTCGCCCACTGGTGGTCCTTGAGCCACTCCTCCTTCTCTTGCTTGGGAGTGGTGGAGACTTTCCCCCAAGAGTTGCTTTGGAGAAGTTCTTTCTGCACGGGATCTTCCAGGTCCATTCTCGGCATCTCTTGGATGGTCGTAACGGCTGGGTCGACGTTTGGCCCTAGGTTCCATTGCTCTAGCTGCTCTACGCTAAGAGGGGCAGCTATAGGCTTCGATTTGGGTTTGCCGACGATGAAGTCACGGAAGTGGCTAGTTGCCTTGTCGATGATCTTGGTCAACTTGGTCTTCTCTCGTTTGTCGTGCCTGCGAGGATGTTAGGGGGGTGAGAAAGAGATGATGAGGAAAGGAGGCTTACTGTTGGTGAAGGGGGAGTAGGTGATTGGGTGCCGTCAGTGTTTGCTTCACGACGGGTATGATGATGGTGCTTGATGGAACAGTAGGGGTGGATGTTGGGACTGCCACCGTGTTCATATTGACTGGACGTGCAGCAACATGTACTGTACCTAGAAGCGTTATGAGGCCGATTGATGTTGGGATATGCATCTTTGGATGAGTTGATTTTGGGGTTTTGGATGTTGGCTGTTGGTTGTTGGCTGATTGTTGGTGGGTGTTAGCCTTTTGGTTGGTTGATCTGACAGTCAAGACTGGAAAGCTTGGAGTGATGGGTGAGAGCGAAGGGGAGATGAGAAATACCTTGCCTATATATATTCATATTTCATCTCAACATATCAACATCTCAACCAAAGTTACTAAGATTCAATAAATAAATGTTGCAGTCGTGCTCTAACCATGGTTCCACGGTTCCATGGTTGACATCTGCACATACCAAAATGTCGGGATTGTTCTCGTAGTGCAATCAACTGAATTCCATGGCTTTGTATGCTACCACCGGTATCAACGCTCAGTAGAGCCCATGTTCAGTTTGAGATGCGAGTACGATATCGAAACGCTGCACCTTGTCAGTGAATATTTTAGTACCTAATGACTATAACTTAAGAGTAAAATTTAATGAACAATTTCTAACGGTAGTACTTCTTTAACCTTCTTAAAAAGGCCGTTGAGTACTTTTTCTTTAGACCAGTACGGATTATCAGTCATCGAAGCCATTAATTACCGTACGTCACAGTCCAGCCCTGCAGGGGACGATGGGTCTTCAGGTCGTGATCGGAATCCATTGTAAGATACTAGTAGGCAGAATTGTCTTCGGATTGGGTTTAAGACGGTATAATCTCATTTGCTGGTTAAATTGACCAACAATTGTGCATTGCAGTCGGTCTGTTCGTCGGGAGCGCTCTTCTCGATACGCCTGTTCAGCGAAACATCGGCCTTCTGTTCCATTTACCGATCAAATGATATGAGGTCGAGCAAGCTCAAAAGATTTGTTCGACATCGGATTCTCATACACCAACATACGGTACGCATGTCTCTAAGGAAATCCTACTTTCAAGATCTGAATCTATTGGGTTAGAACTTTTTGCTCCTTGATGATGTTACTGTAAGGCCGAATAAGAAGAACCGGACTATAAATTTGATCTTCGAGGGCTAGATCTTAGCAAGGGACCTACGGCACGTCGGATCCGTCGCGACTAAAATCATGGCGAAAGCCAGTTGGCTCCAGTCCGAACAAGGAACAACAGAACGCTCGCAACCTCTCGAGCAGTTGTTCTTCCCTCAAGACACCGTGTGGGAGTTGAGTTCTATGTACCAACCTGCAATCCTGATGGCCTCTGCGGTGGAGTGTTTTCTTCGCGACTCGGATACCGCAACAGGCACATCCTCTATTCAAGACATAAGGAGGCTTACTCTCCCTGCCCTCGAGTTGGTTCGAGAAGGTGAAATGGGAAAAACATACGATAATTCTTGAACCTGACTGGCTTGTGACTTGCATGGGTTGGTGCGGTGGGCTTGGGTTTAGTTGAATAGGAGGATGCTGGTGGTGCGAGGGCTGTATGTGGAGGAGCGAGTTTGTGTGGTGATTGATGCAGCATTCTATTAGGTTTGATAGATATGGCCATTTTGCTTCGGTGCGTCGTCGCAAGCGGGCGTACTGCCAAAGCATTGAAGGTGAATCTGTACGGTTGTCATGACAGCTTGTTAGCAAGTAAGAGATGGAATATCATATATCGAGGATATTGATGAGTGGTCACCCTTCGATAGATTTTGGCAGTACGGCTGGAAGAGAGCGAGAACAGAATATGTAGGGCAACCCGTCCTCTCTAAGGTGAAAGCTGTAAATAGTCCTGGGAAGGCCCGGGAGGTTATTTGACTGCTGGTGCTGCCTTTAGAAAGGGTGGATAATTATACATTTATGAGTACCTATTCGTATCTGTGTTATCTAATCATCCAGAACCAAAAGCAAAGATAAATGCCTTCCCTACTCGTAGACCTCCCGCTATACTGACTGGCTTGCCTTCGAGGCAAATCTATCCTAGATGAGATGATGATCCCAACAAAAAGCGAGATGTGTGAAGATACCGCCGCCCTGTTCCATTATTCCTGCGCCGATACCTCGGGGTTTGAATAACCCAAGCACCTAAAAGGCTTGTGAGGTATGATGACATACTGCAACTAATAGTTGCGACAGACGATGTATAACGATAGCGTGCGGGGGACTACTTTTAACTTCCAATATGCAACAACGAAGACAGAACAAGAAAGCCGAAATGAAGAGAGGCAATAGCCGTGCAAATCCCTTTGGGTAGAAGGCGTAGCCAGACAGCACAGATGGAGTGGCAGATAGAGGTGATCAGCTGTTGAGACTTTACCATAAATAAGCCTCTCTCCAGTAAAGTTTGGTCGGCTGGGTCGAGGGTCGTATGAAATCGAGGCAGTGGCTTCAATAATAATATTGTGATAAATGTATTAGCCTGGGGATTCTTCCCATTGCGCTGATGGGTATCAGGGTAGTGTAGAACAAATGCCAGCAAAGCTATGCTCGGCATTGAAGAACGCAATCGGTGTGGATTAGAATCCACGCCGAGGTTGTTGTGGTGATGATGGAGAAAGCAATCCATACTTTCTTCGAGGGTCACAACGTGTCGCACCGGTATGCGATGACACGACACAACCCTCATAAATGATGTTCCTATAAACGGGTAGTGGTGTTGCCGAAATAAAAAAGAACGCTAGGAAGATCCTTGTAGTGAATAGCGGTATGCGTTTGGAAATGCAGAAACAGCGTGTCTGCAGCAAGGAGCGACGAGGGTAGTTCGATGCCAGTGAGAAGTGTCTCGGTGTTCAATGCGAAGTAAGATGTCCGTCAAGTAATCTTACGGCGCTTCGATATTGTTATATCGCTTCAGAGAGCATCTTGCTCCCGGTCGTGGTCGCGATGTCGGTGAGGATCCGACTTTTGAGGAGGTGCTCGTCTGCGAGCATTGATAAACCAATTGGAAACCTGTGTATGTCAGCAAAGGTTCCAAATTATTGATGTCCACGAGTGTCCCGGGTGCTAGACGAATTTAGGGGTAAAGAGAAGCGAAGTGAAGTGAATATTGGGATAACAGATGATTAGAGTGAATAAACAAGATGAAGCTATGACATACCTGGTTGAGAGTGAGCTGGGTTTGAGCACATAATTGTAATTTCTCCTCTTCGCCAGGGTAAGGTGAATCACGATGCGCTTGGAACCAAGCTTTAAGAATGCCCGTTGCTTCTTTAGGTAGATTTCCGCGCCGTTTTCTGTTGAAAGTTCCCTGGTCCATGCCTTGTTGGTTATGAAATTGATAGCTGTACGATGCAGGTGGCGGAGTGTAAGCACCGTGACCGTAATGGAGATAATTTGGAGGGTGCGCAGGGTGTCCATAGTAGTCATGCGCAGGCCTTTCGTACGTGTAGCCTTGTGATGCCTGGTGGCTATCGTGAAAATTGCTTGGCCGATGATCGAAACTAGATGCTGTTCCCTGGATGGGAGTGGTTTGGTAAGCGTGCTGTGGCACTGCACTTGATCCGGCTTGTGGGTAGTGGGACTGCGTCCCAGGAGGTGCCGGTGTCGATTGATGACGAGCATGGACTACTGAGCTGGCTGGTGGGGGTGGGTATGGTAGGCTGGGCCGGTGGTGATGATGAGTTGGATGGCTTCGTTGATGCTGGTAGCCCGATTGTTGGGATGAAGAAACGGTTGGTAGAATAGGCGCAAAGGAACCCCTAGGAGAGTTGAACGATGCGGTTGAGTCCATCGAACCAGCCCGTGGCTCATCACTGCGTCGCCAGATGGGATCACTGAACGTTGGAACCTCCCTGCGTGGTGAGCTCTCTATCGATCCATCCCTTCGTGAAGGGGTATGCGGAGGAGAGGGTTCCTGCTGCGTGGCGGAGAGAAACTACGTAGAGAAAGTTAGCCACACACAGAACATTGGGTATCAACTTTGAAGGGTGATAGAAGTTGGTTGGTGATGACTTACTTGGGAGAACGAAGGGAGAGTATGTGATGTGAGTCTTTGTTCTCCAGGCTGAATAGGCGGCGAGTGTCTTGAGTCGTGGTTCTGATATCTTATGTTAGTTCTTCTCGGTACATAGGCTCTCTGATCATCAGATCAGACGACAGAAAGACGATGTCTTCGGTGATATGAGATATTTATGCCTCTGTGAGTGAGCATAGTGGGACCACCAAGACCGTAATAACAGCAAAATGAATGAATGATTGATACCCGAAGGAGGGCAAAGGGGTTGTCATGGCTAAACGGTCTATTTTTGAACCAGATGAAGGTTTTGTGAAAAGATGTGATCGTTCGGGGCAAACAAAGGCTAAAGAGCGAAGAGGTGAGAAAGCAGAGCGGGCATTGTACCGTAGGCCACTTCATGACAGACTACGGAATTCGGTGAAGAGAAGCAGCATTCAAAAGCCCAATAAAGGTGAGAAAAGGGTAGGAGGGGCATGGAACTGATGAAATGGAGCGTGTCATCTGTTACGAGGGGAAAGCAAAATCGTAGTAACTTACCGCTGCCATACTGGGTAGTGAAGAGCCATTGTGCTGCTGGTGATACTTGCCCTCTGACATCTTGTTGCGATTTTCGTATCGATGTGGAGTATCGTGTAATGAGAGGTACTCCATGGTAGAATTATGGAGAAAGAGTGATTGCTTTACACCTGTCAGTGCCCGCTGCCAATACTACTGCTCCAGCCGCCTTGCAGGCTGAATGCACGCTGCCCATTAATCGCACCTGTAGTCTAGACAGAGCCCGCAATCTAGCGATCATGATATCAAGCTACAACGAGTCCCGGAAGGGTGACACCATCGCAGATATCTTGACGCCAGGCGCGCTGGGCTTTCGGGTGGAGTTTGGTACTGACCTTTTACAGATAGGAGAACGGAATGCCGACTTTTGAAGTTGCAGTAACACGCTTGAACTTTCAATTCCTAGGGATCGCAAAGGTTGTAGGAAGGGAAGATTTGAAAGGTTGGCACCGGGACGGAGCACAAGGGGAAGGAGATTTTGCTCGGTCGTAGAGAAGATGTTCCCGTGAAGGAGTCGATTTTGGGTTGTATGGGAACGATATTGAGTAGTCGATGGAGTCTTCTGTCTTTGCTGGCAAGTATAGGGTCAGGTGCGTTGATATCGACCAGCGCATGCACCCAGTAGTAGTTCGCAGGCGGGGGAGGATGGAGGGGAGAAGGGCGTCTATGGATCTTTTAAAAGAGTGCACGTCTGCACGATTGCACGACAAGCGGGAAGGGGCGTTTCAATGGCGGTAGCAGGCCTGCAACGGGCCGTACGTCTGTTATGCAGTCCGTCTGGATCTTGGAACAAGCCAGCAGTAGGCCGGCAGGGAAATTCCTGCCCGTGTCAGCAGGTAGGCAGGGCCAGCAGGCCTCCAACAGAGCGCCCAGGTTCTGCAGCTCTGGACAGGTGAGAAGCAAGTTAGGTTTGGCCTATATTCTCCGACTAAGCATAGACAGGAGTCCAATCTGATGACTGGCTGGTTTCTGGCTGATCGTTGGACTCGTTGGCTGGTTGTTAGGAAACAACAGACCCTCCCGCTATGCCGCAGGATGCAATGCTTGAGGCACGAGCAGACCCGCAGCAGTAATAGCCAGGAGACCAGGGAGAGCCGTCTGGCTGGGAATGTAGCGACGGGATTTTCGTGTGTATCTGGACGATACAGTGATGCCGCAATGCAGGAGAATGCAAGCGGCGTGTTGTTCAGCGAGACCCTGGCATTGTATCCAGGACCTATCCTAATCCTGGTGAGCATCCTAACCTTCACGCGCAACACGCTAGAGTACTAGATGCCACTAGAGGAAATCAAGGAGAGAGAATTGAAAACAATCCATGGGTGCACGGCGGAAGTGGCATCAAAGGCGCAATCATCGCTCGTCCCCCACCATCTCCTACACTGCGTCCACTACACTCCACTCCACTTACAGTCCACTACAGTCCCGCCGGGGCCAATACCACCGGTGATGATCCGCCGCGATGCACCTGACTCAAAGAAGAAACCTGACAGGGGATCGTCTGTCCTTCGCCCGATTCGAGGCTGTTGTTCAACTAAAGCTGCTCCATTACTTCATTTGCACACATCCCACTACACGGCCTCTGCGTGCAACCACGTCGCAGATCCCACTCTTTAGCCCGCCACGCCCATCTGTCAACGTCTTATCACGAGGCTAGTGGGTTTCTGCTGTTGCTAATCTTAAGGGCAAGCCCTCTGGGTGGGTTTCCAAAAGCAATCATCCCGAGAACCTACCATTCCCCGTGCTTGTCGTGCCCCGACCACGACGCCCGAATAGGAAATACATTGTTATCCAGCCCTGTCACTTCGAGCCGCTGCCAGGCCTAATCTGGGCCATTATTTGTTTTCCGTATTTAGAGCAGGCTCGCGCAGTTGGTAATTTAACATTCATAGCGGGTCAACATGAGACAAATTGTATTCGCACCTGCCACACCCGGAGGCGCGAGCTCTGGGAACACGGGGTTGCCACGACGTACGTCTACCAGGAGCCCGTCGCACGGGACTGTCTGGGGTGATTCTGCACAACGAGGGACCAGCGAACCGCGACAAAGGTGTCTGGTAGGAGGATACTGCGATCTCGGAGAGCATACAGGGTTGAGTGAACGACATGGCAGCTACCCGGAGGGGTATCCGGCGACGGAGGACATGTCGTGAACTCTGAGGCCGTTGCAGCGGCGTCACTTCCCCCTGGAATTTCTGCTGGAGTACCAGAGCTGGGGAGACAGATGCCGCAGGCCAAACCGGGTTGGTGGCTGAACAAGGGGGAACGCTGCATACATCATGTGCTTCGTGTCTATTGTGTTCCTACAGTGCGGTACGTTGGTAGGTAGCAGCTCCCAGGGACAAGTCGCTGGAACCTCGAGGTGCTTCTCGAGGAGCGTCAAGTTCGTGTTACGTGAGCTGCGAGGCCTAGCGCTACAACGGAAAGCTTTCAGCAGATAAAGGGGCGTTCACGGGTGATGCAAAATTAGGAATCGAAAATTGAGAAGTAGATTGCTTGCGCGAGTCTTCGCTGTTTCAACGCGGGTGATCGCCAACGATATGTCTGCTTCACCACGAGCAAACCATGACTGGGATCTGCTGGGGTTACTTGGAAGTTGACTCGCGGGTGTAGTTTTTGGAACAACGGCCGCGTGCAGCAAGATAGGGATATCCCTGGTTGCTACGAACTTAATGATGAAGGATTGTAGACGACTGATTGGTGCTTCACAAGATTTCAAAAGGAGATCCGTGTATGTCCGCAAATACGACGGATTGCAGGATCTTATAGGGATCGTCTGTAGACATGCCTCTCTAGCAGCACTGCGTAATGGTTCCTCGAGAGCAACGGTCGTCCCCGCGGTGTTGACGGTCAGAGGAAATGGGTGTTGGTAGCAATTTGACGGCCGGGGAGACTAGAACGGCAGGCAAGCATACGGCAGTGGGAAGAGCTTCTTCCCCTGACAGATGGTTGACATCGGTCTCGATTCTAGGGTTGGCGCTGGTCTATAGTGTGTACGGAGTATGGAGCGAGGAGAAAGTAAAGAAAATGGGGGTGTATTGTTCTAGGAAGAACTACGAGGAACTAGGAGGGGGGTGCACTCCGCGGGTACGAGTAGGATCCATGCGTGAGACGGGTTCGGAAGAAGGGCAAGCGGATCGGCATTGGAGGCCACGCCCACGGTAAGGCTACCTAGATGCCTTGGTATGTAGTACAGAGTGGATGGGTTGGCATTGATTCGGGAGCGCTAGACCCAGGTGCCAATTTTGGGATTTTGAGTGTTGATGAAAGAGAGATAGAGAGAGAGAACGAGTTTGGGTTAGTGAACGATATGCGGAGTGCTCCGTAGAGGAATGGGAGGAGGAGGAGGCAGAGGGAGAATCAACAAAAGAGGACGAAAATGGGTGAGAGGGTGAATTGAAGACACTCGGTCGTTGAGAGATTATGTGATTGGCAGCAGGGGTAGGCATGGGCTAAACCCAATGGAGACAGGCACGTATCGCCAAGGGGTTCGTGCATTCAGATTTGTATGTAATCCCGCTAGCCGGCCGATCAGCCATCCCTGACGCCTCCCGCCTTTTCTTTCCTTTCTTCTTCTTCTTCCTCCTCCTCCTCATCCTCCTTTACTCTATCTGTACAGTCAGTTACGGAGCAACAGGTGCTCTTCAATCCTTTATCTTTTGTCCCATCGTGCCGTCTCTAACGTTGCATTTGTACTGTATTTCCTTTGCTTTGCTTTGCCTGGTCGTTTCTTCTTGTCTCGCCTGGTCTTTCCAAGTCTAATCCTGTCATGTCTTGTCTTGCCTTACCTTACCTTGCCTTGCATTCATTACCGCCTTGAAGACTCGATACTCGAAGCGACAAGGTAGTACTCGAACAGACAGTTGCCTCTCGGAATATACCTTGCTTACTTGCCAAGTCATCGTATCTCTAGCTATCAGCCACTTAACTGCCCCCCCAGCATCAGCGTCATCATCCATACAGATTACCGTAGCAGCGTCCCGAGGTAAAAGGAGAAGTACAGGGAAATGCCAGAAAAAAGAAAGAAAAAAGCAAAATACAAGACAATTATTAACAAATCGATCCTCCTCGATATTGCGTGCTGATCTCCGTCCCGTCCCACCATACTTCGCTTCTGGCTTACCATCCCGTCGCTGGTTTGCCTAGGCCTTCCGGTGAGAGCTGCTTTTCACAGTAGAATGTTTACTCCGCACTCGCCTTGGAATCTACAAACAGACTCTGTCAAAACAACTGCCTCGATCGCGCGAGCTTCAAAGCAGGAAAAGACAGCGACCGATCGAACGGCGGCGTTCGGTAGGCGTGCCGGCGCTGGTGCTAATCGCTCTCACCCGCTTGTGGTGCAAGGCGTGGCAGACGCGGCCGTCATTCATCCATGACGAACGACCCCATTATCGCCAATTTGCCTGAACAGCCCACCGCCCTACTGGCCGGGATCATCAAAATCGAGCATCGCCGGTCCTGCAACTTGCGGCCACAATCCCAGTCATCGAGGATGAACCTCTCCCCCGGAACACTTCATTATCGAGCCTAGGGAATCCTTCAATCAACTTCCCTGTTACCCCAGCGTCCGCGTCCTCGAGAGAATTCAAGATCGTACAAAATGCAATGCGACTGTGCACAAGCATCGCGCGAAGCCACAGGGTCACACGGCAGCAAGACCGACGCGTGACAGACAGATAGACTGCTGCCACTCTGAGATCGTTGGCTGCCAGCGGTTCGTCCTGAATGCCCGTGAATAGAGCCAAGGCTACCCAGTTATTGCGCCGTCATCTTGCAGAGCCTGTCAATATCTGTAGCGTCGAAGCTTCCGCCGCCCAAGTGCCTTCGAAGGGGTGTGCTAGCCCAGGGACTGTCAGCTCCTCTTACGCCGCGGAATACAGTTCACGCTATCAGATTGTTGTGTCTCTCTTGCGTGCCGGATTCGCATTTCTCCAGTACTGTGCACTAATTGGTGACTCGCCTTCACCCCACCCAGCTCAGAACGCCATTAGGCAATTCGCGCGAGGTACCTTCCTTGCGTCCATTACCGCACCAGAGTTGCGCTCCGTTTCTCTGCCGATTCAAGACTCTTGTGGCTCGCGTCATCGTACAAGATTAGGGTCACCAACGCCATCTGGTACACAACGCAACCTTCGAGCTGGTTTCAATCTCCAATTCTGTACGTCCACTTGTATCAAGCAACATTACTCTTACCACCAGGCAGTCAACGCATGCCTTCCTCTTTTGGTCTGCCTATTCTATTGAACCATCGTTGCACTGACTACATGAAAGCCTTCTATTTTATACTACGTACTCCCTACAATGATTCATCTAAGCCCTCCTATCAGCTTGACATTCCATTAAGTATTCTTGACCCGAGCCACCGGAACCGGGTATCTGCTGTATATGGGGAAGTTGGGACGTAGATGCTACACAATAGCCACCAGGATTCTCCCCACGTCCCGATCTGAATAATTTCAAGATCGTTTCACCGTGGCGTTACTCTCCGTTCCGCATATCATCGCGTCGGTCTGTCAGTCACCGCCTCCTTCTTGCCTACGTCAAGCCAGTCACGTTGTGATCGAACGATTGAATCGTACGGAGTACTGTGCATACAAGCCTAGAGTCCGATTGCCTTTATGTTGTACGCACCCTGCGGCCTTTCCGTCCATACATTTGCAGTGGTTCCGAGCAATCGGGTGTTCAGTTGGTCACCCAACAGCAGTTATCCTCCAGGGTTGATCTCTTGACGGAGCGGTGAGAGCGTCTGCGCTTTCATATACGTGACACTCGCAATGCAGCAACAGCGTGCAGGGACGATCTCGAACTCTCGGTCAACATATCCCTCGATGCACAAAGATTCCTCAACCAATGAGCAAAGAAACAAGAATCGAAAGGGTGTGTTACACAGCATCATCTATACCTGGTCAATGGAACTACCAGGCTCCGACGCCTGCAGCATACCATTCAGTGGGGTCCGGAATGGTTCCCAGCTTTCAAGCCCTTCTTCACTTACCCAACACCTCATCTAGGTGATGCTTTAACCCCGACTTATGGGCCAACCTCGATCTTGCCTCAATGCAGGACTGAGTACGAATGCAGGGAAATACTAAGCGTAAATACTTGTGCCTAAAATCAAGGTCGGCCTTTCAGTACCTATGCGGTAGCGTTGCTCGTTCCTGCAAACTCGGTTTCCACGCACGCTTTTCCTACACAGTGTAGAGGACCTACCATGTTCAGATTTTCTTCCCTTTGTTTCGGCCTACCTTTTGGATATTGTGAAGAGTACTTTGTATCCAAGTGTGTCATTTCAAAACCCGTCCTTGACTAGGTGATGGCATACGCACGACACTTCTGAATCACTATTGGCAATGGTGACAGCTAAATTATCATCTTTAGCTCAAGGGGCCAATGACAACATGAAGCACACACAATGAACACCTGGTCCGACGTGCTCTAAGAGGCTGACTCCGTTGTGAATTTTATTCACGGGCCAAAAACTTGTGATGTCGTTTGTGAGAAGTTCAAGTCCGAGATGTCACAGGTGTTACTAAAGTTTGCTGAGCAGCGTATGCTAGTGGCATTCCAGGTGCGATCATAACGTCACGTTCAGAAACTCAACATGCACGTGTGTGAATCTAACAACGCTGCGATGCTCACAGCTCCTATTCCATTCGGGCCGGTATACAAATGGGACTCCCCTAGCGTACCGTTTCTCGGATCAATTTGCGCGCCTGGATCTCCAACGTCCGAATCGGCAGTGTAAAGGCCTTTCGCGGGAACCTTGTTCTCTGGATACTCGCATGGTGATTTACGTATCATCTGCATACTCTTTCTTTACGCGTCCATATTGCTCCTCCGTGATTATGGCGAAATTTGGTTAACGCCATTGAAAGTAAGCATGCTAGGTTTTTGCGGTCCAAAACAGAAAAATGCACAGCATGCTGGAAACACCACCCCTTCCTTCTGAGCAGTTGCTCCAGATATCTTGCGAACGCATTTTTTCGAAGGCGACACTGTCACAGCTTGTAGTCGCTGACACAAATTTATCTAGCCAATTGATTATGATCGACCATAGTCATTCGATACTAATCATTCGAGAGGTGCTTGGTCTCTCTGAGAAGGGAAGGAGAGACAATTGCATGAGGCCCCTAGTCCATCGACTACTCGTCTATGTTGCTCGCTGATGCTCGTAACTTGTAAGTCGTACCTATCATGGCACGTTTATCAGGGGCTTTAATGTTTGTGTGGCTGACGCACTACACCAGACTATTGACATACCAAACGGTACTAACAGTAGGCCAATTAGGAGGGACTGTTCGGGTCCATCTCCACGCTGTGGCCCATGGACCTAAATGTAATACGCCTGATTTGTCCGGCCGGATCAAAACTGTGTTTGCACTTGTTGCATCAGCAAAAAGCACAAACGACATCGATTTCTTTCATTTCTTGATGCGGATTTGTGCAAGTCACTATGCCCATTCAATTCCCGAACTTTTTGAAGTGGACCATTTTTAGAATAACAGAGGGAGGAAGTGCTGACTTCGTTGCACTTGTATTACAACTAAACCTTAGCAACTAAGCCTGTTGCTTCCACTAAACGTGTAGGCTTGCATTTAGCATGGCACTATGTGAAGCTTGTGGTTTATGGAAATGTTCGCGATTGTTCTTTCTGTTGCGATACGTCCAGCTGACCACTCAACATACTCATGAATGTTGTGAAGACGAAGAAAACTTAGGGAAATTCGAGGTGCTTGTTATCGTTCGATGCGCAGACTGGCACAGTGTCGAGCAGGCAACATCCAGGAAATTTGCACCCCATAAGACGTCGAGGAGCGCCAGAGCGTCGCCGTCACCCGCTAATTGGCAATCATCAAGCCAACTAGACGATCCACAATGTTCGATCACTTGGCACGTTTCCCCCTGGCCCCGCAACGTCACAGCTATTTCCAGTAAGACTACCAGGGTCCCTCACCGAGCTTCGCCATGAAAAGGCTGGAGCTCTCGCCTCGACTTCCTCTAAGGTACACGCCATGCCATTTCACACAGAGTCGCTGGTCTAATGTACTATAGTGAATCTTGGCAACTGCTTCTCCATCCTTGCGCCAGTTCTGTTCCGTGTGCAAGCAGCCGAAATTCGTCGGAAGATCGCTGGAGAAATGCTTTAGTTTCAACGCTATTGACAACCTTCCAGACGTCATGCTTCGTTTCGCATGAGCCGCACTGACCTGCGGATGTTGACACAGACTGGCATGGCTCGAGGCCCGTATCAAGTCTTTGCTCCCGTCTTACAGTAGACGTCGCGGTGAAATGTTTAGTGGTTTTTCGGTCGGTTTCCGTATTATCCGAACTAAATATGTCATATTCTTGGGACGGGCCGAGAGATCGTCTCCATGTCAGCCATAAAAGGCAGGTATCTCTTTTCAGTCACAACGATGGTCCTGGGACTATGCATGTTCTTGCCGCAGGCGCGTGAAGACTAGACCCCGACAAGGGGCGGCCTTCAAACGCCATTTAATTTTGACAGCTGGCCGTAGGGCAAACTTTTGGTCCCCATCCCATGCCATGTGCTCCGCTACTCAGAAAGATCGTCGAGACTTCGGGTTCGGAATCTACCAGAGTGAAGTGGAAGTTGGCCCGCGAGTTGCATGAACAAATACGAACACTAGCCACCACTGTGGCAATTCATACTTTCAACTACTGCGGGGAAGGTGGATCCCCCAACTGCGACGCAGTAGCAATTGGGGGCTCGAGAAGGGCCCCGGGCCTTCGACAATGCATCTTCGGTGCGTCCAAGGGACCAAGATACGCACAACTCTGCGAGGCTGTTACCTCGAGGTTTAGGGCAGTACGGCGAACGCAAGATACGAGTCCCGTCCACTAACCATGGTTACAAATCGGTCTGAATATCAATAGTAGCTGTTCAACGGCAGTATTCCAAGCTTTCAACCACTAAGAGAGCCCTAGCAAATTCAATAAAAAAACCGACTCCTACTCCCCGATGTCTAGACGCGATTTCGGGGCCTCAAAGAAAAGTGAATGTTTGCCTACACGATTTCAGCCCTTTGACCGCGATTGAGCCTTACCTTACCCGAACGTGTTATTAATAGTTATCGTCAACTTGAAGCAATTACACTCGACCAATTCCCTTCAAGCTCTACCGTCGGACGTAAATCAAACGTCCGAAGTGTCTAGATGCACATCATCAAGCCAGCAGTTAGTCATTCAGTCTTTCTAGGCGTCATATTCCCTACAGAGCCAATAGATCAAGTGCTGTTTCGAAGTCCACTCACTACAACACCTTACACCAAGTACCTGAACCTTCTCGGAGCGCCATCAATCCGTCCAGACATTTCTGCAACGCGCGAATTCGCAACAAAGTTTCCTTTCTAAATTCAGCCCTTCAAGTCCCCGCTGAACGAGCGAGTCGAGGTAGCGTTTCGTTGGCAGAACCTTCCGATTCAAACCGCGCTGTCTTGTTTACCTCCAACATTGGTGTGCCCTGGCCCCATCGTCTACCCATGACACCATCCCACACCGTCGTTTTGAACACCGAATCCTTATTCCCCTCCCCTAAAATGCACCAGCACGCCGTATCTCTCACTCCCCGTGAAGTCAAGGATCTGGCCTGGCCAGCACCAGAAGAGCTCCTCTCGCTGCATTGAACTATTGCCACTCCCACTCAAATCCAGCCTCAGCCTCGTGGAGACTCGAGACTCGAGACCAGCTTGATCAATGCTACCTCCAACATCCCCCCAGTGCCGATTGCTTTCGAGAGCCCTGTCGGCATCTTCCATCGGCCGGTCATGCTTACTCCCCGCGTAAATTCTCTTCACATCGTGTGAACATAGCTCCAGCTAGCAATCAGCACACCCGTTGACATATCCTATCATCAGTCGGACGCAACTATTCTACTTGCACCCATGTGAAGTATCTAAGTGAACTGCTCTTATCCCACCACGCACATCGCCTTCATACAATGGCTCAACACGACTGAAGTAGACTGTAGGAATGAGGGGTATCACGTATAGCCTCCCACGTGCTTGTCTCTTAGTTACTCGTGGCAAATGGTGAGGAGTGGGACCGTTCAACTTAGTGAGGTTCCCACCTTTCTATGCGTATTAGCTAGTGGATGGGAGTCATATTGTGTCGCTTTGGCAGTAGATGGCGAGGGAAAGGCAATCGCTCCCCCAAGTCCAACTCATGGACCGGTCTTTGGAACTGTTCTTGCGTTTCGTGGGGTATCTGTGTCTTCATCTGAAGTCGATTCATTCAAGACATGCGGAACTGGGACTATGTACGATCTTGTTTGATTTTCTTTTCTAATGGAATGGAAATGGGGGTAGGGAGAGGCCCAGATCGGACAGAGGGTGGG
Source organism: Aaosphaeria arxii CBS 175.79 (assembly GCF_010015735.1). Classification (NCBI taxonomy): domain Eukaryota; kingdom Fungi; phylum Ascomycota; class Dothideomycetes; order Pleosporales; genus Aaosphaeria; species Aaosphaeria arxii. The sequence goes on from NW_022983478.1 coordinate 1,025,779, forward strand.
TTTTCTGGATCCGGAAATGCCGGGAAGGGGGGAGGGGGAAGGGGGCTTTGGTTGAATCATTTCATTGTCTTCTCCTGCACATTATGTTGTTATGATTGAAGGGAGAGGATGTGCGATATTGGTTATGAAAGGGATGAGAAGATGCCCAAGGCTGGGTTGGTGATTCTGCATCAGTTGGTCTTGGATGTTGGTTGTGATATCATGGGGTTACCGAACAACTCTGATGCTAATTTATCAACACTCCCTCTAGCTAGGCCTCTAGGAAATTCTGCTACCATGATAGTCGGCCACATTCGTGGAAGCATGTTACCGGGCCCCTTTTTACAGACGGATTTTCCAATCCACTTCTGAGTCAAGGTGGACACGATCGGATTTTCCATACGAAAGCCTATGTTCATCGCCATTGATCATCAAGATCCGGTCATTGCCTAACAAGTGAACTGAATAATTACAAACTTTCTCGGCACAATTAGGCTCTCATCTGGGCATGTGATGGACATCTACTCTGCATTTCTGCATCGCTGAAATACTGCCATACGAGCCTCCGTTTTCAGTAACTGGTGAATTATACGACTACTAAGAAAGCCGGGCATTACAAGGAAATGTCGTATTAGTAAATAAGCCTACCAACAGACGATTGAATGGTCACTTATGTCGAAGTGTGAATCAATATCGATTTGCGAGCGACTTTTGTAGTTTCTTGGTGCATTCTAAATCGAAGAGCGCGTGCTATTGGAGTGTATGATGATTTTCCAATCGTTCGCTCACATGCATCTTCCTAGCTCACTTGTTACTGGTTCACCCTCAATGGATTGACATATGCATTCATTTTCACTAATGGAAACGGATTCTAATGTATGTCCTCTTGATAGAGTTTCCAAATTGAAGACCCCGACGCGCATACGGAAAACGTTGTACATTGCATTGTTGAGACGCTTACGCAGGGTTCTAACGTTATTGGCAGCTGCATATGCAATGTGATACTAGCCCTATCTTGCCGCACGCAGGCTCCAGTCTGCTGCGAATGCCTACTGAACAAAGCCCGCGTGTTTACATTTACTCTGATGAAATGTTTGGGGTTCTATGGCGACAATGAATACACTCAATTGGAAATACTGCGAAAGTGCTGAAGCAGGTGTTGTGACTCTTTTGGGATCCTTCATGGATGGCCTACAGTCAATGATAGACTGGCCAATCTTCCGTAATGGCATCTCATGCTACAATTAAAGAATGAAGAGCGAAGGCAGAATCTAAAGAGTGGAATGAAAGGTAGTTGAGATTTTCTCATATATGTTTCAAGATCAGTTCTAATCCAGATTGAAAAGTACTCATCAATGGTATCAAGATGCAAAAACTCGCGGTATTCTACATGGGAATCATGGATTGATTGAACTCATATATGAAGTATTGGCTTTGGAGATACTCCTGAAAACGACTTGAATGAGGCCATGGTTTTAGAATTGTCGTTCATCGCGACAGGTAACGCATGATATAAATTTCGGCTCTTCTGCAATTCTTTTGATCGTGGAATTTCTAGAAACTTTTCGTAGCGATTTTAGAGTAATGCTAAACCATAGTTCTCCTCCATTTGGGCTTGATCATTGTTGTTATGCTTTTCTATTTTTTTATGAGAAGAAATTGTTCTTTTAAGAAACATTCAAAGAGTCTTGAGCTACTTATACTTTGGACATTTCAATCCGGTTGCGCAGAAATTCGTTCAAATGTCACCTTAAGGTAAATGGATCTTGCGAAATCTTCGTCACTGATTAGTATAACATCATTGTGCCTGTCAACGGGTGAAAACTTTGATATGACAAACGCTGTAGTACGTTCTAAAGATATGTTTCTAAAGATATCTTTATGCCCGGAAAGTCCTTCAGTAATTAGCGATAGTGACAGTATGGTAATATGTGACTCGGGACGATATTCTATGCCACTGTATGCTATGTTATAATTTTTATCATTGGACCTTCTTCTGTATCAAAGGCAGACTGCGGCTCCACAACGCAACACAACCAGGTGTGGTTAGTACGTAATTTTGTGTACATGTATTCGCATTGCATCATGAAGTTTACTGAAGAGAAATCCAATGACTTCAGGAACAGCGATAGATTACCTAGTTTAGACGTACTTAGAGTGGGGAGTATCATACGACCCAGGAGCGGTGGATAGGTAGGATAGACTGAAATCAGCCACAGTCGATAGGCCGTCGGAGGTAGGTGAACAATGCCTTAATATTTTTCGAGTGCCCTGATTGATATATATATGCTCTGTCTAGTCCTTTCCCCCCAACATGTGATCTCCGAATAGTGTCATCTGTATGCTACTCCCCAATGCAGTGTTTTGTATAATCTTATTCAACGTCAACATCCGTTTGGATTATTCCAAGAAATAATAATTAAGATTCCTTCAAAATTGAGGGGGAAAAAGATGAAATTAGAGATTAGCGCTCGTCGGTTCAATTATCAATAATTCGCCACTCTTATGCCCTCCCTCTTTGACCTCGTAACCATGGTATCAATCCGAGTTAAGAAAAGCGGCAGGGATAGGATTATCACTGAACCCAATTAGACACAATAACCGCAACGGCTACCACATACACAAACTGGCCGAGCGCAGGTGTATTATGAGTGGTGTGATGCTAAACACTGCGTATCGTAGTCTGGAAGACGCCCATACTCCACCAAGCAGGACCCTGCTGGAGTAGGTGTGATTTCGAGCATCACATACCCTGGGAAATATGCATATCTGGAGCATTAGCTTCTTTTGGACGATAAGAAGCTCACCATTGGAAGCTCTCGTATGCCCATGTATGTGACGTTATCCGTGCTGGCACACGATTGGGCAGCCTACAAGCCACTAATGTAGATATTGCTTTTTCATCTTGGAACATTTTGGACTGCATTTGCCGCCATCCAGGCCGTGTAATATTATAAACTTAATATTGAACGAAGTTTAGAAAGCTCGTATGATGCGGAGATCACGTTGATCTGAGGCATAAGACCAAGGTGGATCTCATGGAGGAGAAGTATTGGAAGTAGGCGGTCCTGTACATCGGAGATCATCTAAAGCTGTATGAAGAACGTAACTGATCCTACCGATTAAAGATTTATTGTAAAGCAAGGCGGTCTCGATATAACGGGCATATGGTCTTTTGGCAGATCGTTACCAAGGTCTGATGTGTTGGTGGCGCACAGGCGGCAATGTTCAAAGGGCTTCGGCCTATACGGCCGCTCAGAGCTGAGTGGTGGAGGCTTTGAAGCAAGGGTTAAGAGGATCGTATAATTCTTGATACTCTGAGTGCTCTTGTGGCCGGGGTTGTCCCCGCTGTGCAGGGCGACACATACCAACGGTCAGTCTCTCTGGCTTGAAGGCACACTAATGGCGAATCCCTAAGCCAACTATTGCCTCATATTCACTTCGTAATAATAGAAGTAAGCTTGGAATTGATGAATGATCAATGAATCGCGATGTAGATGCTCTGCAGTGTACGGAGTATGGCTAATCTGACTGCGTTGGCTCTGATATCAACCCAAACTATTGTTCACCGCCATCAAGAGACGGAATAATCCTAACTTAAAGATTATAACGAGGCTGCAGTTCATCAATAGCCGCGTCAACCCCGACGGTAGAGTTTACACAAAGCTGCAAAGTGCATCAAGTGGCTTGAAACTAAAGGGTGTTCATGGGTGTTGTGTTACCACACAAGGAAGATATGCAGGCATTTGCCGCCTGAACGGGGAAAGACGCGCGGGAAAACTTTGTTCAATTGATAATCAAAGGCAGTTAACATTGACTCGGCGATGTGCAAATGTGAACAATTTCAAATGCGTGGAGTTGCATAACGTTTCTGGAGTCTCTAACATTTATATAAACCCTTGGTTCACTGGCACAGTAATGCTGGGTATCACGTTCTACTACAATTCATTCTATCATCTCTTGAGCTGTATAAGTTACGTTATTCGCTTGCCAAATCCACATATTCCATTCATAATGTCCACCGCAAGTGGAAATGGCGCGGGTAGCAACAAAGAGTACGCGAATGTTGAGCGCTGCAAGACCTTGCTGCTCGATCTCGAAGGGAATTTCCCCTATGGCGATCACATGGCTTGGGTAGGGCCAGAGCCTGAAGAGCTCATGTGTTCCAGAGAGACTGGTAGGGCGCTTATGGCTCTATCAAAGGCAGATGGCGGCAAGTATATCAATATGCGCTCTCCAGACCTGCGCAAGAAATTGGATGACCTTGCTTCTCGTGGCCTCGGTGAAAAGGTCGAACACAATGGCATCAAGTTCAAGTTTGACATGCTTGCGAATGGTCGCACGGGAGTTTTCTAAGGCCCTCATACCTTTTGGCGAGTTCGTCGATGTCATTTCTAGGTATGCCATCTGGTATACCGCTCTGTTGACTGACAAACTAACGCCCGCATTCGTAGCCATTGTTGCACCACTCCGACAGGGAGGTATTCCTTCCCAGTTTGGGCATACATTAAAGGTAGAATCTCGGGCAGTGATAGGCATTGAAAACCTGAACATCCACATTTCGTAATGTGGAATGCATGCTGTCCGCACAGATGCGTTTGGATCTCGGGCTATCTAAATAGTCAAATTAAATACACACTTATTCTCACATTATTCTGTCCCTGACCCAGTGAAAGCTGCATGTTCGCTTTCTCTATAGCCAGCTTGTTCTACACCATGTTCTTTCGCCATGCTCGTGTGGCTAATGTCTCGATCTCTTTAACCTCTACAGGGCCGTGCACAGTCTCATCCTCGAGCGCCTCGACTACTGCCTCACCAACTTGATCAGCCTTCAATGGCTTTATACCTCCAGCCCCCATGAGCCATGTTAAGCGTCCTCCCACCGCATCATTGACCGTTGCAGCAATTCCACCTAGAGCAGCGATCGGCATAGTGAATGTCCGTGAACGGTCGTACATGAAAGGTGCCCTAATGAAGATCGAGCGAATCTTGGGGAAGGTTGTACTGATTATCGATTCTGCTTCGCGCTTCGTGGTTATGTAACGTGCTGGTAGAATTGGTGTCCCCGCAGCAGCCGATATGTAGACAAAGTTTGGCACATTCCGACTGGCTGATTCCTTCGCTAGACTTACAGCTGAACAGATTATTAGATTCGAAAGATAAAGCACCACTGAAGAGATAAACACTGCTTACCACTATCCCTATTCATAACTTCGTAGGTTAATTGTCCGTCCTTCTCTTGTGGGCGCAGCGTTTCACCTTCCCTTTGTTCGAGCGGATTTTGTGTCCCTGCCTTTGTCGTGCTGAAAGCGCGTTGTAAGCCCGCAATTGGCGATTCTTTGCCAGATATCACCCCTTTGTAGTCGGCCTCCAATAATATACCCATTGAGTGAACTACGGCATCGGCGCCTTCGAGGTGTTTCGTATAAGTGGAGGGATTCAGGATATCGCCCTGGTGCCACGAGACAGAAGTGGCCCACGACGGTGCATTCGGCGAAGACGAGATAGAAGACCAATTGGGATCTCCTGAGCGTCTGAGAGATATAAATTAGCTCCCAATGCGCATGAATAGTAATGTAACATACGAAATCGAGGTCACAGCCCAACCTCGATGTGCTGCGGCTTTGCATATACGGCTTCCTGAGTAGCATTAGTATCGAAATCTCACTAAAGAACATGGTAGACCATGGAAAAAGGGTAATAAAGATGTCAAATACCTAAGAAACCATTGCCACCACAAACTACCAGCTTCTTCTTCACAGCTTGAGCCATTGCGACGTGTGAAGCGGGAGAGAGAGAAATGTTGCGGGTGTCACTACACAGGAGCTCAAGTGTTGATGTCACTCCACTAAGATCCTGGTAAGGCTGCAGGGATTACGCGCCAAGAGATCTTCGAAAACCGCCGACCACCGACCGCCGACCGCCTGCAATCGACCTTCAACTCTCTACTTTTTTCATAACACAGTATCTTCGACAGTCTCACAGTCATTTCGTATCGGGGCCTTGCGAACTTAGTCACATAGTGTAGCCATTGTTTGACTATCTTGAGCTGCTATCCCGGAAGCGTTCGCTGTGTTTGAGGCACAGCTCTCTCACGATGCCTGCACCCGCAGCAAACAAGCGTGTCAAGGTCCGCCCACCACGAACTTCACGTTATCACGGTTAACTGATGACATGTAGAACAAACGAATAAGTCGAAACATCATAATCGGTTCTGAGGCATTCAATCTTCCACCTGTCGGCGACCCCGCGCGTCCGAAAGGCATCCCCGACGATCATACGAAGCGTTGGACAGTATACTTGAGGCAACCTGAGGGTGATCCATCACTTCGAACATGGCTGAACAAGGTTCAATTCAAGATCTTCAACACATACGAGAATCCGTTGCGCACATGTGAGAATCCACCATTCGAAGTTACGGAGACAGGGTGGGGTGGCTTCATGATCGATGTCCGCCTGCATTTCCAACCCATTAGTGGGGAGAAGGCTCAGTATAGACAACACTTCCTCCAACTCGAAAAGTATGGAGACGAAAAGACACAGGCCGAGCAAGAGGCAGCAGGTTGCGTACGCTCCGAAACGTTGGAGGTAGTGCAGTTCAACGAACCGACTGAAGCATTATTCGAGGCTTTGACGTCAGAAGATCAGTGGAATCATCTTGCATCACAACTGAAGGGTGGCAAGAAGGCAGCTATGATGGCTCTCGGACCGAATGGAAGGCCAAAGCGAGGATATCCAAACGGGGAAAGGAGCGCCCAACTACCGGAAAAAGGAGGCGATGGGGTGCCTTTCAGTCAACCCGAGGAACTTGCACTCATTCAAACAATAAAGGAAAAAATCGGGGTTGTAGAAAAAGAATTGGACGAGGAGATTAAGCGGCGGGAAGAAACTGAAAAGAAGCTGAAAGACCTCAGAGCCGAATTGGGCCACGAAGCCGCACAACAAGCAGCACAACAGGCGAGCGGCGATCGCAGTCGCCGACGATGATATCCCTCTTAAAGAATGTGTTGTGTACGATATTCAATTGATTGATACGGTAAGAGAAGGGCCCTTTCGACCTTCAGGCGTTCAAGGAGTTTGGGTAATTTCGAAGAGATATCCCGATGTAGCCGCCCCCAATTTGGCAATACAGTAACACGAGTCCTACAATTATCACGACTCTGTTGATTTCGAATAAGCATCAATAACCAACGCTTTTCATTGGCGGGGGGCGGGTGCTCTGCCTGGTGGCGACATCTCCCCACACTGGATGAACCTCAACTGATGCGTCTCAAGTCAATTCCTATCTGGGCTTCGGTTGGGCAGTCAATGCCATTGCTACGTTCCCATCTGCTCCAGTACGTGGTAGAATTCACCCGCCATCAGTATCACGCCCAAGAACAAAGTTCCCGAGACTATCTACTCCATTCCACAGCGCCAGCGTCCACAAGCGATAGCAATAATACTACCTTTTGCGCCCAAGACAATCTTCCTCTTTTGCGCCTACAGGCATGTCTAACGACATCTTTTGTCAAAGGGACCAACATCATAAGCCCATGGTACCCTGATTGCGCGCTTTCTAGCATTTCCCGGGACACGGTCCGCCATGTTACCCACAAATCTTAGTCATAGAAACCTTTGTGAGTTTGTACCGATGCTACACGTGTAAAGGGAAGAGTGCAGGGTCTCTACCCGCCTTGACTCCTAGTCAAACTTGAATTGTAGCATGCTCTGCTCGTTGAGTCCGACACTTTCTCCTTGAACGAACAATCCACTCGACAACTTACAAGTCGATGTCTACCGCCGCTTGCAGGAAGAGCAACTTGAGAAATGCACACGGACACAATGACTGAGCGAACCCCATTTCATGGCGATTAAGAACAGTGAATCTGCCACAAACACCGGATCCAGGCCAGTGTCAGTAGAAACCAGATTCGCATCAAGTGCCGAAATCCTGCGATGCAAGCACCGTTCGTTGGCCAGGCCAGGTTCCACAGTTTGGGAAGACCCTGACTGTCTCTCACACTGCGGACTTACTCCTCTACACCGCTGGTACTGAGCCTCGAATGAAAAGGAAGGATTTACGACGCGATTTGCCCATTGCAGTAATATTTCGAGAACTGTCGTGCACCTATCGGAGCAGCCCAATTGTTGCAATGTGTTCTAACCATACCTGGAATCCTCACTCTTCGGCCGAAATGCCAGGCGCCCATTCTCCAAAATCGTACAGATGTCCAAGAGTAAAAGATCTCCCATATTGCCTCCTCCTTGAGAGCTGGCACGTGCTTGGCCTCTGGATCGCCTGGTTAGCCTATCCGACACACCCTTTAGCGCAGCCACTGCCGAGATTCATTCCTCAAACGACGTCACTCCCAACCCTATATTTGCATCACAGTCAGTCGATGTGTGGTTCTATGTCGTGCGCCCAGCGACCTCTCTTTGGGATGATTATCCGATTCACAGGACATTGAGCGTCGTGACTACCTAGAGTTCCTGGACGTTGCAAGTTTGGGGATGAGAGTCAAGGCTTTATACATTGTCACAGCACGAAATGACAGCGCGCCTCTCCTCGGTACTTCCAGGAACGTAATGATCATACCTGAAATAGAAGAACAATGCAACATTTCTATAGGTCGATCCTGTCTTGATGTAGAAGTGCGCTGTGAATCTTTTATTCTTCCATGGGAATGATGCGGACCCGTGTAGTACTCTACTAGACGGGTCCGCAAATTCTTGTCCCCATCAGTCAACCTTGGCCACAGTTTATGTGGAGACATGAGTCCCTTCATTCGTGCTATTATGAACACGCTGCCGCCTCGTTTCTTCAGGAAATGAATGAAGATTGGATCTACGTCATGCCATAAGGGTCTCCCATGCCCACAGAAATCGAAATACATCTTCTCCACTTTCTCCAGTCTTCTCCATTGCTGCACTGCCATTACAGACATCAAACACTACTTACTACCCCAAAAACTCGATAACCTCAGCACCTACTCGATCGAATCGCACCCGCAAGCGGTAACCGATACCGCTATCCAAGAAACTGTATTGCAGTAGGTTTTTCATCTTGCACTATGGATGGACATGATGTCGAAGCTGCCCATGGCGAAACTGCCAACCGATATGGCCCTCCCTTGAGCGACAAGCCCACGGTCCCAAGCAGCGATTCCTCTGGCGGCAGCAAGCCTATATCTACCGAACGCGAACCCATTTCCAGCAACAGACCCATGCTACCATTAACGGCCGATGCGACCCATAAACCCAAAGACCCTCTCAACGACGCCACACCTGATAACAACACTGAAAAATTTGACTCAAGTTCCGACAGCGACACAGCCATTGGAGACGTGTCTGATATCCAGAATGCCAGCAAAAGGCCAACAAACCAAGAAAACGACCACAAGAAGATCAACACGACACAAGCAGTCATTATCTTCATCACCAACGAAGTGGGTATTGGCATGTTATCGCTGCCGTCTGCCTTGAATACTTTGGGCTTCTTTCCGGGCATCCTATGCATCGTTGTCATGGGAATGCTCAGTCTATACACAGCGTACAATTTAGTTCAATACTGGCGTAAATACCCGTATATGCTCAACATCGTGGACTACGGACGGGTTCTTGGCGGTCCATGGCTCGAAGCCGTGTTTGCTATAGGCTTCCTGATCAATATGGCGCTAATATCTGCCTCGGCGGTGGTTACCATCTCCATTGGTTTGAATACAGTCAGCGAACACGCAACCTGCACAGTGGTTTTCTCTCTTCTTGCAGTTCTTGCGATGTGGGCCATGTGCGTGCCTAGGAGTATGCGTTTTGTATCATGGGCTTCGTGGCCATGTACTGCCTCCATCATTGCGACTGTCATGGTCGTGATGATAACGCTCGGTGTGCAAGGACCTCGCGACCCAACTGCACCACTTAATCTGAAGGCAATTGGCAGCCCGACATTCGTGGAAGCCACCGCTGCATTTCTCAATATCGCTTTTGCCTTTTCCGGAAACCAAGCATTCCCAACCGTACTAGCGGAGATGGAGAACCCCAGCCGGGACTTTCCTCGTGCTGTGGCCATCGAAAAATGCATCACTACGACAATCTACGCCATTGTTGCAACGACTGTCTATGCACTAGCGGGTGCCCAGGTCGCATCTCCCGCCATCGGTTCGCTCCAACCCTTGATGGCGAAGGCGGCTTATGGTGTAGCATTCATCGGCTTGCTAGGTACTGGCCTCATCTTCGGGATGACCGCAGGTCGATACCTCCACGTGGTCTTAATCCGACATATCGACACTTTCAAGCGTGACAAGTCCGGGAGGCGTAACTCTATCCCGTCGGACCCATCTCGTGGACGGCGTTCTTCTCTCGCCATGCCTGAAGTCAGCAGAAAGTTAGACTGGGCCGTCTGGCTGTTCTCGGTCTCGGCCTTCTGGATTGTTGTATGGATTCTTTCCAACGCCATTCCCGTATTCGATTCGCTCCTCAATGTCTCGTCGTCGCTACTCCTTTCGTGGTTTACTTGGGGAGTCACGGTACTCTTTTGGTTCCACCTCAATTGGCATGGCAAATGGCGTTCATCCACGAAAAAATTGCTTGTCGCTGCATTGAATGTCTTCATCATGCTCACAGTACTATACATGATGATCCCGGGAATGTATGCAAGCATCGTCTCGCTTCTGAATGTATTCTCAGATCCTAACGAGACAGTGAATGGTCCGTTCACTTGTGCGGACAACAGTATCTTTAGTTCTTAGCGTTCACTACTGAAATACCCCTGTACGATTAAACGAAGTATAGCGATAGTAACAATGTTCCTTTTGACCTTGACATGATACATACTATTGGGCTTTGCAGAAGAAGTGAACTGTCAGCTTTTGGTGAACGGTTTCAAGGGCAAGATGACTCGGTGCAGTGCCTGTAGACCTTCATGATTGGCTTTGATCATTTCACTTCTGTCATGAACACCACCATCTCTACAGCCTCTTACTGCAAGTAGCAAATGTCCTCTTCATGGATATGCTTAGCTCACCAATAGAGAGTGAAGTCCCGTAAAAGTAGGCACAAACAATGTTAAGGTACTCGAACAATGAACCGAGCAGTGATTGAGGCTGAGTGAACAGTGAATGTCATGGGACATTGTGCATCTGATAGTTCAGACGATACTCTTGAGCTTTGGCCAGTGCAGTGTTACTGCATTCACCATAACATTCAAAGGCGTTGTCCAAGCGTCCTTCAATCACACCGCCATACAGGAAGGATTCTGATTCACTGCTTGGTTCCGAATCCCCAACATCCAATACACGGATATAAACCCCACATAAAACCTCCCCAACTCACTCCATCACAACACAACGCAACAAAACTCCAACTCACAACTCAACACGCAATTCAACCCAACCAATCAGTTGCGTAGCCCACATCCCACCCAACCAAAAAACCCAAAAACCACACCTCTCAAAACCCCACCAACAAACCAACGACACGATGTTCACCAAGATGTACACCAACGACCTATACCTCCAGAAGGTCGGGGACCTTCCCGAGGGGCTCATCGGCATCATCGGAAGTCCTACACGCATACTTCACAACGAAGAGACCCGGACAACCCTCTTCGCACAGTCCGTGTCGGGCAGGGCCGTTGAAATCGACATCCGGAGGCCAGAATTCATCTCAGCGATTGCGAAGCTCGCTAATTCCGGTACCAACAAGACGGTCCTGGTCAAGGGTGTCGAGTTCTGGTACCATCGGGAGTCTTCCCTGAACCGGGCCAAGCGCAGCGTGGGCAGGATCTTTCACAAGTAGGCGATGGCATCAAGCTGTGCGACCTTGGAGATGCGGTAGTGGATGACCAGGAAAGCAAACACCATTTGGAACGCAGCTGTGTATATTGAGGGCATGTTTCGATAACTGGAAGGATATCTAGATGGAAGGAGGGCTTTCAAAGATGATGAGAATTGAGGGATTCTTCCGACAGAGGACCTGTTATGGTAAACATGTCTTGCTATGATGCAATGGACATGCGATGCGATAGTTCAGAAGTAATCAATTGAATGAACTCTCTGTACATCTTTAATCATATGAACACTGTGTGACTCAACGTGATGTCTAACTCCAGAATCAATCATTTCCCGTTGCAAATGGACTAGGTGAGTGAGAGAACCGTCGTACCATACAATGAGCCCCACTCAAGCTAATTTGTATCTTCATGTGAAGTCTATCAGAACTATTTCAATTTGTCCATGACTCAGAATATGTTTGGTGTGACGTGATAGATGGCGTAAATTACGGGGTCACTGCGGAGCAGTGAGTGCAACACATAGCCAGCGAAAGTATAATATTGAAAAGAAAAATGAGTATAGGTTGCCAAATAAATCATTCTATTGCGTTCAGAAAACTCTTTAACTGGAGGGTACCTTTACTTCAAGCCCCAGACTCGGTCATGGTATTCAAGACTCGGTAGTCGAAGACTCGAAGTCCCACGACAGCATTCGAGCACGATGTAGTGAAAATCTCGATTCAAATCTTACCACCGGGCATTCGTCTTTTGGTTTGCAGCGAATATTCTTGTGATTCAGTGGGAAATGTCTTCCAATATTTTCTGCGTAGTGAGCGAAACCGATCAAAGGCTCACCGTGTGCTATTAGCGATACCAAGCGATGAAAAAATCGTTCAATCTCAAAGTTTCTAAGGAGGCTTTCTTCAAAGATTATTGCGGGTGTTCCTGGGTAATGAGATGTTGATCAGGTACATGATATAGGCAGTGATTGTTAAGACATAGCTAACCAGTCAGAGTGAGACGTCGCGGGAGAGGAACTGAACGATCGAATGTTTATACATTTGCGATATGAGAGGAGCTTGTAGCTTTTAGGAATGTATCAAAGGAAATGAAGCGAATGATTCCGTAGAGAGATTAAAGAAACATGGTGACAGGTCAATCTCAAATTGTTATGTCAAAAAGAGGCGTTCATTCAATTCTTTTTGATTCGAGGATGATCCCACCGGAGAAGGTTTTCGGAAGCCTCACGCGGGCTTTAGAGCTAGATAGCGTTACGTCCGGCCTCATAAATAAGCAACTGAACTTAGAAGAATAGGGCATGTTTCTGGAGCTAGTCAATAACGTTCAAGGAAACTTATCTGCATTTTCTATTTCATGTTGTAGTCTTCCTTACAGCCAACAGAAACTGTAAGTATACTTGGGGCATATCGTGATAATACAATATGCGGTCTTCAAGGAAGATAGACGGTGTACATAAACACTTCCGTACCCTTTCTAGACGAATGATGATAAGTCGGCAATTAAACAACATCAATTGGTAGATAAGACAATGTTCATACGGCCGGCAAGCCAATGTATAGGTGCCACCCCAAATCGCCATTGGGACTAAATGTTGCGTGACGCTTCAGCCTTGGCATGATGCCGTGTTCAGCAGCAAAATCAAGCCGTTATCGGATAACTACATCTCGAAAGACATATAAGTACTTCTATTTAATTTCTTTATTTGTTCTAATAATTGGTGAATTTTTCCCTCCCCATTCATCTTACGCGAGAACATCGGCCGTGACAATGGCATCGGACCAGAAGCTTCAAGTTGCTATTGTTGGTGCAGGAATCGCAGGTCTGACTGCTGCGATTGCGTTGAAGCATCATCCTCGTATCGAAGTTCACATCTACGAGCAGGCGACGGAACTCCGAGAGATCGGCGCATCCATTGCGCTGGGGCCGAATGGAATGAGAACATTGGATAGATTGGGAATCCATAATGCACTAGACGATGAGATCGCATTTCGAAACCGGAAGACGGGCTTCCCTCACATCTACAGGTGAGACCTTTTCGAGCTTTTGATCGTGTATCTGAATGGTGGGCTGATCAGATTTTAGACACTATAAGACAAATGAGATTGTATCCGTTGATGGGTACAAGGGCCAAGTGGAAGACCGCCACCAAACATCGCGATTCTATCGAGCCCATCTACAGCAAGCACTGTTAGAGCACATTGATCCTACGCAGCTGCACCTTGGAAAGACATTCGTATCGTCCGAGATCAATCAATCCAGCAAGAAACTGACGATCAAGTTCCTTGATGGTACGAGTGCCACAGCGGAAATATTGCTCGGCACCGATGGCATCAACTCGCCCGTCCGAAGATCCTACAAGCCAGACTCAGCTGCAAAGTGGACCGGATGGGTGACATTCCGCTCTGTGTTCCCAATCTCACACGTCGCACACATCCGCGATCTACCTGATGAAGCTAACCATTTCTGGGGCCATGATCGCACAGTCTTCCTTTCGAAACTCGGCAAAGATCTGTTCACGTTTGTCGGGAGCTACCAGAGCGATCCAAACGCCGAAGATGCGCCCTGGAAACAATCTACCTGGAACGCGGATGGCGATGTGGAGCTCCTTCGGGAGTACTACAAAGACTGGAGTCCTCTGATAAGGCAAATCGTTGATGCAGTCCCATACACCCGCATCTATCCCAATGCCTCAGGCCAAGGACTAGACTCATGGATTCTAGGGAATGGAAGGGTGACGTTAGCTGGTGATGCTGCACATGCACATGGAGGTGCTTTCGCAGCTGGTGGAAGTCTCGCAATCGACGACGCCTGGGCATTTGCATCGTCACTTTTACAAGCATTCCCTACAGATGCGACAAAACTCCCAAGTGACGAAGACATCTCGCGTGCGCTGAGAGTGTACAACAACACGCGCAAACCGCATACAGATCGAGTCTTAGAAACTGTGCACAAGGGCAACAATGCCAGAGTTGCTGCGATCGGAAAATCGGAAACAGATGAACAGTTGAGGGCTAGGTTCCAGAATCGGATCAATCCGACTTGGATACACGAACATGACGTGCAGGAAGCGTTCCGAAAGGCTGTCGAGAAAGAGAAACATACGCTAGGCGTACAACCACGACTGTAAACTTGAATACCGGCAAGGGGGTATATAATTCACAGAATCTACTATTTGAACATAGAAAACAGACAAAAGAAACTGATCCAATCCAAAACAGACTATGTAAGCTCAAGCTAATTGTTAATACTGTAGGAAAACAACACCTCATCATTTGCGTGTCCCTCGAGCAATTACAACTTGAATGCGGATTTAAAATGAGCCGATCGCATTGCTGCTCACGAAGCGTCTTCAGCACAAATGATTTCCATGTTCCAATAGGACTTGATCCAAGACTCATCTGGCGTGTAAGGGCAGATGCGTTTCCGATGTACATGGCTGTTCGTTCTAAGCCCATCAAGATGCCAAAGCCCACCAACCCTGTCCCCAAAGTATGAATATTAAGGCCTGAGCATTATTAGATATCGAACTGGAACAGATGCACACCTTGCAGTTCCAATAATCGGCTAATGTGCAATTATCATGTCAATTTTCACGATTTTTTCTCAGCTCCCCCACTTAGCGAGACTTGACCCACCGCCCAGTCCTAATCTAGCTCTCAATAAGACACCTAACACTTAACATCCACAATGTCGATTCCACGCAGGGAAAAGGTCACCGTTGCTCATTCAACTGCCTATCAATGACAATCTATATATCTGTTATACTCGACGAAGAAGCCTCATGTTGTACATTCGACAGGGCCGGTAGCTCAGGGGTAGAGCGGTAGACTGCAGTGCATCATCTATTACAGGCGATCAAACTCGCTTTCTATAGGTCACCGGTTCGACTCCGGTTCGGCCCTTTTGTTTTTTTTGCCCTCGTTGTCTTCTTGCCTTTGCAGGAAGAAAGGTGTGAGGCAAAACAGCGATTGTGGTGTTACGTGCAGTGGTGATGTCTGCGTTGTATGGGGCTCGGTTGGCGAGGACACCTTTTCTTTTTGCACACTGCTGTTGAGCGTATTCAATCACTTAAGCAAAGAGGGTGATCAAGATTCTTGATAGGTGATATTAATGAAATAACCCGTACTATCTTCGATACTTGGATTGCTGAGAAGTTGTCATGGTAAGATATCGTCAAGGAATACTGAAAAGTAAAAACATTTCTCATTGTGAACCCGTCTCTCAGCCTAATAAGGAAGCCGGAAATAGTCCTGGCCACCTACTGTTTTCACAGTATAAGTTGCGAAGACTTAATAAATATCTTTAATTTTTGATTTACTGCCCTTTGTAATGTCTCTGTAATCAATTAAATATCCTAATCCTCGGCATCGTACCCCTTGCTATGACCTAGCCCTCGAAGAGCAACTGTATGGTCTTGTTCTTCCTATCTGACCTTATACTCACGTCATTGCGGAGCAAAA
This sequence comes from Aaosphaeria arxii CBS 175.79, assembly GCF_010015735.1. Classification (NCBI taxonomy): domain Eukaryota; kingdom Fungi; phylum Ascomycota; class Dothideomycetes; order Pleosporales; genus Aaosphaeria; species Aaosphaeria arxii. The sequence continues at coordinate 1,041,988 of NW_022983478.1, forward strand.
AATCCCATCCCAAGAAATTTAGATCTTGAAAGTGGGAATTCCTTGGAGACATGCGCACGTTGTGATAGTGGCCAGCAAGCGTAACAAGAACTTGGTCATTCTCGTGAAGTCCAAGAGCTTGGTAAGCCTTGTATTTAATTAGCAGATGTATTGTTCAACAAAGATTAGTTACTTACTTGGGATGACAGGTATGTGTAGTATGCTCCGGTATTAACCATGAAAAACACCCATTTACATTGTCCCTCGAATCGTACAGTGCTGGCAACAACTGGTCGCCTTTTGGGGCCAAATAACATCCCTTGCAGTGTTTTTTGAGCTTCATCAGCTTCTTGTTTCGAGGCTGTAGCTAAGTAAGGTATCCCAAAGAGCTCAGAAAGATCGGTTCGCATATCTTTATCCTGTAAATCTGAGATGGAGACGTCAGAGAGTACTGACTCTGCGTCATCGCCATAATGAATATCTACCCAACGGCCCTTGGCTATATCTAATTGGATTAACGCCTCCTCGAATTGTCGTACTAGATTAGGTTGTGCCTCCAACCGCTTCTTGATTGTATCGTAGGAGTAGTGCGGTGGTTCTGCTTTTGTTGAGAAAGTTCGTAACGTGAATGGTCGTAGACGATTGGGCTGGCAAAGGTTTCTTCTCAGGAGGTTCGCACCCTGCAGGCTGATGCGCTTAGCCATGGTGTGCGTACTCGTATGCACACAGTCAGTGAAAGTAGTGTTTTATGACTACAGCAGGGCATTCGTGAGGTTTTATCACGAGGAGCTAAGACTGTTTACTGGCTCCAGCACGCTCTTACATAAGTTTGTTGTTGGGACAGAGAAATGCATGAGTCGTCGAATTCACTAGTCACGGCATTAATTTGCTCATAATGGATTTGTTGAGGGCATTGTTTTCTGCTACAGGCGGTTCTCGTTGGGACTGAGTACCTTCTAGTCGGGACTGAGGACCTTCTCGTCGGGACTGGCCTTCTCGGTAGGGCGGTGGTTCTTTGTTGTAGTAGGGAATCGATTGAGCTCCGGGGTCTAATTTAATAGGTCCAGGCTCCAATCCTACAGATTTATTACCTGCATTGTGGCGGTCGTCGTCTTGTTCCCGCTATTGGTCGATTGGTGAAAGATCTGGTACCGCGCGTCCTTGGCCAGATTCTTTAAGAACCGCCTCGAAATATTGTATTCTTTTACGGAGTTATCTTGCCACTGCTTTCGAATTCCCGCAACTTTGTTCATGTGAGCGGAAGCAAAGCCATCTAGACCGATGAAGACTTACCTTTTCCGACCATCACGAGAATCGAATTTTGTGGACGTAATCATGGTGACAGAGACGCAGCCATTTCACCTGTGGACGAGTTTCAGATGCAAGTGACATTCAGATTACGAGGCGGCAATTAAACTTAAAAAAATAACAGGGCTCATGAACACATATCTTGACTCGAGGGTGGATCTACCAAGCTATGATGATCTTTAGCATCGCGGGGCCCCGGATTCTCCAGGAAAAGGTTAAGCGACCAGTGCTGATTTGCAACACGGACCACACGAATTACATTGCTATCATGTTGGGAAACATAGTAAGGGAGCGTGCTATGTTTCACGTAGAAGTATTATCGAGTGAAAAAATGGCTACAGCAGACGCTCAGAACCGACCTCGTGACAGAAACTTATTAGGTATATCCACCCACTTCGCTCGTAGGTACTCGCAGACATTCTTCCCTAGTGTGTCGTATGTGCTTGTCGAGTTGAATCCACGATCAAGATGATCCCTGAGCAGGAAATGCACTGCTCTGATTCCAGGAATCTCAAAGCGCTCGATCTTGCCCCCTTTGTACTCCTCATCAAGCAGGTGTTTGATCTTGTCAATGGTAAGCAATGATCGCAGCCAGTCCCATTCATCATCGTGCCGGACGTAGAATCCAACATTGGCATCGGATGCCTTGTCACCAGATCGACCACCCACGACCCAACCTAGAGGACCGCGCGTAGTTGGGCCGTATTGTTTCAAATCTACGGGGTCCTTTGTTTCGTAGCTTAGCTGGTCGCGGGGATATTCTTTGAGTCCTAGCGATGGACGCACATCGATAGTCTTATTGTCTAACCATGGCAGCACGACACGATGTTGAACTTCAGACTGTGGGAGTAACGAGACGTAGTACTCATAGTACACTTTTCCCTCTGACTGGCGCTGATCGTTCCCTAGCGTCCAACCTGGGCAACCCTGGAGACCATTGTCCATGCACCAGCGGTTGAATCCAGGCACGTCTAGTGTGGATTTGTCCACCAACTTCTTGTTCTTCGTCTGAACGAAGATTCTCAAATCGCAGGTCGCAACGTCTTGGTTCCGTGGATTGTCCGGACAGTACCCATTCAGACTGAACTTGAAGCACGACAGTTCCTTAGCTGCGTCCCCAGCCGAGTATCGCACTTGCTTCTCGATCCACTCAGCCTTGGCTTCGAGATCGATGCCGCAAATGTAGACGTGGAACTCGGCTTGATAGCCTCCGAAAGCTGTCATTCCGACTTTCGTGGTGGTTGGAGGCGGAAGCCCCTTGACGCCAGTGACTCTCACACGGTTTTCACCCTCCTGCGTCATCACGACACCTTCGAGGTTTGCCGTCACGTCGGAGCCGAAGTACAGCGGTCCTTGGACCTCGTACAGGAGCTGCGAGGCGACGGTGCCGACTGAGACTTCGCCGCCAGTGTCAGGCTCTTTGTTGATCGCACAGCTACCGTCCGCATACAGCTCGGCGATTGGGAAACCAAGATTGGTGCAGCCGTCCATCAAGCTCTTGAAGCCGGAGAAGTAGCCGCCGCAGACGTACGCAGCACACTCGATGAGATGACCGCAGATGAGGCTGCCCGCGATCTGGTCGAAGTCTTTATCCCGGTTCCATCCGTGCCACCACATTCCAGCTGCTGTGAGTTAGTTCTGCCCGAAAACACTGGAGTATAGGATACTTACCTCCAACAGCGGGTGCAGCATCAGCAACGCGGCCACAGATCACAATGTCGGCACCATTGTTCAACGCCTCTGCGATGCCCGCGCCGCCTAGATAACACTGCGCGTAGATGGGCATGTAACCCCAGTCCTCGAGCGCCTCGCCCGTCATCAAACTCGTGAAAACCTCCCCTTGCTTGATGAGTCTATTCACCGTGTCCGTGACCTCATCCCCCACCACATACGCAACCTTCAAAGCGAACCCCTGCCTCCTGACCTCCTCTTCCACCGTCTTCGCCAGAAGCAACGTGTCTGACGCTCCGGCATTGACCGCGACTTTGATCCCCTTCCTGGCAATATCGGGAAGGGCAGGGGCGAGATTCTCCACAAACGTCGGATCGAAGAGGCCAGCCGGCTCACCCCCCGACAACCTCCCCTCCCGGCGCAGCTTCTCGTTGTCGACCTTCTGCGCGCCGTGCAGCGTCATGGTGCATTCGGACAGCCAGTCGCCGACAATGACGTCGACGTCGAGCTTTGCGAGGGAGCTGATGGCGCGCTGGCGGTCGGAGAAGCCGCCTGATGCGCCGGCGATGCGGACGGGTCGTCTACTACTACTGCTACTACTATTTGCACCGCCGGATGACTCCAGACGCCTGTTTGAAGAGCCATTGGAGATGCCGTTGGAGGTTCCATTGGCTGAGTTTGCGGTAACATTGGAGAGAAAAGACATTGTGTGGATTGGTAACGTCGACTGCGGATCCCTGGGTCACGGCGGGAGGCCATTTATGCTGGTTACCACGTCGCTCTCGTCCTCGCAGTCCCCCCGCCTACCCGCCGTAGCGGTATCTGCTGCATCATCCATGGAAGCAAATGCATCATGGGATGGGAGGGTGGAAGGTCGATACTCACCCACTCGAGGTCGCAGGAAGTGTAAAGCAACGCACCGCTAAGCTCCGCGATCGACCTATCAGAGCGGGGTTGTGCGAACATCAACCCCTCCGATGCATTCGGTAAACATCATCCACGGCGCCATTGTCCATCTGGCTTGCACTCGCACTTCGCGATTTCCTCTAGGCTCGGGATGTCGGATTCTCGGATGTTGTTCCGATGAGTGGGAAGTATGTACGAAAAGTACCTCGTATGGCTCAGGAATAAAGGCGATGGATTTCCAACTTGGGCGAAGGAACTCCAACCCATCTACTACCTTTGCTGTTCCACAAGATTTGACCTAAGGTCGCAACATTGACATATTGCACATCCTTTCGATCAATTGAAGCCACCCACAATGTCCCTCAAAGACAAAGTCATCGTCATCACAGGCGCAGCATCAGGCATGGGTCTCGAAACCGCGCGACTCCTCGCCAGCCGCGGCGCGAAGCTCTCCCTCGCCGACGTGCAGGAGCGCCCGCTCCGAGAAATCGAATCCGAGCTCTCGAAGTCAGGGGCGCAGGTCATGGCGCGGGTCGTCGACGTCAGCAAGCGCGGGGACGTGGAGTCGTGGATCGAGGAGACGGTGCGGGAGTGTGGGAAGCTGGATGGCGCGGCGAATCTGGCGGGCGTGATTGGGAGGCAGAATAACACGGCGAGGATTGAGGATATCGATGATGGGGATTGGGATTTCATTATGGGGGTTAATGCGAAGGGGTTGTTGCATTGTTTGAGGGCGCAGATTCCGAATATGAGGGATGGGGGGAGTATTGTGAATGCTGCGAGTATTCTGGGGCTTATTGGGTCAAAAAAGAGCATTGCGTATGTTGCGTCCAAGCATGCAGTTGTTGGAATGACGAGAGCGGCGGCAAAGGAGTGCGGTGAGAGGAATATCAGGGTGAATTGCTTCTGCCCGTAAGTTGCTCGACATCGAAGATCATGTGTTCAGGCTGATTTAGAATTACAGTGGCCCGATTGATACTCCAATGTTTAGGCAATCTGCAGAGATCAGAGGCACGAAGATGGATACGAGTTTCCTTGCCCTTGGAAGAGCAGCAGATCAAAAGGAGGTTCCGCCACTGATTGAATTCCTACTTTCAGATGCGGCGTCATTCATTACGGGGAATGCGATGCCAATAGATGGTGGATGGTACTGTTGATAGCGGTAGCATTCAAGTTTCTATATTATATCAACATCTCAGGATATGATCTAATTAGCGATGTACTCTCTTGTACTACTTGCCTGTAGTAGCCCAACATAAGCTCTATTCTTCATATCTCGCATGTTCATAATCTGCTGTAATGTCTTTACTGAATTTTCATTGATAAACTTGGCTTCCGTGTCTGCTCTAATTGTGAGAAACATCATATGCCATAGTCCATCCTTATCATCCAGAATCAATTGAGAACAGCATGCATTCCTAATTGCCGGTCCTGCCAACGCCTGATGTCTCACCTCCGATCCGATCCCAAATCTCCGACATCATTAATACAACGGAAAGGAAGTGCATTATCAATTTCCCCATTTCCTCATCCAATCTGTCGTCCACGTCTGATATCTTCCGGGAACAATACACGATGGCTCTTCTCATTCTGTATTACGCTTGCATTACAGCACTCATTCCCTTGTTAAATTCATCGCAGGCATCCGCGCTGACTACTCAGTATCCCAGACTCCAAGCCCAAGATAAGTCTTAATTCGTTAATTTCCGTACTGCACTGCTAGCGTGCCACGAAACCACAGATATAATTGCAATAAATAACCCATCCTCACAACCCAACGCTCAAAGCTTCGACCCCCTCTCCTGCTCCAACTTCTCCCTAATCGGCCCCAGCAACGCCCTCGTCATATCCTCCGCCTCCAGCTCCTTCCCCGTGCCCTCTCCCGTCGGCTCCGGGATCCCCCACTCAGGCAGCACCTTCGCGCCCGCCATATCCAACTGCAACAACGTACCGCACGGGAACTCCTTCTCCTGCAGCAGGCGCAGCATGTTGCTCGCTACGTCGTCCGGGCTCAGGGCCTTTGTCTCCGCGAACGAGAACTGGCTTTTCTTGTCCGAGGTGAAGAGGGGAGTGTTGACAAGGCCCGGGCAGATTCCCGTGACTTTGACGCCCGTGAGGGGTTCGGTGTCTTTGAGCGACTTCACGAAGCCGACGATGGCGTGCTTGGTCGCGCAGTACAGGGGCGCCGCGATGCTGCCTGCTATGCCGCCTATTGAGGACTGCGGTCGTGTTAGTGGGACGATGCGTTAAGGAAGCAAGCAACCCGATGAATTAGGTTGATAGACAAGTAATGTCAATATCAAAATCCCATCACGTGAATCCATCCCATTCCATCCAACAACCATACAACTAAAGATTGAAAGCTCAAAAAGAAAGAAGGAAATGGATGACTCACAATAATACAAACACTCGCCCTCTTCCCCCTCCCCAAACTCTTCTTAATCGCCATCCTCGTCAACTTAACCGGATGCTCGACGTTGACTGCACACTGCTTGTACCCTTGCTCTTCCGTATCCAGCCACCAGCTGGAGAACGGGGGTTCGAAGAGCCCCGCGCAGATGCCGTACGCGTCGGGCACGTCGCCCCATTTCGCCTCGCAGGCTGCGAACAGCGAGGCGAGGTCGGACCAGCGCGTGACATCGGACTGGACGAAGAGGACGGTGGAGGGGTGGGCGGTGAGGAGGGTGGTGAGGGCGGGGGTGGGGTGGAGGTCGGAGATGAGGAGGCGGGCGCCGAGGGAGTGGGATTGGTGGGCGAGGGAGAGGCCGATTCCTGGGGGAGGATGTGAGGTTGTGGTTGTGGAGGTTTTGAGAGGAGGATGTGTTGGGGATGGGGTTGGGTTGGGGGAGACCTACCTGATGCTCCACCTGTGATCAGGAGGATCTTCCCCTTGAGCGGTTGGTCGATTGAAGACATCTTGTTTCTTTGATCTTTACTTTTACTTAGCCTTTCAATTAAGCAGACAATACGAGAATATCCTATTTCCAAAATATAGGAATCCGCAATTGAACTTTATATGCACGACAATGATGGCTGTCCCTAAACGATAATAACGGGGCGAGTTGATTGTCGTCCCAGGGTGTCGGGTAAGGAGAACCGAGACTCTGGTTGGGCGACTACTGGGGGGATGGGGGGGTTACGGAACATAAAGAGCGGAGAGAGAGCGGGGAGGGGGGGACCTACATGGTTTTTATTTATTTGCTTCTTGTACGAGTGCGAGTTAGTTGCACGAATTGTTAATTCGAAGACCTTCCGATTCCAGACTAATTCATGATTGTCCTCGAGTCAACTATAGACTTTTACGAGGTCCGGAGAGATGAATGGGTTCGCTTATCTGTGTCGTTGCCGCATGGCATGAATTTAGGTCACTATGAATGTACGTACATCTACAAAGTGCATATTTAATGGATCGGGACTTGACCTCCCATTCTCCCCACAATTTTCCCATTCTTGTTGACCTCGTCAGGAAACATTGAACACATTTTCGGACAACTTTAGGAGTAACCAGTAACGTGTAAGGGTTTTTTTTGTTCCTACTTTACATTTCGCGTGAAGATGATGACGGCGGAGCTTGGATTGCTCCATAACGATCCATTCATTTCTCTCCTAGAAAAAAGGCATAACATACCCCAATGCCCCCGAGACATAGAGACACATGAACCATTCTAGCCCCGTGTCCCCGTCCGTTTCGTCTCGTTTCGTCTCATCTCACGCAACGACCAAACCAGCATCACAGAAGCGACACGCACACGACTCTGGACCCCCTTACTTCCCCAAACCGACACCACGAATAGTCAAAGGCTTGAATCAATCACACACGTAGAAGGAACCTCTTACAGTTCATCATTTCTCAAACTCATTAATTGACTCCATCCTCCCCATCCCTACGCTATAAAACCCCCCAAGATTCAAAGATCTCAAAAACATTGCGAGGCCAAAGGAATAGAATAGTAGTACAATATGCGTCGCTAGCTGCCTTAATGCGCCTGGGGGTGGGTTGGGTGATTATTTACATGTGAATTAATTGATGAACTTGTCTGGGTTAATTTCCAGAGGTTCGTGCGAAGGGTTGATGTCTTTGGTGTTGACGTTTGATGATGGGTGATGTGATGGTGGCGATTGTGGTAAGAACAATTCGCGATGCCTCTCCTCGTTCCGGTAGGGTTGATGTCGACGGGGTGTTGATCATCGTTGTTGGTGGATGAGGCGGGTTTTTATGTCCTGGATGGGGCGCTTTTGGGTTGCTGCTGCTGCTATATTGCGAGTCGGTGCACTTGATTGCGTGCGTTGATCGCGAGGCGATCGAGGGGAAATGAGCTGCCTGTGGAGCTCACTTCCAGTTCAGCTTGCTGGAATCGAGTCGGGAATGTAGTGTCTGCGCGATTGCACGATTCCGAAGTCGATCTCTCAGACGTGGATGCTGTCCCATGAAGGAAAGCTCTCGTCGCAGCTGTCTCAGTGTCTCGGTCGATGGATCCAAGGTTTGAAAGGATTAAAGAAGGTCCAAACCACCCTTCTCACACATCCAACCCCTCCAAGCAAGCCATGACAATCTTCCCCAACTTCCACCTCTCCCTCCTCTCGAACACCTTCTTCGCCCACTTCAGCGCCGCCTCCCTATCGCCGTCCGCCACACCCACAACCTGCATCGCGCCCGCCATGCCCCCGCGGACGAGCTGCCACGCAATCATAAACGCCTTGCACGCATACAGCGTCAGCCAGGGGGCCTCCCCCGCCGCATCGACCGTCTGATCGAGGTACCGCAGGAACCAGTCGACGTGCGGCTGGATCGACCCGCAGAGGTTGGATTCGCAGAGGAACTCGCACGACGGCGCGAGGTCGATGAGGTGGTGTAGGGCTGCATCGACGCTGGTGCCGACGAGCCCGCCCGTGTGCGACGGCGACCACATCTGCATTTCGATCATCGCGGCCTGCCAGGTGGTTTCGCAGAGCGCGGCGTGCGGGGACGAGTCGATGGCGTTGGGTTGGGATTGCGGCTGGGATTGGGCGCGCACGAGCGGGCTGAGCGCGAGGAGGGACTTGCGCAGCGGGTCGAGTCGCTCCATGCTGAGCATGCCGGTCATGGTGGACCAGCCGGAGATTTCGCGCGCGCTGGAGACGAGGAATTGGGTGATGTTGATGGTGCCGTAGGGGTCGAATGCGGGGATGGAGCTGAGGTTCGTGCTGTCGGATGCCAGGATTCGTCGGACGGCGTCGTGGTAGCGGATGGGAGGGCCGCTGTGTCGAGCGACCAATTGGCGATGCGCCCACTCGCCGGATGATGATGCGGTCCAGTAGGTTTCCGGGCAGGGGAGGTCCTGTTTTATTTCGAGGTGGGAGAGTGAGCGCGGGATGGAGAGGAATTGGTACCAGAGGGTGTCGATCTGGTGGACGGCGTAGAGGGTGCGTTTGTGCGATTCGGCCTGGACGAAGTGTCGCCACAATGAATCAAGATCTTCAGTCACAGTGGCATCGTTAGGGGGTGGGTTCATGAGCCCGATCGCGCGGGCCAGAGAGCATATCTTGGAATGGGTCTTCAGTCCATACGCCGAGTCCTTATCGCAGGAATACATCATGGCGAAAACTTGGAGAAGGATATACGTCTGCACCATGATAAGGCCGTGGGCGGTCTCGTCGACGTGGTCCTCTTCCGCAGCGATAAGGGCACGGGCTCGGTGGAAACATCGCAGGGAAAGGGCCGAACCCGAGCCTGCCTCGTCTCCAGCATCCGGGTCCTCTCCATACTGGTAGCCAAGACAGAGGATGCCGAGGAGCAGAGGTCTGGCAGCGCGAGATGCTTGAAATGTTGGTTGATGGAGGAAGGGGAGAAAGTTGGATGCATAGGTAAAAAACAGGTCGCACCCGCGGAGTTGTTGCAGACTGGATGGCATCCATTCATCTTGGATCTGTGATAGGCCGTCCAGGGACAGGAGGGGATCGGGACTCCACTGGTCGAAGTTGAAGTTGGCCAAGGTGTTGTCGTATGGTATTGACTGCACTGTCGCTGGACTAATGTGTGAATTTTCCTGTGGGCGGAGAAAGGATGCCAGGAGGAGGGAACTTGGATCCATCTCGACGGCATTGAAACGCTCATCGAACTGCGGCTGTGACTGTGGCTGCGACTGTGCCTGTGAGTGCGGCTGCGAAACCATGCTGTAATTATCAGCAGAAGAGGTTCGATTTAATTCATTCTCGTCTTCGGAATCGTGAGCCTGCGAATGTGAATCATGTCGCGTCGACTTTGGCGAGATGGACATGGAGGCTGAAGGAGTGGGTGATTTCTTCTCTTGTTGCGTTTGACAGCCCGCCCGGTCGCTGCCAGCAGCGGACGCCTGCGACTGCGACTGACGCTTCCTGGGTCGCTGGACTTCATTAGGATGCTTCCGCTTCAAGTGTCGAAGTCGCAAGTCAGGCCGCGAGAAGGTCGCATTGCAGATGTGGCAAGATAGCGAGGCATCGTCCTGGGAGGAAGAATGGACGGCAGCGTGTCGCTTCAGGTTCTCATGTCGTGTGAATCTACTCTGGCAGATGGGGCACTGGAATGGTTGGAAGGCCGCCTGTTTCTCTATGGGAGTGGTGGCTATTGCAGAGACGGACATTGTAGAGGAGGACACGCCCACTCAAGTAGGCAATGAAGGGATGGTTTAGGAAGTAGAGAGTTGCGCGAGAGATGGAAGAATTGGCATCATCGGGATTGGGCACGCGGAGACAAGACAGAAAGAGGAGACACTGGGGGGGGGTTATTGGTGCATGGAGGCGGCTCACACGCACACTTGTTAGTTACCCCAGATACGACAGACCTTCCGAAGGGTTGCCCCCCGCAAGTAAGTTGCACGTTATCAAGATAGTCGGCTTTTTGGATGGACAATGATTGGACGGATGGGAAGGTGTTATCTTCCTGTCGGATAGGGAACTGGATGCTGTTCGAGTTAGAGCCGATGGATTAGTATGGAGATGGCCTGAAGTAGTTGGCTAATAGTATGGAGATGGTGAGGAATAGTAAGGAATAGTCAAGGAATAGTCAAGGAATAGTGGATGGATGGGGAAGCATGACTGGTTCATGTCACTTTAGGCCAGAAGCCGGGCTGTCGGCGGTCGGGTGTGGGTTTAGGATATTCCGCACTTCGGCGATAGGTTTTCTCACATATTGACGTTGGTAAGAACAGGTATTAAAGGTGCAGGGAGAGCCTCAATTTGTCCTACAGAATGCACATGCATATCGTACCTTTAATAATGAGACTACCAATCTACTTACTACTGGCGATACTTAGAATGCCTACCAAGTACATGGTGACTGTGCTCTGTCGGCGATGGACGTTCTCACATATTCGCACACAGCGTCACATAGACGGCGTATAATTCATCATGGCAGTCCCCGTTCAAGCCGTTACCCGTTTACGTAACGAGTACATGCATCATTACCTGTAATTACTTATAACTAGCCTCCAGCACTTATTCAATTAAAATACTAGTTAAAAGGTACGAGGTAAGCAAATCCGGCTTACATCGGATCCATACTCGTATTGATATGGGGATAATATGGGGAAGTAAACGAATGAATAGATTATTGACTCTTTACAATAAGATAAGTAGGTAAGTATCTTCCCTCCATCAGTACGACTCGGTTCGAGTACAAAGAATGTAATGTGATAATAATAATAATGATAATGATAATGATGATGCGCAGCATAGCTAAGTCTATCATTGCTCCGATTCTACTCGACTATGTACAAACAACAATGCAAGCAACCGGCAGCTCTAGTAAATCAATCAAACAACGCACTGGAAATCTGATAGTACCGAGTGCTATTCCCCTCCTGACTGGCAGAGAGAGCCCGTCATATCTGAGTGAAAAACACATATTATATACCCGTGTCGTATTGGCCTTGATTGTATGAAATCATGTCGAAAGACACATTCTAGTACATCTCGTACCTCCAGCCGAGAGACACCATCTCCTCCGTGACGCCACCCTTGACGACCTTTGCGATCTGGTCAGGGTCGCCCGAAGCAAGACGCCTGTTCTCGCGGTTGACGAGCCACTTGTAGAAGGTGATGGTGAGGGCGAAGAGGACGGCACAGCCCATGAGCGTTCCGAACGCGGCGTAGAACTGAGGGGGAGCGAAGTACAGGTACGAAGCCCAGATGTTCGAGGTGCCACCGATGGCGTTGACGAGGGCGGAGGCGGCCGCGCGCTTCGAAACGGGACGGGCGAGATGCAAGTTGATGGTCTTGTAGAGTACGAGCTGGGGTCCGACGGATGCGAAGGGGAGGATCATCATGGAGAAGTAGCGGGCTCCGACGTTGAGAGTCGCCATGGGGATGATGTACATGCCGCATGCCGTGGCGATGCAGCCAATGATGATCGGGTAGGCGGTGTTCTTGCGGTCAGAGTACCACATGAGAACCCAGTAGACCATACCGGCAAGGACGTAAGGGGGTGCGGTGAGGAGAAGACTGGTGGTTCCGCTGTATCCGAGGGAGGCAACGAGCGTGGGGAAGTAGTTGGCGATAGAACCCTGCGCCTGGGAGAGCAAGTTGCAGAAGATCAGAATCAAGAGCTTGGGGTCGGACAGAGCCTTGGAGAATCCCTTCCAGGTGCCCTCGTTCTCAGTTCCCTCTGCCGCACCAGCCTCGGACTCGATGCGCCACACGGCGAGCTCACGCTGGACGGGGGTGAGGATCTTGGAGTTATGAGGGAACTCGGGCATCAAGAACGCGCAGATACTTCCAATGCCGACGGTGGCGCATCCCTCGATGATGAAGAGCCATTGCCATGCGCGGATGCCGTGCGTCCCATCCAAATGGAAGATGCCAGCTGCGAACAAGCCACCGAAGGCATTACCGAACTGCTGCGCGATGTAGAGAGCGGCGATACGCTTGCCAAGTTCGCCCTTGGTGTACCAGGCACTGAGGTAGTAGATGGCACCGGGGAAGAAGACAGCCTCAGCGACACCGAGAATGGCACGCACAGCCAGCAGCTGACCGTATGTCTTGACGGCGGCAGTGGAAGCTGAGATGGTTCCCCAGATGATGACGGCGCAGCAAATGTACATTCCAGGACGAGAGATCCTTGAGATGATGAGGTTGGAGGGAATCTGGAAGGGCAAGTATCCAACGAAGAGAATCGAGATGGCAGTGGCGAATTGCTGAGTGGTCATGTTCAGATCGTGCATGATGCCCTGCAACTTCGCAGCAGCCAAGTTCTGACGGTCGATGTAGTTCAAGATGTAAAGGATACCGATAATGGGCAAGACTGCGCAAAGGGAATAAAATGTTAGCATAAGACGAAATCGACCATGTTACAATGGCAATACATACTGATCATGTCGATCTTGCGAACCAGCTTCTTGTTCAGCTGCTGGATCTCCTCCTGACTGAGATTTCGGAGGCTGTCCGGCATTCTGTCGTCCCGCACAACGACCTCGCCGTTGATGTCAGTGTTGGTTTTATTCAACTCGACATCGGTCGAAGGCATCTGCTTGAGGTCGTGATCCATGGCAGTGTCGGGGTGCCGTGGCCGTTCTGATGAGTTGAAATTTTCCAAAGACGAGAAGGCTCTTTTTGACTGTTTCGCAGCACCGATGAGGACTCGAGCAACACTGGATGTCAACTGATCGACTTCTTGCTACAACTTCGAGTCCTTTTTGTGCTCTTCTGAGCACTGTTCAGCACCATCCCCAGCTCGATGCCGAGATAAGGACTGGGAGGAGCGCTCCAGCGATATCAGCGTGCCCCAGCTTAGCGGTTAGCCTAGCCTAGTCGCTTATCTCTAGAATCTGGGGTATTGGGATTATTCACATGAATAGCCCGAGTCGTGTGGCTTGTCTCGACTTTCTGGCGCCGAATCAGCGTCGGTCGAAATCAAAGCCTCGAGAGAGCTCCTCCCTGTGGGTCGGCACTAACTCCGCACTTATTCCAGGGTCCACCTCGTTACGAAACAACAACTAGGACTAGACTGCTATGTGAATACTAACCGACTACTATGGTACTCATCCACCCAGAAGGGAAAAGGGTTAATGCGTCACATTGCATTGCATACCCATACCATTGCATGCCAGATTGACGGTGCTCCTCATTGTCATTGCCATGTGTGAGCACGCAATGAAGAAACTATGCTCCACGATAGCTTTCTCCGCCATCGGCCGTATGGCTACTTGAGTGCCTCATCTGGCACTTTTATCCCAATCTTTCTTATCTCCAGTTCCAGCTCCAGTTCCAACCTCATTTACCTCACCGTACTTTCCAAGCCAAAGTCCCCTTAAACTCGAATCATCAATTTGAGCTTCGATCAACACCAGGTCAAACCCACGCCCTCCCCATTTTATCTTTATCCACAATGTCCAAGTCATACACCACCGCACAAACGACAGAGGTGTCCAACCCTCGCCTCCGTCTGCTCAATAAGCTCCGGGCAAATGAGTACCCCTTGATGACCTTCGTTGCCATCCCATCCGTCAGGCAAGCCCAGATCGTCGCCCTGACCGGCCTCGACGGCATCATCATCGACTGCGAGCATGGCCACATCGGCGACGACGCAATGCACAACTCTGTAGCCGCCATCTCTGCCTTGGGCGTCTCCCCCATCATCCGCATTCGCGGCCCAGCACACGACATCCTCAAGCGCGCGCTCGACACCGGCGCCCACGGCGTCATGGTCCCTCAGATCAACACCGCCGAGGAGGCCGAGCAGGTCGTCGCGAGCTCCAAGTTCCCACCCCAGGGTGTCCGCGGCCAGGGATCTGCCTTCCCTGCCATCGGCCACGGTCTCACACCCCCCGAGTACATGAAGTCCGCCAACGAGACCATCATCACCATGGTGCAGATCGAGACCCGCGCCGGTGTCGAGAACGTCGATGCAATCGCTGCCGTCCCCGGTGTCGACCTCGTCTTCATCGGCCCCAACGATCTCGCCCAGGCTCTCTTGGGATACGTCCCTGCGAGGGGCGATGAGCCCGAGTTCGTGGCTGCCATCGACAAGATCGAGAAGGCTGCCAGGAAGCACGGAAAGTGGTTCGGAAGGATGGTGAACAACGGCTCCGCGGCCAAGGCTGAGAGGTCGAAATACGACACCGTTGCCATCACTGGCGACACCAAGGCCATTCAGAACTGGTACATCTCTGAGTTCGAGATCGCCAGGTCATAGAGTGCGTGTTGTGCTTTTAACGTCACGGTCATGATTTAGGATATTAGATATATAGACTTCTCTTCGATTCCAAAAATAATATTCGATTCTTCAAGATTCAAACTTGCCTCGTTCGTTCATTGTTGTTGTGACTGTTACCTCCTTTTTTTAAGTGCTAGTATGTCAGTGCATAGGTCCTAACTTTGTTAATCTCACCAATGTGCATGCTTGATCCTAGAAAATATAGTATATTTGCTCGCATTGAAGTAGAGTACTGATCAGTTTAATACTTACCTTGATTGTCATTCTTATTGTTTTTCGGTTGCTTAACTTCAAGGTTTTTCAATCATTGATATGTCACTAACTCACTATCTGAGCACAATCTTACAACGAACAATTAAATTCGATGTCTTCCACTAAGTGAACTGCCATAACAAAAGTCCTGGATATATGCAGGCAAGTCCAAAATACAGCAAAAATATAGTCAAGTTCAAAATCGTTGGTTTGTGTAAATGGTTCATTGATATCTCTAAAGGTTTTTCTTTCATGTAAACATTTCTAAAGCGTACCGCGCCTCGCGGAACAGTGCCCAATCATTCCTATCATAAAATGACCCTTTTCCCAACCATAGCCATGCAGGTAACTATTGCAATGGCAAAAGTAACTCAATCAATCCTATGAGCAACAATATAAACTTTGCGCCAGTTTTATTTCCCCATCCACCCCCTTAGTTCACGGAGCGATCGCTTAAACCTGAGCAATGCACTCAATCTCGATGACGGTTCCCTCACCGGGAGCGACGGCCTGGAGGCACGATCGGGAAGGCATGGGCTGGGGGAGGAAGTCGATGTAGACCTCGTTCATGGCGGCGAAGTCCTTCATGTCGGCGAGGTAGACGTTGTACTTGACGACCTGCTCGAGGGAGGAGCCGGAGAGCTCGAGGACCTCCTTGAGGTTCTGGAGGACCTTGCGCTGGGGTTTGTGTTAGAATTTGTGTTTGTTAATTCGTCTTGCGTGTGAAGGGTACGTACGGTGGCCTGCTTGATCTCCCCAGTTGCGGTTTGTCCGGCGCAGAAGACGAGTCCGGGGACCTTGACTGCGGGGCCTATTGAGTTTGTTAGCATGGTGGTTTTCTGAAAGTGTTGGTGTTTCTTTGCACGTACAGTTGTGAGGCTTGGGGGGGAACTTCTCGCTAGAGATGAGTTGACGAGACATTGTTGCGGAAGGTTTGTGGGTGTTTTGTTGAAGTTGTGTAGAAAGAGTGTTCAATGTGTTCAAGGAGGAAATGTGCTGGATGTGGAAAACAACGAAAGGGCCGAGGTCATCTTTCTTATCTCTCCAGTTCCGTCGCCGGAACTGCTACGTCAATGATTATCGGAATCTAAAAATTTCAAAAAATCCATTGTCCCAAGGTGGATGTGGTGGGTATGGTGAGCTCCATTGGACATAGAGCTCCAGGGTCCTGGTGGGCAACTCAGGTACCCACTTTGGTAGGGAGGAGCTCCTCCCACGCTAAAACTCAAGCCACTCCGCCATCCTGCAGCTCCTCCGATATTGTCTGCTCCTCCGATTGTTATCGTTTTGCCACGGAGGACGCAACCTGCATAATGGCCAAGATAACGATATGGAGCCGATTGAGATCGATCGGCTGCTCAGGGGATACGCGGGGGCACGCGAGAGTGTTGACGACGCGCCAGAGCAACGAGGACCCCCGGACATTGGGGTAACGGAGACATGCCATGGTCGAACCATCACGCGGCGGAGCTCGACTCTCAGAGGCGTTGTAGATGTCTCTGTCTCCTACATGTAAAGTCTTATAACAACTCGGAATCTGTGCTATCAGATCTTCTTCACTTCTCCATTCATAACTACAACCACATTCACATATCTTCACTATACCCTATACATACATTTTAGACATTGAATAAACACATCACCATGGCACCAGCCGCCCCATTCAACCCTCCTGCTGCGGACCTTCCTGGCAAGCCCTTCGTGCCAGAATGGATCCCCCCGCCGGTCACCAAGGAGACTCACAACTTTGCACAGCTCAAGTCCATTGATCTGTCTTTGTTGGATTCGGAAGATCCTGCAGTTGTCGAGAATCTTGTTCAGACTGTTAAGCAAGCCATCCGTGATGATGGTTTCCTCTTCCTCGAGAACTACGGCATTAGCCTCGAGCAGGTAAGCAGACTGCGTTTACATTGAAAGGGACATTGAACTGATGATTTCTTCTGTAATAGTTGCACAGACAGTTCGCCATTGCACAATATCTTTACCACAACATCAGTGAAGAGGACAAGGAGCGTCTTCTTTTCAGCCCAGAGACTGGTGTGTGGTCTGGTTACAAGCACCCTTACGGTTTCAAGGTAAGCATACAATGTGGACTTCATAACAGAGAGCAAGGCTAACATTGGTTCCTTTACAGCGCCACCGTGGCCCACCTGATGGCATTGAGCAGTTTAACTGGTACAAGCCTGACTGGCAAGACGTTGAGAACCGTGTCCCCAAGTGCCTCCAGCCTTTCATGGATGAGATTGAGGAGTTCTGCAACTACCTCACAAAGTCCGTCAACCGCCGCCTCCTCACTCTCTTCTCTCGCGTTCTCGAGTTGCCCGATGACTACCTCTGGGACAACGTCCAGTCCCACGGAAGCCCTACCGGCGAGGGCTACTTCCGCCACGCCCTTTTCCGACCCGTACAAAAATCCACCGAGGAGGCATCAAAGGGTCTCCGCATGCACGGCCACACTGACTTCGGTCTGACCACCCAGTTGTTCTCCGTGCCCATCTCGTGTCTCCAGATCTGGGGCCGCGACGAGCAGTGGTACTACGTCCCCTACAAGCCCGGTGCACTTGTCATCAACATCGGTGATACTTTGGAGATTGTTTCCGGTGGCCACTTCAAGGCTACCCGTCACCGAGTCTTCAAGCCTCCTGTCGACCAATTGCACCAGGAGCGTCTTTCCTTGGTTTTGTTCAACAGCTCCGTTGGTGACATGCCCATGTCGCCCGCTTATGGTAAGTCTTATCCCAACAAGACGCACAAGCCGGAATATAGCTAACACGAATTCTTAGATTCCCCATTGATCAAGCGCGAGGGCTGCGTCGAGGAGCAGGGCATCTACAAGGAGTTCAAGAAGCGCACATCCACCGGCGCAAAGGCGCCCACCAACCGCGAGTGGCGCGAGATCCAGATCGCCACCGCGACCGACCCTACTGATACCGAGCACAACCGCGTCGGTGTCCACCAGACCATCATCGACGGAAAGTTGATGCACACGAGAGAGTACATGGGAATGAAGGTTGTTCTCCCCGTCTAAGGGTTGAGCGAGACGAACCCTTTGGTGGTGGTGGTGATGATGATGATGACGATCAGAAGAACGCCCTTGCTATAGTAGGAGCATGTGCATAGTCTATATGAAGATACCGCTATATATCATGAATTGGAGTTTTGTTTACGACTATAAACTGGAAATCTTTCCTCATGCCTTGAGATTTCCACTGCGGTATTGATCAACTAGAGCATATGAGGCTACGTCAGCGCTATTCCGAAAGCTCCCATCCCCGCCATTCCGAGCTTCAGACATCTTCTCAAGTATTAATTACTGATGTCGTATAGGAAATACTAAGAGACGTGGATCGTATTATAACTTTACAAGGATGGAGCTGAAGCGCCTCACGTGATTGACTGTGACACAATGACTAGCTCGACTTCTTTCGATGTTGCATGATCAGTATACTCAAAGTAAGTAGAGAATAGATTAAAGTATTAATCTTTATTTCATTGATCTCAGTGACCAGCCAGCATGTATGAATTCTCAATTGATCCATGCCATACCACGTGTTTCAGGCATCAATAGCGATAACGAATCCTTCGAATTTACCAAGCTGAGTGTGGCGTGGACACGACGATCACGACTCTGGGTGGACACAGCTCCATATCTCCTGGTCACTTATATTTACTATTCTACAAACCTCGAATATGTCTACAAATCCGATATGCGATGATTGCCAGGATCTTGTTGACTGGCTGTGCACCAAGGCTGATAAGTCGTCCGACAGCTACCGGTGGTTGGACTCCCCGAAGGAAGGCGTCGAGATTAACTTATCAGCCTTGACTTGCGACCTCTGTGAAATAATGAGGCGATTAGCATGGTGGTCATGGAGGGACATTATGATGATATCATTCACTATGAAGTCCACCTGGGATAATCGGATAGCGGTGCTCGTGGTGCAGGCATTCTATAGTCCTGGCCATACATCGAGGTGCCACATCGATATATGGGTTGACCCAGGTGCGTATTCGTTGTAACATATATGACAGGAATTACTGAATACAAACAGCCAAAGGAGATGATGATTGGACACGTATTTCATCGAAAGAGCCTATAGATCGCCTTGGTGGAGCAGAAACTATGAATTGCATTGAAAGTTGGCTGGACCGTTGCCTCTCGAAGCACGAGACCTGTCGCAAGTCATTGACTGGAACACTCATTGACGAGAAGTCGGATACCATTCCAGCCAAGCGAATTCTTGATATAGGCAACTCGCCCAACGATCGTGTCCGCGTCATAGAGACAAATGACATCGCATCGCCATATTGTGCGCTCTCGCATTGCTGGGGTCCTCCGGAAAAGAAGCCCATGTGTCTTGATAGTGCCAGTAAGACACGTTTGTCGGCCGGTATATACGACCATGAATTACCCAAAACCTTTCGGGAAGCAATTTCAATCACACGAGCATTAGGCACCAGATACCTTTGGATAGATTGTCTATGCATCATCCAAGACAGTGCGGAGGATTGGGCAGAGGAGTCGCAACGCATGGGCCTTATTTACGAAAGATCGCTGTTCCGCATCGCCGCATGTGGGGCTCGCGATTCGACTGAAGGATGCTTCCTTGACATGTCCAACATTGGCAAACGAGTCTTAGTTGACGAGGAGAAGGCTGATGTGCTAGAGAAGTTCCCTCTCCCGGAAAAGGTTCGACCCAATACAGTTACAGCGTCACCAAAAGGCGAACCGTCACGATTTGTCTACTTTCGTGGCCAACCCGAACAAAGGGTGGATCATGACGGCCCGGACGATTCCGCTCTTGGTGGACGAGCATGGGTTCGTAGAACTACCCAAACAGACACTCATGATCCATGCATAAAACTTATAGATCTCTAGGCATTTCAAGAGTCACTTCTTTCACGGCGCACTGTTAATTGCCTAGTCAATAACCTCACCTGGGAATGTAAAGAGCAAACGCTAGACCAGCGTGATTGTGACTCAGGACAGAACTATATAGCGGTGGACTATTCTACGTGGGAGTGCAGCATTGAGAGATATACCAGATGCGAACTCACTTACGAAAGCGACCGTCTAATTGCGCTCTCGGGCTATGTCAATGAGCTCTCTAAAACCCGTCAGGATAGCTATGAGTTGGGACTATGGACTGCTGGCTTGCCCATGCAATTGTTATGGCGGATATCGCATCACGAGATGGGGATGAAAGGCATAGAGAATCTTCCGTCATGGACATGGGCAAGACTTCCAGGAAGTAAATCATTCCCACATCTCAAACTAAGGCCTCCGACAGATGTCAAAAAGGCGCGATTGACCATGCAATTTATCAGAATAATTGACGCGACGAAGCTCACGCTTCACGGAAGAACGAATAGGTGCTTCATTTCCGACATCAATCTTCTAGAAGACGAAATATATTATTCCGCAACTTACGGTCGCCCGGAATCCATGTTTATCGCGGGCAATGCATCTATCTACCCAATGCGTTTCCTTTGGGCCAATGAGTCAAAATCTCGCCTGATAGGGGCCGTCCAGCTGGATGAGGACAGTGGCCTTGACGAATTGTGCTTCGCTCCGGTTCAAGCTTCGAGGCGAAATATTACAGATAGTTTACATCCGGAATATGAAGAGTTTATTCTTAGCCCTGGGCATGGACCAGCTAAATTCCAGCTTACTATTACACCACCAGAAGGATCCTCGCAAGCCAAACGAAATGAAGACGGTTTAACAGATTGGGTAGGTTAATCTTCGATGTGTAGGAACTTTAGTAATGACCGTCGTTTTAATAGCAAATGATTCAAAAGTACGCCAAACATTCCGAGTATTACTGGGCTCTCCTACTACAACCGGTACCGGACAGGGAGCAAACATTTCGTCGCGTAGGAATGGGAATTATATGGCGCTCACAATGGAACGAGGAGTTGGTACCCGCCCGGGAATTTTACCTAGTATGAACCGTCCACAGTCTGTACAGTTCTGGCGTTGTGTCACTGTATCGACCACCGTCGAAAACGCCGTGAATGATAGTCACGCTCCTAGTTGATGCACCTCTCGAGTGGTAGGAGTGGCTGTATAGTGGCCGGCATATTGTTTGGGTGTTGCAGCAGGGACGAGCAACGGCGAGTATTCACATGATATGGATACAAGGACTGAAGGTGTCGCAAGCTCCAGACTCGTCATGAGAGAGGCTTACATGTCGTTAAAGAGAAATCTCCTGACAATAGCATGAGTCGGGGCTGCTTGTTATTTGACTCTACATCTCGTACTCATGGCATTGAAACCGAGGATTGCATTTGCGTATGCACAACATTGCGCAAACCCTGGAGGTGGCGTTGCGTCCTCGTGGTATACCTGCACTTGAATGGGCAAATTCCATTCCAGAAAATGCATGCTTGCTATTGCAAGCTAGATATAAGCATTCCCCAGACTTCCATGCAGCAAAAGAGATTTTTGTTCTCTTCTTTTAGTCGGGTCTGGCCTGTGCTTGGTTCCCCATTTGACCGCGCATGATGCATTCGCCCGGGTAAAGTGCTCTGCGACAACAACCCTATGCCAAATCACATCTGGGGTCAACCCGAAAGGGAACGGAAAAGCCTCAGCCGCCTAACCAAGTCTCAAGATATGCAACATGACTTCTTGCTCTGACACCAAATACTCAAAACAATGTCGGCCTGTTGAAGCCGACTTTGTGACTTCAATTGTCTCTATTGTATAACGATGTTGGCTAGCATGTTGTAGTTTTTTCTTTTAAGGCTACTTTACCCCGTTGAAATAATTGAATGGTATTCTAGCCCATTTGTAATTCCTAATCGCTTTGTCGATGAATTCATTCTTCACGTTGTATTAATAGTATAGCACTTCATTATGCTGGCATTTTGGAGCCGTTCGTTCTTTACTTTCTGCTTTTTCGCTGGAACCATGGCGCAATCGGCGTCACAATGGAGGGGCTGGGATGAAATAGACAACATCTTCGTCTTTGGCGACTCTTACACAGCAACCGGCTTCGAACCAAATGGAACACAACCAAACCCATCGAACGCGTTTGGAAACCCAGCATTTCCTGGCCGTACTTTTTCAAACGGACGAAACTGGATCGATTTCCTCACACTAAACTACAACGACTCCTACGTGTCGACCTACAACTTTGCCAGGGGCGGCGCCAGCATCGACAGCTTCGGCTCAGAGAGCATATTCCGGCCATTCGACCACCAGGTAGATCGATTCTTCCTCCCCTTCTACGCCGAGAACAACGTGAACCTGACGACCTGGCGCCCCGACAACACGCTCTTCGCCACCTTCTTCGGCATAAACGACGTCAACTTCTTCTACAAAATGGACAACCGCACAGAGTACGCCGCCCTCATCTCGGACACCTACACCAAATACATGGAGAAATTGTACCGGGCGGGCGCGCGCAACTTCCTCATCATGAATGTTCCCCCAATCCACCGCGCGCCTTTCACAGTCGCGGAGGGCGATCGCAACGTCGCGCGGAACAAGGAGTCCGTGGAAGATTTTAATGGCCGCATCATGGACATGGCAAGCGGGATGATCCAGAAACACGAAGACATTGCCGTCTATCTGCTCGACACGTACTCTCTATACAACGAGGTGTTAGATGATCCCCAGAGTAGGACAGAGACTACGGGGTACAGAAACACCACCGGATCCTGCCCTGCTTACTCCAAGTACGTTCGGCGCAATTTTCCCACTATGTAGATTGGAGCACTGATTATTGATAACAGGCGAACGTACAATGAGGATGAGAACAGCGATGATTGCGGTCGCCCGCAGAGGGAGTTTTTCTGGCTTGACGCACTGCATCCGACGCCGCCGATCCATAGGGCGATGGCTGCTGAGATCGCGGCACAGCTCCGTGGTAACGAGGTGTTGACGGCTGATCGATCTTCCTCAAGGCCTTCCCGTAATGGTTCATCGAGTAGGTTTTCGGTTATTTCGATGTCGACGTGGATGTGCTTTGCGGTGGGGCACTTGGCAGTATTGTGGATGGGAAGTGTGATCTGAAGTGGTGGGTGGATATAAAAGTTCATAGGGAAAGTGACGCTACAGGACTGAAGGACGGGCGTTTGATATGGGGCTATAAAATGGTAACCACGATATCTACTTTCAAAATCACTGGGAAGAGGCGCGTCAAACAAAATCCTGGATCGCGCCTCAAAAGCGAAGCAACAGTATTTGAAGTGCGGATTGAGCACACAGAGACAAGGCAGGAAAACGAAGACAACACTTTGTGAAATGAACCTCAAAGCACTAAATAGCAGTATAGAAGACTTAGTTACTACCAACTAGTCAATGCATAGCATCATCCATTCCCAGTCCATGGGTTCTACGAATGATGCCTAGCACCAAGTACCAAGAGGCCGGTCGTCCAACAACCTATCTAATCCACAAGAACGCAACCAGTTGATCAACCCTGCACTAGATATGTAAATCCAGCAGCACAACCCACCGGTGGCCGGTGCATCCGTTGGGACGACGGCTATCTATTGGAAGCCCCAATGAATGGGATCACGGTCGACCCATTCCGGTTGACCGTCAAGCATGGGCATAGTCTGGTCAAAATCATAACCAAACCATGCTCCCAACGCATCCCAAAACTACTCGGAACAGATTAGCAAATGAATATTCATACGGGAGCGAAGGGAATGATGGATGGATGGATTGTGACTCACCCAATTGTTGTAGAGGCGCTTGGTCATCTTCTTCTTCTGCGGCTGCTGTCGGTCGCTCTCGCTCCTGTAGCATAGGGTGCGGCACTTCTTGGGATTGAAGGTTCGTGACCGCTCTGCGAGCTTGTCGCAGATGGCCGGGCAGGGGAGCCGGATGATTGCAGAATGATTCTTGAGAGCGATCTAAGATAAGGGGTTAGCGGACAAAAGAGAACAGGAACGAAGTTTTGCGATGGAATGCGTACCTTCCTCTCGTCGGCATTCGTGATGTGGGAATTGTACTTTGGAAGGTAGGCGTTGGCGCCGGTCGTGGCATTGCTTGAGACCTCCGCATTGGATGGCGTTACAGGCACGAAACGCTTCATATCTATGGATGGGTCTACTACAGGCACCGAGCGTTTACGATACTGTTATTGTGTTAGTAGGATGAATAAAATATGGCATTGACCATGGTCGGGTGGTTGATCTGCTGTTACTGGGGGGAAGTGTTAAGTGGACACTGGCTGTACTTACGTTGTTGTCCCAGTGGATGATGGCAGTGTCAACTTTCTGGTATTGTACGTTAGCATGAGTGGAAAACACCATCGATGATGGTTCGTCCTCACGTCGTTCCAGTAACGAACAAAACGACTGTCGTTGGGGTCATCCCAACCAATCCACTGAGTGGGATCCTCCAACTTTGTGAGCTTCAAAGGGTTAATATGAAGCCAACAGGAAGATAGGTGGTCCATTAATCGTTGATTTCAATGCGTAAAGAAATGACTTACTGCCTCGGAGCCATGGGCTGGCTGCGATGGGAATGATGGCACAGGTGCCGAGAGCGCGACACTCATAACAAGTGTGACGCAGAGCGGCGACAACTTCATGATGAGTGATAGATGAGAGCTGATGAGTGATAGTGGGTGGGATTGCGATGTGATGGAGAATGAGTGATGAGGAGCAACAATGAGGAAATTCCTGCCATCTTATGTATCTGAGAGACTGGAAATGGTTGGACTCCAGAAGGTGGGATATAACTTGCCACAATGCAATACCATCTAAGGTGGTTGTGGTTATGAGGATCTGGGCGTCATGCTATTTGTTGACTTCATAGATTTCCCAATATTTCGTAACCACATTTCTATCCAGTCCTATCATTTCCACGAAAGAGAAACACAATATAACCAAGATCCGTGGATCAACGATGTCGGAGTTTATTTCATCCATTAAAGCGTCTGTAAAGAGCATCGGAACGCCTGTGCGCAGTTAGTTGATGTGCAACATTTTATGCGCACATGAGCACAGGGAAGGCTTTTGCTACCTCAGCCATGGTTCTATAGGTTACGAGACAGGCAACAAAGTATTCTGCGCACAACCAATAAACTTTTGCGATGCGATTCGCTGTTCCGATGGCGCCTGTACCACGGTTATGACCAAAACATTCTTTTTATAGGCAAGGCAACCCGAGGGTCTCTTAACAATTTCGAGAATTCACTCTCATAAAAGCCGTTTGTTAAGAATATTGATATCCCGTTTCCCGAAACACTGGGCCATGGAACATCAGTGACAGGGTATCGAGTACGGCGAGACGTATTCGGTGTAGAATTCATCTAGAACAATCCCTTCTCACCGCAGTCACAATCTCAACAGCGATATATGATTCCGTGGGGAAGCAAAGCCATACCCAGTCCCAAGGATTATCGAGTAGTAGATACCGTAATCGACGCGTTCTCCCCTGTGTGAATGCATGGTCCTTGACATTGTCCGAATACAATAGACAGCCACTGGTCAACAACCATTCCTGTATTCCAAAACTAGATGCGTACTTCTGTTTTCTCTCAACTATCAGCCGTTCTATCGATGCTATTCTTGACATCGCCGCAAAGCCCGCAATACATGGTAATCCCAATCCTCTCGCACGCTCCTTGTGAATCGTAGGCGCAAGACCAAACACTTTCGTTCCTTTCGGCACACCTTAAAATGCATTCAAACGTCACGCGACGCTTGTCTCTACCTCTTCGCAACGTCCCATGTAGTAGCTCATGCGGCTTGACGTGATGCGATGGCATCGAAACCCGCCGCCAAAGCACCTGAACTGGTACCAAACCTACACAGCCAACCCACCCAGCGTCGTCCTCATCTCAGGAGACCCGAATCGATGATTTCTTTGAGGCCCGGCCTGCACCGACAGCTTTATAGGGCATTTGCATACCATTTCTACACAATAAAGATCCCATATCGAAACGACGTGAACATGTTTGGTTGCCTTTAGTTGGCAAATACTTCCCTCCCTCCAAAAGGATTACAGAAGATCAAACAATGATTCATTGAGGTAACTGAATAGGTTGACCGTCAAAGTATCTCAAGTACCCTCCCTAATGGGTGTGTATAACACGTGATCAGAGCACGGCACGTGACCTACTTGTTCACCTAGCTCGGGGAACATGGTTCGTGTGCATGATATCTCGGCGAACCGGACTGATATCATGGGAAAGAGAGATGGAGGGATAAAGAGTAGCTTCAACAAGGGAGATCAGTAGAGGAATTTCGAGCGTTATTACAACTCTCGTAACCAAGGAAGCAAAGGGACGTAATAGGAATGGATGCTATGATGGCATTCTACAATCTCTCTTCCCATCTCTACTATACAGCCATCTCAATCGCTCCAGCAATGAAAGAACTTATCCTTCAACATTAAATATCTACGAAGTCCAATTCGTGCAACAGTCTCCGATTCCGATTCCGATTCTCGCACACTAATGAATTGACTAGGAAAAGCGAGTGGAGGGTCCAGTCGAGTCTGCGTCATAGCCAACCCACCTCAAGCTCCTCGACTGCTCGGCACAATCATGTTCTCCCCATACTCGTGCAAGGAACAGGAGTGCAACTAATCCAAACTATCCCCATTCCATTATGCTTCATCTCTTCCCATAGGCTCATGGGCGTGGGTGTAGGGGAAAATTTCCCAAAGCGGAACGAGTCAGTTCAAGTTCTCCACCATCTACTCGTAGGATGGCCACCACTGCCCGTGGGGTTTCTTTTCCCGTCTTCCGCCCCCAGTCGGCGTTCCAGAAAAAAAAGACCTCAAAGCTTGACCAGTCCGGATACATAATAGCTACATTTCCCATAATTCAATAAATCTTCCAAATCAACAACTCCTAAACCTTTCTCTCTACTTCATCGCTTTGTTTGCGCAGAAACTGACATGCAGCCATGTTCTCGCATCGACCTTGCCTGCTAAGCACCTCGAAGGCCATCCTCCGCCTCACCGAGGAGCGCTTCGCTGCTGGTGGCCATCGGCGTTTGACCTCCCTGCGTCGGCAACGGAACGCCGGTCGGCAATGGACCACCTCGCGACAGCTCTCGACGACGACGCGACAGCGCCAGTCGCTGCAAAAGTCGCAGAGGGATGGCTTTGAGGGTAGGCACGCACCCCCAAGGAGCTCGAGGACAGTTATTGCAAGTTCAATTGGAATCGCGGGACTTGCGGCGGTGAGTTGATTGTAGCGTGCGCGCAAGCGATGTGCGCCTGTGTTTGAGGGAGAAGAGGCACTGATGATTGTGACAGGGTGTTGCGACTCAAAACCGCGACGATTCAGAAGATTCCAATAACTCGAATGATAATGAGAAAGACGAGGACGAACAAGAGGATGAAGACGAGCAAAGCACATCCGACAGCGACTCGACTTTAATATCGTTCGACGAGATCCAGAAACATGTCTCCGCAGACGATTGCTGGGTCATCATCAAGGTAGCCAACACCCCCCATTCCCCCTGATTCATATATCGAGGCAAAGCTCACAATTCGGAACACTAGGGATCCGTATACGATGTGACCGACTTCCTCAAGATCCATCCAGGTGGCGAGCACGCGATTCTCGCAAAGGCCGGCAAGGACGCTACGTACGTTTCCACTTGCATTAAAAGCCCACCACAATCAATTGCTCACATATACATAATCCAGCGAAACATTCGATCTCCTCCACCCACCAGGCGTACTGGGCACCCTCCCCGAAGAATGTCTCCTCGGCCGCGTCGACCCAGACACCCTCCCTGCTGAGGAGGAGAAGGTCGTCACGGACGAGGAGCTGGCGCGGGAGCTGGCCCGCCAGGAGATGCCTGCCGCGCAAAACATGCTGCTGCTGAACGACTTCGAGCACTGGGCCCAGCGCGTGCTGAGCGAGACCGCTTGGGCGTACTACCGCAGCGCAGCGGACGAGGAGAGAAGTGAGATCCCCCTATCCTAACGCGGTGATTCGGATTCTCCATCTTTTGTAGGGTTTGGTTGAATATATTCTGACGTGGTGTGAACAGCCTTCTTTGAAAACCGCGATGCGTTCCAACGGTACTTCTTCCGTCCACGCATCCTTCGCGACACGAGCACTGGCTCTACTGAGTCTTCCATCCTGGGTATACCTACGGCTATGCCGGTTTTCATCTCTCCGGCTGCGATGGCGAAGCTTGGTCACCCCCTCGGAGAGATCAATTTGACCAAGGCAGCGGGCAATTGCAATATCGTACAGATGGTGAGTAATGGAATGGCTGAACGGAGGGAGTATCATGCACATATTGACAATATCTGTAGATCTCGTGCAATGCCAGTTGCAGCATCGAGGAGATGGTGGATTCAACCGTAGATGGCCAGTCCCTCTTCTTCCAGGTAAGAAGTCCCTACATTACCACACAACAATATCCATGTATCTAAATACAACCCACCAGATCTATCTCAACAAAGACCGCTCCGCCTCCGAGCAACTCCTCCGCAAAGTCGAACAACTAGGCGTCAAGGCCATCGTCTTCACCGTCGACGTATGCTGGCAATCCAAGCGCACCCTGGACGTCCGCACCAAGGCGAAATCGAACACTGCTCCCCCATCCCCACCCTCTTCGTCTTCTTCCTCAGCAAGCGGTTCAGGCTCAAAGGCTCTCTCGGTATCCCAGCAGATCAGCGGGTACCAGGACACCAACCTCACATGGGACGACATCAGCTTCATCCGCGTATGTATCCTTCCCCCCCTCCCCGAGAAACAACAGACGAAACAACCCATCTAACACCACTCCTAGCGCCACACCACCCTCCCCATAATAGTCAAAGGCGTCCAATCCCTCGAAGACGTCCAACTCTGCGTCGACGCCGGCGTCGAAGCCGTCATCCTCGTACGTCCCCTCCCCTCCCCTTCCCATGCCCTCCTTCCCCCATCCCCCCTCACTCACTGACAAACCCTCACAGTCCAACCACGGCGGCCGCCAAGCCGACTACGCACCCGCCCCAATCGACGTCCTCTACGAGATCCGCGCCCTACGACCCGACCTCTTCAGCAAAACGGAAATCATGATCGACGGCGGCGTACGCAGCGGCGCGGACGTCGTCAAGGCTCTCGCGCTGGGTGCGAAGGCCGTGGGGCTGGGACGCCCCGTTTTGTATGCTAATGGGACGCATGGGGAGGAGGGGGTGTATAGGGTTATGGAGAGTGAGTTTCCCGTCTTCCTTTTCCAGTTGTTTTGCGTAGGGGGAGACTTGAGCTAACAGAGGTGGTGAAAATAGTCATGCAAGAGGAAATCACGAACACTATGCGCAATATCGGCGTCACGAGGATCCAGGACCTGCGGCCTGAGATGGTGGGGCCGAGGGGGCCGTGGGTCGGGTTGAACCGTCCTGCGTATCTGCCTACTGTTTGAGCTTCCCGGTCACTTCAGAGCGCCTTGTTTCCGTAGCTCTGCAGTATTTGGAGAGGGATGGGAGGGCAGGGGTGGCGTGAATGGTGTCAAATAGGGAGTGTAGATTGGATTCGGCGGAGAGACGAAGGTATTGTATGCATCGCTAGCGCTGATTAGACATTAGACGTCCGGTTGCTATTTTCTCATGAGCGACATAGAGGGTTGTATCGTTGTATATCAAATATCAATTAGACACAAGACAAGTCAGAAGCCGTTCACGCAACCTCATCCCACCACTCCGCAGTCAGAGACCAGACAAATTGGTGAGTTGCATTCAGAACTCGACTTTCGATTGCGACGAAATAAAAGGAAAAGTAACGTATCGCGGTGTATCAACGTAACTCTAAGTCAAGAATAAGAGGTATACGTAGGAAAAAGAACAAAACCACCTCGTATATACTAACTCCAAACGTCGACAAGATTTACTCGTAACTCCATTGGCACGTCGACAACACCAGGGATGTTCAAGACAACGATATCTAAGCGGCACGGCGGTCGCTGAGCTGAGCCTCTAGGGTTTGCAGGTGCGTGAGGAGTTCGTTTCGGTCGAGTGTTGCGCCATCGTAGTGGATGAGGAGTGTCGTGGGCCATCCCTGTGTAGTGATGAGGTTGTCTCGGATGGTGGACGGGGTGGAAGAGGAGTTCAAGGCTGTGTCGAGGGTGGTGACGCAGTATTGAAGGTTGGGATTGAGAGTGGTTCCGTCGCCGTATTCTACTATTAGGAAGTCATCACCTGCCTGGTTTCCTGGTTAGCAACAACCTTTGGCGTGAATAACGGGGGATGACTTTACCTGGCGGAACTTGACGCTCGGTGTGTTTCCATTACCCTCTTTACTCCAAACGATCGCTTTTCCTATATCTCCATCGTGGAAATCTACGTGGCAGCCAGGAGAGCCTTGTAGTCTTTCGATGCTGTCGAACGTCCCGGCACCCTGCAACGCACGCTCGATGCCGCCGAGAAACGCCTCCAGTTTCCTCCTTTTCTTCAGTGCGTCCTCCAGACTCACACGTACAAACGTCAGCGTATCCCCCGCCTTTATCTGCCCCAGCTTCCACCACTCGGCACGGATTACAGTCGTGCAACTTACGAACGGATAGGAAGTAGGACCGTCGACACCCCTAATGTAGGAGCCCGCGCCCCACCAGTTCAACACCCCGACCGGAGACCCATACTCGAAGACATGGGCCGGTTGCCATCCCGCTTCGCCGCCGTTCTTGCGCGCCCACTTCATTCTGGGTCCGTCGATCCGTATCTCGCACCTCGAGGCCTTGCCCTCGACTTTCCATTTCGCCTTGTAGATGGCGTCGAGGTCCTCGGGCAGGAAGAACCCCTCGTCGTGCGGGCCCACCATCGCCTTGATCTCCCAGTGCGAGTTGTACTGCGGACGGATGGTCTCGGGGATGGAAACAGCCTCGATTGTTTCCTCTGCAGGTACATCTGCAGTGATTTGGAGCAGATCTCCCGACTTGAGCGCTCGACCTTGATATCCGCCGAGTCCGAAGCCGATGTCGCTGAACATCGCGGTGGACTTGGAACCGTGGCACACTGCGATGGACGGAAAACCGCCGTACACAGCTAGATACGAACGACAGCCGCCGCTACTTGTCTCACCTATCTTGAGTGTCTGTCCGGTTTCGATTCGCACACGGGTCCACATGGGAAAGTCGCGGCCGTCCAGTGTTGTCTCCATGGACGCGCCGCAGAGCGCAACGACGGCCGGTGCAACGAAGCGGAGCTCTGGTCCGCTCGATGTGATCTCGAGTCCCTCTTTCTCGCGTGGATTTCCAACGAGCATGTTCGCGATCTGGAAAGCAAGCGGATCCATAGGCCCTGAGTGCGAATAGTCACTGCCGGCTGCCGGGCGCCCGGGAAGGTCCTCGATCAGTGTGAAAGCGCCTCCCGAGACGACATCGATAGCATGGGGACGGTAATCGAAGGACTGGAGGAAGTTCGTGGGCGTGCTTCCGTATTTGAAATTCGGGTCCTGGAGAACCGAGGCGAGAAACTCAACATTGGTCGGGGGCCCGCAGACAGAGGACTCGGTGAGTAGATGGTGGAGTCCTGAAATCGCATCGCCGCGTGTCGGTCGGAGGACCATTGCTTTGGCGATTAAGGGTTCTCGAGCTTGGTTTTGGAGTCAGTTTTAGGAGGAGAAGAAAGGGGAACATGAAGGGAGCTTACAATAGTATGGCGAGATGCAAGTATTGGCGGACACCCAAGTGTCGATGCGACTACCAGGCACATGTTTCCATTCGACCTGTTGCAATGGGCCAGGACACAAAGCATGATCTCTCAGGGAGTTCTCTGCGTAGATGCTAACTCCAATAGTAGATCCAGTGGGCCCTGAACGTTGCATCGCTTTCAGTGCCTCCGCGTCGAGTCCATCGTTTCCAGTTAGCTGGGCATCTGCCTGCCTCAGCATTAGCTCTACTATATCGACTCCGTAGCAGAGCTCTGTGACGCCACGTTCAGCCTGCAACTGCGTCTTCATGCCCAGGAAGAAAAAGTCGCCGAACTTGTCATCGACCAGATACTCGACAGTCCCCGCTGACCCGTACTTCGTGGACTCGGAGAGACGCACAGCAGCATCGCATAGCTTTTGTTTCAAGCCTGGGTGCTGTTCGACGAACGGACTTGGACATTCACCGATGATCTTCTGATGTCGTATTTGGATGGAATATTCGCGCTCTCCGAAGTGGATCGCCTGGCCTTTGCCATTGCCGAACACCTGCACCTCGACGTGGCGACTCTCTGGATAGCATTTTATCTCTTGATCTTCAACCGGGCCTTCAGTTCCGGTGACAACAGGCACGTTGGCCTTCTCAGCCAGACCTCGAGCAACATGCTTGTCACCAAACGCTTCTATCAACTCCGGCGACGGTCCAACCCATACCATTCCCGCCTCGACAACTCTACGAGCAAATTCCGCATTCCCAGCCAGAGCCCCATACCCCGTTAAAACAGCATCGACACTCTTCTCCCTCGCTATCCTCA
This sequence comes from Aaosphaeria arxii CBS 175.79, assembly GCF_010015735.1. NCBI lineage: Eukaryota > Fungi > Ascomycota > Dothideomycetes > Pleosporales > Aaosphaeria > Aaosphaeria arxii. The sequence continues at coordinate 1,074,651 of NW_022983478.1, forward strand.
GCAAATTCTCCTCGTCCGCATACGCAACCACGTCCCTGCCGGGCAGAAGAACAGCATCGTCAGCCTCGGAAACATGCTGGGTACTACGATCTTCTTCTATGTAAATCGCAATGGCCTTCACGCCCAATCTCTTTGCGGTCTTGCAGATGCTGGCCTGCGATGTATGATGTCAGCGTGTGGTTGTCGTTTCGGGAATAAGGAACATGTGGGGGCAAGTAGGTGGGTTAACGCCGCGCGAGGTACGTACCGCAACCTCGCCTCGGTTCGCTATGAGCAACGTCTGTAGTTTCTCCATCACTTATACTATACACTTGTATATATTCAATGAAATGAAAAAAGTACATCCAAAGTCCCGTGAGGAAATGCGAGTCCCTCGTCAGAAGACTCGGGACAGAAGGACGTTTGTACTGTCCACTAGACGCGAGGAAAACCAAGCTCACACAGCCTGCGTCTACGTCGCGCGCGCAAACAATTCGCGCAAACTACATCATTGCCCTCGAGACAAGCCAGGCCCAGCCCAGCTTTCTGAAGGGGAACGAACTAGGTAGAGTCACGACAGCAGATTCAGGAATAAACGGCGACCGACCACGTGCGATGCCTATGGCCGTTATAACGGCGGGGGAGGGAATAGGTGACTGTCAAAGGAGGGGTCGCTCGCTGGTTGGATAGGTGCGAGGGACGAACGGGACGAGTATCGTAGTTTAGGGGTGAGCCAATTGTTGTCTGTCGTCATGTCTTGGACGGCATCCGTCGGCTGATGTTGGGTAGGAGGTAGGTGGGCTGGCCAATCGCCATCGACGGACCTGAAACTGATATCAGGTTGCGAAACATTTGGGAAAATTGGGAGCAGAGAGGTTTGATATATTGGAATGAGATAATGTTTCGACTATATCACCGTGAATTTGGGGGAGGGCGAGAGGACTTGGAAGGTCGGCACTGACGAGGAGCATTTTGTATGTACTCACTCGTACGCTATGATAATATTGCCTATGGCTTCATAGTAGGTGTGTCTATGCCAATCTAACACTTGCTTTTGTATTTAGATTGATGTCTTCTCCATTCACTCAATCTAAGAGGAGTAAGTCAATCCATTCGAATCGTCTAGGCGTACAGAAAACACAACATATACACTACTACCTCTCCACCTATACTCTCCACAAACCCAACACGAATAGACACCATCGAAGAACATAGGCTACACTCACAACACACAATTACAAAATACGGCTACTACACAGTAACGTATCAAACAAGTGCATTCACCCATCATCCTCATCTCCCTAATCAGACCAGAAGAAGGTGTTCTTGAACACGATGCAGTTCATTTCATAGCACTTCAGTGTTGGTGCATCCTACATCCTAATCGTTGCAAACTTGCCCAATTGGTGCTATGTATAGGGGAATTCATTGAACGGTATGATATGATACGATCCAGAATATGTAGAATCAGACACTGGAAACGACTTCTGGAGAGTGGTATGTTAGGTAATGTACCTTGTGTTCATAGGAAAGATATAGATCTAAGTCATGCTTGCTCACTCACTTCCTTACCACCACCTCCAATTCCTCATATTCCTCCTGAGATCTACACACACACATATCAAAAACCACCTACAACTCCTCATACTCATGAACCACCCACTTCTGCCCCAACAACCCGCCCTCCCCCATCTCCACCGCATTCACCGGCGCCGGCACAATCCCCTGAAACCTATAACTCCCCCCAACCCTCACCCCCTCAACACCCCCCTCACACTTCCAATGCACACTCAACCCAATCACCTCCAGCACGACCCTCCCCTCCCTCCCATGCCTCCCCCAATCCAACCTCACCCTGACCTCCCTCTCCCTCCCCTCCTCCCCATCCCCACCAACAGATTCCACAACCCCCCGAACCTCAAACCTCACTCCAACCTCCAACCTCGCAACCTTCGTATCCCCCCTCAGCGGCCCCCACGACAACGGCCTTAGATCCCCCGCCCTCGGACCCCCACACCCATCGTCCTCGTCCGCCCCGACACCCACCAACGTCCCAAGACCCCAGTACTTCGCGCCGAGGAACTCCCCCCTCGCCATCGCCCCGCCCTCCGGGTCGCGCGCCGGGTCCCAGGTTTCCCCCATCCGGGCCGTGAGCCATGCGGAGGAGCGCGGCGGCCACCCGGTGAGTTGCAAAGAGGCGAACGTGTTTACGGAACCCAGGGTCGCGGCGCCGGAGTCGGCGAGGAAGAGGCGCTCGAGGCGGACGACGGTCGCGGTCCAGGTTATGAGGAGCGGGAAGGTGGACCAGTATGTTTGTGCGGAGGATTCGCTGGCGTCGAAGTTTGGGTGGTTGGAGGAGGTTAGGGAGGGGTGCTGGGGCCGGGAGGGGGGCTTGAAGAAGGTGCGGCGGATGTGGTTGGGGGTGTGGGTTGCGAGGGCGGCGAGGTCGTGGTCGGAGGTGTGGATGGAGGTTAGGGAGGTTACTTCGAGGAGGTGGTCGAAGGGGGTGGTTTCGGTGGAGATTTCGATGGGGTGTCGGGGTGGGGGGTTCTTAAGGGAGAGGGCGTCGATGACGTGGATGGTGGAGAGTTCTCGTTTTATGTTGTGTGTGGATAGGAGGGCTCCCAGGGGCGTGGAGGGGAGGTAGGAGTTGGGGGATTGGGAGCGGAGGGAGAGTTCGATGGTGGTTTTTTGGTTGGGGGTTATGGGGGAGGTCTTTTGGGGGAGGGCGAGGACGAGGAAGAGAGGTTCTAGGATGAGGCTGGCATCGTTATCGTCATCGGAGGATGATATATATTTGAAGAGTTGAGGGATGGAGAACGTTGGGTTTTCATCCTGGATCTGCTTGAGTTTGGATAGAGTGGTCGGCGACGTTGGGTTTTGTTCTTCCTGGGCCTGGAGGATCTCGTGTAGGTAGGGGAAGTTGTGTTCTGACTTTTCAGCCGTGAAGCGTCGACGGTTCTTCTCTGTGGGCCGGAATTTATATGGTTTTGGTTTCGCTGGTGCTGCTGGTGGTGTTCCTAGACGTGCCGTCTGTTTGGACTTGGCTACCCTCCCTCCGCGGGCTCTCTTTGGTGGCATCTTTCATGAAATTATCCCAATGACCAAGGTATATCTCTTTCAGTATTCCTGTACTCCGTAGAAAGTGTCCAATTCAATCGCGTCTGTGGATAGCGGTACTTTATATACACACGCACTGGTAGAACGTCCAAACAGATAGGGGTGATCGTTTCCTAGGACAGATCCTACGCTAAGCCAATGTGGGTTTCTTCGATCCAGGAACCATTCCATCATGGTATCATCCCAGTCCTGTTGCCTGGTTGCCTGGCAATAGTCGGGCACCTCCAGATAACAAATTAACTAATCCAGCTATGGGTGAAGAACCAAGAACATACCCTCGAGTCTCGCCATCTTGGACCTAGAAGTGGTTCTAGGAAGGGGTGCATCTAGCCGTGATCTACTTGTGGTGCACTGTGCAAAGCGGAAACGCTGCACAAGTCATGTATGCTTGAATGGGCCATCCTACCTATGGCTTTGGAGAAGTGCTTCGTTACTCAAAAGGGGTCAATCTCGCAATCACGTAGACAGTACATCACGAAATGAGGGGAGAATCATGTCAATAATAGGAGAGGGATTGATTGTCTATCAAAACGTCCTCTCTATGGAACCAGTCTTCCCGACTGAATGGAAACATACTAATAACGGCGTAAATGAGGTGACATGTACTATACCCAAAGCAGAGAGAAAATGCACAATCCGACAAACTCCCGAACCCATCCATACATGATCATGCTATACCAAATGACAAGCACATTGACGTCAAAGCCACATGTGAGCGGCTGGCTTACTCGCGAGAAACACGGCCCTTGAACTCGTGGAAGAAGCCCTCCATCTCCTCAGCAACGAAGTCCTCGATCTCAGAGGTGAGCTTCTCGAGCTTCTCCTCGAGGTGGGAGCCGGCCTTGTGGGCAGCCTTCTTGGCCTTGTGGAAGTCGGCCTCGATCTCCTCCTCAATCTCGGTGATGATGGGCTTGGAGGTAGAGGCGGCGTAGCCACCCTTCTCGACAATCTCGGAGAAGTTGCTGGAGCCACCACCGTTCCAGGCAAGGATGTTCTTGGTGTTGCTGGGAACGTCAGAGAGAGCACCAGTCGTGCCGATGGCGATGAGGTTAGCCTTGAGCTTCTTGGGGGTGATGTCGGCAACGGCGTAGGCAGAGTCCTTAGCGGGCTGGAGGGAGAGGAAGTAGGCCAAGAGACCAGCAATGTGAGGAGAAGCCATCGAGGTACCGGAGATGGTGTTGGTGGCGTGCTCAGATCCAATCCAAGTGGAGAGGATGTTGAGACCGGGAGCAAAGATGTCATTGCACTTTCCGAAGTTGGAGAAGTACGCACGCTGGTCAAGGAGGGTGGAGGCACCGACGGTGACAGCGTTCTCGGCAGCAGCGGGAGAGTAGTTGCAAGAGTCGGCGTTGTCGTTACCGGCAGCGACAGCAAAGTGGATGCCGGCATCGACAGCAGCGTTGACAGCAAGGTCGAGAGTGGTAGACTTGCCACCACCCAAGCTCATGTTGGCAGCGCTTCCCTTGAAGCCCTTCTTCTTGCCGTTCTTGGCGGCAGCAACAGTGTCCTTGTGAGCGAGAGCAGCCCACTCGACACCTTTGACGACGTCGGACATGGTGCCAGAGCCGTTAGATCGGAGCACCTTGACGGCATAGACGTGAGCCTTCTTCGCGACACCGTACTTCTTACCGGCGACGGTACCGGAGCAGTGGGTGCCGTGGCCGTTACCATCCTCATCGGCATCGCCCTGAGGGATGGTCTTGCCCCATTTAGCACGACCCTCAAAGTCGACGTGCTTAACGTTGGTACCAGTATCAATGACGTAGACGTCAACGCCCTCGCCACCGTCGCCAGAATAGAGGTACTTATTCCAGGTGCCGAAGCTCAACTGGTCGCGGTGGGAGATACGGGCAAGACCCCAGGGGGCGTTCTTCTCGGTCTCGTAGTCATCATCACCCTGGGTGTGGACGATGGAATCCTTCTCGATGTAGTCGACCTGCGATGGCGTTAGCGTGGGTTCCGATTGCGTCACGTGCTGGTTTCGGATAGCTTGCGTGGCTGGGTCGGCTCGGCGGAGTTGCCTGCGGAGATGCGATCGCGTGCTCGTTCGAGCGGCAACAGCTGCTGTCACGGCGGCTGCGCGATGTACACTCTGCAGAGGAGATGGCAGGAATAGTTGCACATTGAATTGCAAGCTTGTTGCTCCTGGTGGCATCTTCCGGCAACTCAGGCAACTAGGCCGAGCTCTCCACGCCACCCGCGGGAGGGTCCACGCAGCTGCGCGGCTCCCGGAGGAGGTGGGACGGGCCCAACGAAGCTCTCAACAAAGCTGGAGGAGCTTCGCAACGCCTTCGCCGGGGTCGCCATAGGGATTTGGAGAGAAAAGAAATGAGAGATTGGGGTGTTCTTTGTAGACTTACATCGGGGTGCCTTCGGATCTGCTCGATGGTCTCATCGTCGAAGTGACCAGAGTAGCCCATCAAGCCATTAGCCATGTTGTATGTGTGCTTGAGACCCTCGAAGATCTCCGTCTCGATGGAACGCTTGCGGAGCTCAAGACGCTCCTGGTTGCTCTGGGTGTGGATGCTCTGGACCCAGTCGTGGTGGTCCTTGCCGTCCTTGACGTGCTTCTTGAAGACGATCATGTAGGAGTTGGGGATCTCCTCGGCGTGGACCGACGAGATGACGGGAGCGGCCTCATTGTGAATGGTACCGACCTTGAAGGTGGGCGAAGCTGCAGCGAGCAGAGGGAGGAGTGCGAGGGCAGTGAATCTCATGATGGCGGATAAGCTCGCACGGCGAGGCTGGTGGCGATGAGAGGTTGGAGGGAGTTGGGATGGGAAAGAGACAGTGGGAGAAGGTTGTTTGGAGGATGAAGATGGATAGGTGAGAGGATGATAGAGAGAAGAGAGATGGATGGAAGAAGAGAGGAAGAAGAGAGATGGAGATGTGAGTGTTGTGTTGATGAAGCTGGAGAGCAGGTAGGATGGGTCTTATCTGCGCTCGCCGAGGGGGTGGACTGTGCTGATTGATTGGATTGTGACGCAGGTGACTCCTCCTCTCCCCCATACAATAGCTTACCTACCTAGTTACTCTATCTAGGGTGCTAGGGAAGGTACGAGCTCGGTAACTAGGTAGCCCAGGTAGCTCCTTCCTTCCTGCTTTCCAAGTAAATCGTGGGGCTGGTTCTGTTACGACCATCCCCAATCCGTCCACGCAACGCCTTTGATACCCGGACAACCATCCACCTCATCCATCCCGTCATCATCATCATTCATCACCCTCTTCCATTAAATAGTGCCTGAGGCAGTTATGCACGACGGGAACAACACTATTCAGTAACATCTCCATACTCCTTATCTCGTTCATGAGTTATGATAAGTACTCGTTCAGTACTCGTGCGTCTGTCTGAGTAACCGGAGCTCGCCATGTATGACAGGTGCGAGTACCTAGATAGCCGTACCTGCCTGGGTAGCTCCTTCCTCCAAACATACCTAGCTCATCATCAAAGCCGACAACGGACAGCGAATGGCATCAGCCACAATATACCCTTTCACTCCTCTTTAATTTGTTTCGTTTCTTCTATAACCATCCTCACGATGAATACATTCACTACACTGTCCTACACATAGTCGATCGGATCCCTATTCCACTCCCTGTGACGGCGGGTGGAGGTGACGCGATAAAGGTGTCAGCTTGGATCAAGGTCAGGTATCCACCGCATTGGGACTAGCCTCCCCCAAGCCTCATTCTCCCCGTCGTCCAGACCAAGTCACCTGCCTACGCGGCCTGCCTGCTGCGCTGTGCACGTGAGTCTGTTTCGTGCCTGACTGTCGGCATTAATTAATTCAATGACGGGATACATTCATTATTGTATGAGTACAATAATGATCATAGCATAGTAATGAATAAATGCGCCAGATCTAGGTAGTTGTGATTTGTGTGTTTTGAGAGGCATAACCGCGATGAACACCTCGCTCCGCCTCCTCCGCCTCCGCCATTCGCCACCACCAGTTGCCCGTGCTCCTACCACCAACCAACTGCGAGATCGCATCGCCTCGCATTGTGAGAAGTGACTGTCCTGGATATATACCTAGGTACGGAGTACTCAGAACAACGATGTTCTAGTGCCATTAATGCATCCATATGGAGCATGTATTCTTTCATCTGCCTTGAAGCAAAGCAAGAGATGATACGCCGAAGAACGAGTGCAAAACAGGCTTCCTAGGCTGTATCGTAAGTCATAATCTATGGCGACTTGGAGAGATGCAAGATATATAGTAAAGAATGTCACTACCGCCGACAAATTGACTGTAATCAATGAAAAAATATATTGACCATGAATTGTGTTGATTGATGTATTTTGCAAGTATACAGGCAAAGGACGAGACCAATACTAGTAGTACACAGGTGTCTATGTGTATTTCGATATCTACAAAGTTGTAGACATTGAAGGCAGATTATTAAAAGAATATTTGTTGCAATCTACGTTTTGATCACTCATAAGTAAATGCGCAGAGGTGACACTATCGTTCTTATCAAATATTCAAGGTTTTATATACAGACTTCCATATGTACTATAGTAGTAGAATGGAAATGCAGATAATCCAACAAAATTTCTTAAAACCCTGGCCTTGATGCTTTGTCCTAACAACACAACAAAAGCCACTAACATCGTAGTCAGTAGCAAGAACATATATTAAAGGCGCCATAGCGGTCGTCCTATTGCGTAAAGGAGCTTCTAGAGCAACGGACACCATCGACACGATCCGCAATCGGTGAACAGGCGGAACGGGATAGATAGCAAATCGCCAATATCGATACTCATTGGAAGGGCAATGTGTGATTTTCGAACTCTGTCGGTGAGCCTAGAATGATATACATGTGTGGAGAGACATATTCTGTCCTTACTAGTAAGGGGTTCGTTAGACACAGATTTATTGAAGGCGGAGAAAGAAGGCAGGCAAAAGTGTGCTGAATGTAACTCCGACTAGATTATAGAACATCTGATAAAGCGAAACTAACACGACGAAATGCTACGACTCTCCTTCCTCTTCTCTATCTTACGTCTCACCGTATAAATCCATTCATCCAAAAACAACCACAGCCAGAGTATAGCGAACCACAACGACACAATAGCTGCTCCCACCAGGCTCACTATGCTAAACCAGCGAGATACATGCCAAATCATCTCCCAATGTACAGCCGCCAGCTGCTCGGCCGCAAGCGCCACCTGCATGGCACTGAGGACTATGGAGATGAGAGCGAACAGGAAAAGCAAAGGACCGTACAGGCGTCCAAAGAAAGCTCCGTATTGGCCATGCACCTGCTCAAATTGGAACTTGCGAAGGAGGAATGGGGCGTAGAAGTTGAGGCGAGTCAATCGTAGTTCACCGTAGCAGTATCTTTTCGATACGGTGGAGTCGTCGATGTGGTTGAGGTCTGCGATAAAGTTGCTGAACTGCTTCCAGTCCACGTCTTTGGGGATGAGACGAAGGTTTTCCTGCTGGGCGATGTTGAAGTCCGACTCGTGCTGGATCAAGTAGCGGTATGTCCGTAGAAACCCAGTTGCAGCCCTGTATATATCGAGTCGACTATCGCCCAGTCGGTTAGACCCCTTATCCAAGTACATCTCCCAGAATGCCTGGGATAAGATATACCGTGGGAGAGGCTTAATGAAGATACGGTTGTGAATCCAGACTAGATGCAAACGGGGCTCTTCAGTGACGATGATTTCGCGCCCTTTGACCCGTTGCCGGTGCAGTGGATTGATGTTCGCGCTTGATAATGTGGTCATAATCCATAGGTGCGGTGCCATTTTCTCAAGGTCGTAGGAGCAGAACTCTTTCTCAAGAAACCTTTTCGTGTGGCTAAAGTTGTTAAGCAAGATGGAAGGCTGACCAGGCAAAGAGGTATTTGGCAATGAACTCGCACTAGAGTCAAGATCGTGAACTAACTGATTCTTCTTAGAGAATGGAGACATGATTAGAAAGGAGTGTTTTCTTTTGCAAAATCTGTACAACTTGTTCTCGATAGTCGAAGCACATTTGCTATGCGAATGTAAATCTGCTGGTGGTTAGCGGGGTATATACATTCATTGACTTCGGCAGTGCTGTCCCTGCCTGGTTCAGCCTTACTGCGTATGCAGTACAGCCCAGCCTCAGCTTGGCATTTGCATTTTCAGCCTGCTCGTTATCTTCGAATCTCCGGGTCTCCTCACCTCTCATTCCCACTTTTGCCTGTTCTTCAAACCTCTAGTTTGTGGTTGCTGATGGTTACAACCAGCCATGGTTCGTAGTAGTGGGAACCATACGAAATGTGGAGTTGCTAACGTGGAGCTAGGTACGGCCCGTAACAGATGATGACATCGGCCTCAAAGTGCTCCGGAAGACACCAGGAGACACCGTCGAGTAAGTGAGCGTTAGTAACTAGTATCAGGTGTCTATGCTTATGTTTACTCACTCTAGCATCGTCGCGATTCACGGCATCGGAGCGCACCCAGACGACACCTGGTGTAAGAATGTCCCCACGGCTGAGGGCCCAAGGTGGGTTAACTGGCTCTCTGATGAGGCCATGCTACCTGCTGTAGCACCTCACGCGCGAATTATGCGATATGGATACGAGTCACGGTGGTTTGGAGAAGGGGCCCTGCGGCAGAATGCATCGACGGTGGCACAGCGACTGCTCTTGGCCCTCGGTCTAAAGAGAGAGGTACACATCCGCGACTGCATCAACACTGAACGCGTAGTTGTACATTGTATCCTGATTTCTTTAGGAAAATCCAAAGCGCCCTCTTATCTTCATAGCACACTGTTTTGGTGGATTAGTTGTGCTGAAGGTAGGCAACAGATCGACACAATTATAAGTCCTAGCTAACATGATAAAGGCCCTCGTGGAAGCCCGGCACCACGAAATCGACTGGCCCGACGTGTTTGCCTCTACTACCGGTTTAATATTCCTTGGTACGCCCTTCAGGGGTACGGACGAGATGAGCCAGACCGAGATGTTAGAGGCAGCACGGAGGGAGTATGAGGAAGATGACATACAGCCAGAAATCCTGAGGATATTGGAGCCAGGAAACGAGATTCTTCAAGATGTTGTGGAATCGTTTGGAAAGACACGAAGGCTTGAAAAGAAAGCCCTTGTTGCCTGCTTTTACGAACTGAAGCCATGCAACGTGGGAAAGATCGTAGGAAATCAGAAACGAACGGTAGGCAATGAGACTGAACCTGTGCACGTCTAGGCTGACTTTCTTTGGAAGCAGTTTGTAGTGAATAAGAGCTCTGGTTGCCTCGATATATCAGAAGGCATGGAACATGTCTCGCTCTCAAGAACGCATTTTGACATGAACAAGTTTGGGAAATCGTCAGAGGAAGACTTTCAGATGATGGCCGCAGTGGTAAAAAAGATGGTCAAAGCCTCTAATGGGCCCATGCTGGCTCGATCAATCAGTAAACTGGCCCCACAAGAACAATACAACGGATAATTGGCTGATATTTACTCAGCTTCTGAACCCATTGGTGTTAAACATCCAGACTCCGTTTCCTCATGCAATAAAGCAATGACTGCCAGCAGCTGGCGTAATTTTAGACTGAGAGGAATTCCGATGGAGTTTCAACGCAAGGTAGATGTTTGTGACTTTATCAAGAACATTCTCTCCATGGAACGGGACGCCAGTTTAGTAGTGCATTCACTTGCCGTCAACCCTATAGACGGTCACACCAAGGTCGCAACTCTCAGCTTCGACACGCTGCCTGCGTCTTTATCCAACGACAATAAAAACGAATGGGTATTTGGTATGCCCGAGAATGCATCTTTCAATGGGGAAATCTTGAATCACAAAGGACGCCTGGTATTCGATACTCATTTTTCAGGCTTCACGCCTCTTCATGACGCCGAAGATGATTGCTATGTCGAGTAAGTCAAACAAGCGTTCAATGTAGAACAACTAATTGATCTGTTATTTCAGTGTAATCGCGATATCTGGTCCAGGTGATGCTTTCGATTCCTTCCAAGAAACGGACGGGCCTTTCATGTGGCTTCGTGACGCTCTACCACTGGACTTACCTAAAGCGAGAATTTTCATCTATGGATATAATATTCGAGATGGTCAAAGTGACTCCTTCACGACCTTGGCCACTCTAGGTCGAGAATTTGAAATCGAAATACAGAATGTTCGGGTATGTCTACGTTTACGCGCCACTCTCATCGCTTCAGCTAAAGTTCTAACTAGCGCACTCGTCAGTCTCGCCCGATAGTATTCATCGGGCATGGTGTTGGCGGCCTCCTCATTAAGGAGGTTTGTATTCCCGCCCAACTTATAGCAGTCCTTTCGCCGCTTACAATTGACTTTAGGCTGTGGTCCAGGACAAAAAGAATATCGAAGGCAACTCGACGGCGATACTAGATGTCACTAATGGGTTTTTGTTCTTCGGCGTTCCCCATTTGGGGCTTGCTGCTGGATCATTTGCTAAATTGTTACCAAATCACTCTCAGTTGTACACGGAGGGTCTCAAATGGAAGTCAGTACTACTTCAACAACTTGAGAGCGATTTCAAGGCCGCACTTGGCCCCATGGCCCCTGAAATTATCTCCTACCTCGAAATCGAAAGATCTTCTATGAAAAATAAGGTGTGTCGAAACAGGGTCTATATTTTGACTATATTCGTAAAATGTGGCTGATACTTTGTGTTAGAGGACTGATGGTGTACTGGAACTCTCGGAGCTCTCTCGCTCTTTGGACGTCATAGTCAACCACTTATCTGCGACATGTGGCAGCCACCTCCAATACCCAGTGGATCAGAATCACTCGGAACTTGTGAAATTCAGCAGCGAATTTGATATTTTATACAGCCATGTCAAACTTGGTCTGCTGCCAATGGCACTCAAGAGGTTGGATCATGATATTAGAAGTAGAGGCCCTCGAGATCCTCGTACGTGTAAGTGTTGACCCTATGAGTGCCCAGTTTTAACAGCTCTGTAGCATCGCCACCACTGTCTCAAGAGAATATAGGTTGGTAATTGAACAACGCCTTCATGAAGCCACTGATGTAGTTTAGATTGTCTGAGATCACTCTCCTTTCAAGAACAGGATTCCAGGTTTAACAAGATACATGTAACAAAAGGCACTTGTAGCTGGTTCTTGGACGACCTTCAAACTCGAAAGTGGATCAACAATTCACGAGGGCTTTTCTGGGTCAAAGGGAATCCTGGGGCAGGAAAATCCGCTCTCATGAAATCTGCTTTTGCCCAAATGAATCAGATGAATCAAATGAAGACTGACGAGCTGCTTCTTCGTTTTTTCATACATGGCAGAGGCACCTTTTTGCAAAAGTCGCCTCTTGGCACCTTTCGCGCCCTATTAAACTCGATGCTCAGCCATTTCCCCGAATATCTCTCCGAGCTGACCGAGCAATTCGAAGATCGCGAGAAACGCGTCGGGTCTTATCATGAGAAAAGGTGGGACTGGGACGAGAAAGAGCTACGAGAACTCATGTCAAAAGTCCTGGTCCAGGGAACACACCATCGATCAATCATTATATTTGTCGACGCACTGGACGAGTATGGAGAGGATCTTGCGAAAGAAATGGTGAGGTATTTCAAAGATCTTATGAAAGATGTTGAGCGCGAGAAAGCCCAAGTCAAGATCTGCTTTTCTTCTAGGCACTACCCAATCCTTGGTCATGACGAGATCCCGGCGGTTCTTGTAGAGAACCGAAACGAGAAGGATATCAAACTAGTTACTAAAGACTTTCTGAAAGATATCAAACCGGTAGCCAAACGGGAGCAGTTTGAGAAGGAGATCCTTCGCAAGGCTCAAGGGTCATTCCAATGGGCAGTCTTAGTTGCCACTATAGTGAGGGAAGAGAGTATAATTGGGACAAAGGCAGATCGAATTGCCGGAAAGTTGGCATCTATTCCGAAAGACCTCGACGGGTTATACACTGAGATCCTCAGAAATGCGACTGATTCTGAAAGGGATCAGATGATCAAGCTGTCCCAGTGGATTTTGTTCAGTGAGCGCCCTTTGTCAGCACTAGAACTTCGGGATGCATTGGCAACCGATCAGGACATGGCTTATTCAGGCATTACTGAATTGAAAGAACATGAGGTCTGGGTCAAAGATCTATCGCAGTTTGAGACGCGGATCAAGCATATTTCCAGAGGGCTGGTAGAATTCCAGACTCCTGATGTATGGGAGCAATACGATCCCGACGAGAACACCCACTATCGGGAAGCGCAATTCATTCATCAATCCGTTGCCGATTTCATTCTCAACAACGTTCTCAACGATACCAAGCGTCGTCATGGCAGCTCTTACTCTGAAATTGGAATCGGCCACTACCAAATCTCAAGGTCTTGCCTGAGATATCTTGCGATTGAGGACGTTTTACAAGGCCATCAACTCTCTCGTGGAACCCTCTCGGTGAGGTTTCCACTGGCTCCATATGCAGTAAGATTTCTCTTTAAGCATATCCAGACAGTAGAACAAGAGCGAATACCACAGCTCGACCTTCTGTCGCTTATTCAATGGGCGCCACAGTCAGAACCATTGCAAAGACTCGCTCACGTCTGGAAAGTCTTGGACCCCAATTCTGCCTATGCGCCTATAGGCTGGCCCTTCGTCAAAGCAACCTCTCTCCATGTTTCGGTTGCTTTTGGTTCAAAAAGTGCCCTCATGGCATGTCTCCAGGAGGACGATGGGGGAATCAATAGCAGAGATTCTGAAGGGAATACTCCATTGCTTCTTGCTATGCGAGAGCACCACCAAGATCTAGCATTAGCACTGTTAGATTGGTCAGTGGAAACACAGAACCTCCCTGAGAATTCATTAGCCCAGAATACCTCAACACAAAATTGGAGCGCTCCGAAAACAAGAAAAGCTGCGGACATCAATGCTGAAAACAAAGATGGCGAAACCCCTTTGACTATTGCTGTAACTGGAAATGCTGAACAAGTATTTTTAAGGTTGATTGAGCTCGGCGCTGATCTCAAGTTCTTTGGACGAGAATCTGCGCTAGTACAATACGCTGTTCACATCAGAAACGAGAAACTTCTCTTGAAACTCATTGAGAAAGGTGTTCCGCTTGATGGAGCTGTGTACATTGCTGTCAAGGAGCTTGGCGATCGAGACGCTGCAACTCTTCGGAGTATTTTGTCGCGTTTGCTAGAGGCTGGAGGTGATACAATAAGATCTGCATCATTTGACAGAGCCCTGGAGCATGCCAGTGAAGATGACGAGTACGACGAGTACGACGAGTACGACGAGGACGACAGGTACGACGGGTACGACGGGTACGATAAAGAAGCACTATGGTGTGCGGTACGAAGGGGCCAGACAAAAATAGTGGATCTCCTGCTCTCCCACGGTGCTTTACTTGCATCGACAGATTCGGATGGCAGAGGCCTGTTAACCTATGCTGTGGAAAATGGCAAGACAGAAATAGTAGAACTCTTGCTCTCCCATGGCGCTACACCTGCTTTGACAAATTCGGATGGCGAAGCCCCGTTAAACATTGCTGTGCGCGGCGGCGAGACAAAAATAGTAGAACTCTTGCTCTCCCACGGTGCTTCACCTACTTCGACAGATCTGGATGATGAAACCCCGTTACACGCTGCTGTGCGCGGCGGCGAGACAAAAATGGTAGAACTCTTGCTCTCCCACGGTGCTTCACCTACTTCGACAGATCTGGATGATAGAACCCCGTTACACATTGCTGTGCACGGCGGCGAGACAAAAATAGTAGAACTCTTGCTCTCCCACGGTGCTTCACCTGCTTTGATAGAATGGAATGGTGAAGCCTCGTTGCACTTTGCTGTGCGCTGCGGCAAGATAAAAATAGTAGAACTCTTGCTCTCCTATGGTGCTTCACCTGCTTCGACAAATTGGGATGGTGAAGCCCCGTTACACATTGCTGTACGCAGGAGGTATGACAGAATAGTCAAACTCCTGCTACAGAGGGACGTATCCTTGGTAAACGCGAAAGATAAAAACGGAAAAACACCGTTTTCATTAGCAGTGGAGGATCGCAACGAGGGCTTGATCAAGCTGCTGCAGGAGACTGGCAAGGTTGATTTCAACTATAGAGACAGCCGTGGGAGGACTCTACTAATGCTAGGCCTGGAGACCGGCAACAAGGCTTTATTCAAGCTGCTGGTTGAGACTGGCAAGGTCGATTTCAACTGTAAAGACAGCTATGGGAACACTCCGCTAATGATAGCAATAAAGACCGGCAACGAAGCCTTGGTCAAGCTGCTGATTGAGATTGGCAACAGTGGTGTTGCCCTAATGAAGGATAGCAAGGATAGGGTAATGCTGCTGGACTGGGTGGGGCAAAATGGTTACGAGTCTGTACTTCAACAGCTCCCTGAGGCTAACTTTGATTTCAAAGATAGCAAAGGAAGGTCGCTACTATCTTTGGCGGCTGAGAGAGGCTACGAGCTTGCAGTCAAGCTCTTACTTGAAACCGGCAAGGTTGACATCAACTCAAAAGACGTCTTGGGGATAACACCGCTACTCCTCTCACTTGAGAGGGGCCATGAGAGTGTTGCCAGGTTGCTGATCAATACTGTGGAAGCCGACATTACCTCAAAGGACTGTTATGGGAGGACACCGCTATCCTTAGCAGTAAAAAATGGAGACGAGACGGTAGTCAAGTTGCTGCTTGAGGATAGCAAGGTCAGCCTTTCCTTGAAGAGCTTCGACAGGAGTACGTTGCTATTTTCGGCAGTGTCAAGAGGCCATGAGGGTATTGTGAAGCTGCTTCTCAAGTCTAGTGAGGCTAATGTAAATTTGGAAGCCTTTTACAGGAGGAAGTCAATATTTGTGGCGGTAGAGAGGGGCTTCGACGGTATAGTTGAACTGCTGCTTGGGGTTAGCAAGGTTGATATCAACTCGAAGAACGAATACGGGATGACACTGCTATCCATAGCAGAAGGGACAGGCCGCACGAATATAGTCAAGATGTTACTTGAAAAAGGCGCTTGACATTGCCAAAGGAGAAGGCTGGGGGTCCTGAGCTGCAAATAACCGCCACGAGCAGATGTTTTAGCATGGAGTCAAGAACTAGCATACCACTTTTTCAACACGACTCTGCTCTGAATTTCTACAATGATCAAAAACAATGCACTTCACGGTTCCTGTCTGAAGTCTATTGGGCAAATATTACGGCCTCGATATGGCAGTATATGATGTCCACGACATGCAATACGAAATCCCCCTTTGCTGCCTGCCAATACCTTCGATAGCAATGCGCCGACGAAGACTGAGATGAGTGCAAATATCGCAGGATGAAAGAAGCTTGCTGTTTGCATGCTACGTTTGAGGAACTGGGATTAGAAGGTAGCCTGAACAGAAATCCGTACATATTTGCGTCGTCCATTACAACTTCACGTATCTAGCCTCGGATTACCTAAACATAGTAACAGAGAGGTCCAAGAGGATGCCCACACACTTAAATACATGCGTGCATGTCTATGTCCTGAGAGATACACCCTAGAACACGTCCAGATTGTCCAGAAGAGGCAAGTGCATATAGCCTCACACGAGCTAAAGTCTAGTAGAGAAACGTGGAAAAGACGTCTTTGCCCCCTGGTACTGTTCCTTTCACCTACACCCTGGATCGCCTCCTCTCTGCCGCCAACTGGCGCGAAAACAGTCATCGGGGCCGTAGGCAGCTTTTTAAAAGACAACTCAATTTGTCTATAGAGAATATATCAATGTGTTACAAGCGATAAGCAAAGGAAGCAATGTTTCACCAGGTCGTTTCCTTGCCAAACTGGTTAGACATTGTAGAAATACATGATTTAGCGAGGATCTGGCAATTACGGATTCCATTGAACCCGTGGACTTCCCTGGCAAGTCTGAAATTTCATACCAGAACACTTTTGTATCGTTGATAGTATCATTTCTAAGTTTTTCTCCATGATCTAGTAGCTATTTTCTGAGTGAATGCAAATGGCTAATAACATCTTCTGGAAATCTAAGTCCTCTTCATTGTTTCGATAAGGGGCTCAAATAACTGTCAGTATTTGAGTTAGATTCTGGCATCCATATACAAATCTATATCTTTATTAGGCAGACTGACGGGGGCCGAGACGAGTGAACAGGTAGACTATAAGGTAGTGTTTACGGGGAATGATATATACCTAGGTACGAATTGGGTATAGCTCGGGTGTAGCTCCGTCAGAGGGTCAGAGGAGAGGGCCCAAGCTCTCTTTCCGATTAGAGGAACTTCGTCTCTAAATATCCCGACGACGAATCAGATAACTAATATCTACTATTACTATGATTCCTTTATAATTTTTTCTCTTTCCAATCCCAAATTTTAACGGACTTGCATCGCATTCAAAAATATTGCCGAGTCGATCCTTTCCCGTCAGCGAGCTGAGCGTTCCCAAGAAGCTAAAACAACGGCGGGCGGGCGCAGGGCAGTACACGCGCCATCTACTAATAATACTACCAGCCAGGCCAGGTAACTACACCCAACTACGTGACTTCCCAATCCACCCCAAATCTACCTCACCACAACATCTACCCAACTACAGCGACCCCCATCACAACGCCTCTCTAGTTATCTCCACTCTGACATTGACACCTCACGACTTATACCCCCCCATCCGACCTTCATTCGCATCCAAATGCCACTTTTCCCCTCCCGAGAGACATGATCGCGTTCTTCTCCCCGCAACACCTACCGCCGCCGCCGATTCCCACCTCTCCCCTCAGCGGTGGAGGCCTAGCTTGAACTGAACATGGCTGTACCAACCCGCCCACATAGGTCCTCCACCGCCGCCTCGAGGGGACCTCCTATGAACAACCAGATTGCCGAATTACGATCCCTCGCCGATGACCTCATAAAAGCTTCCGAGACCTCCCCTCCCACCCCCGAGCTCCTGCAGAACCAGAGCAACGCCCTCCGCCGCATGCGACAGCTTTTGATAGACTCCCACGAACAGACACAGACCAAGGATGCCTTCCGCTACGTCAAGGGCTTCGATGTCTTGCTCCTCACCCTCCGCTCCATCTCTGGCTTCTATAAGCCTGCCGACCTATCCCCACCCGACCGCATCGACTTCTTCGAGGTCATCAAGGCAACCCTAGACGTATTGTCGGACGCCCTAAGCGAACATGCCGGGAACAGGAGATTCTTTGCAAAGCGAGTGGAACAAGGCGGCTGGCTTGCATTGGAACAGGCACTTGGAAGTACCGGCATCTTTGGTGGCCAATCCAAAAGTACACGGGACGACGCTGGGCAGGAACAGCTATTTGGCTTACTGTTCGCCTTTGCTTTAGGAGAGGAGTCTATAACACGAATCTTCCGTGATATCGACAGGAAGGTGGAGCAGACACGGCAGAAGCAGGCCGACAATGAATCCGAGCAGCCAGGAAAGGCAGAAGGCGAGACTGATGATCAACAGACGGCGGGGACAATGGTGGAGAGCCCACGATCTGTATCCAGCGATGTGGACGGGGACGTGGAAGTGCTGCGGGAGCAAATCAAGGATATCTTCAGCGGGAATGAGGTTCTTCAAAATCCAGACATCATGCCAACCATATTGCATTTCTGGCTTGGTCTTTCCGGACAGGATGCTCCCGGGACCAAATCCAGGCCTTTGTCAATCTCAGTCCTGCTCGCTATACGGCAGATCGCTGCACTTTCCTCATACAATAAGGCGGCATTGCATTTGACGGGTACCTTGAGCATCGTCCTTCCACTGTTGTTTGACGACAAGTGCTCTCCGATAGAAGCTGGTCTTCTAAGACAGCTGGCCGATGATTTAGTCGAATACGGTATTAATCGACTTGAAGATGCCTATTATCTGTTTCGAAAGGCCGAAATATCTGCAACTGCAGCCGCGTTTCTTCTCCAAGGCATGGAAAGCTCTCGAGGTTCACCATTTATCCAATTCGACCTGTCTCTGCATGGCTTCAGTGCCATTGAGCTTCCCGAGCTCGGTCGTCCCTTTCCACCAGTCAGTCCTGGAAGCGGCTACACCTTCACCGCTTGGATTCGAGTGGACAAATATGACCCCAATTGTCACACTACGATATTCGGCGCCTATGATGATACACAGACTTGCTTTTTGATGGCATATCTGGAAAAGGATACACGATGTTTTA
Organism: Aaosphaeria arxii CBS 175.79; assembly: GCF_010015735.1. Classification (NCBI taxonomy): domain Eukaryota; kingdom Fungi; phylum Ascomycota; class Dothideomycetes; order Pleosporales; genus Aaosphaeria; species Aaosphaeria arxii. The sequence goes on from NW_022983478.1 coordinate 1,093,813, forward strand.
TCCTTCAGACCTACATGGGTCACTCCTCCGGCATAGTACCTAGTGTTCGTTTCAAGAAAGCACCCCGGTTCGTCGAGGGGAGATGGTACCACATTGCTATCGTCCATCGACGGGCTAAAGCCATGGGCCTTGGTGCACATAAAGCTTCCCTCTATGTTGATGGTGAATTCACTGAGTCTATGAAGGCTCATTATCCCTCTCACCCGCCTGTTCTTGAAAGTAGCCATGAGAGCTTCGCATCCATCACCTCTAATAGTTCAAAACAGCATCATGTCCTTGCGTTCTTGGGAACTCCTCGCAACCTTGCACCACGTCTGGGACGAAACGTTCTTAGCTCAAAGCTCTCAATTGCATCTTTTCATCTTTTCGCGGAACCCTTATCGGACGAGCTAATTGCCGTGTATAATAAGCTCGGCTCACGGTATAGCGGGAACTTCCAAGATCGCCTTGGCTCGTTTCAAACATATCGCACATCAGCGGAATTACATGTGCAAAATGAAATGCTGCATCCTGGGAAGGAAGAGAGATCAGATATCGTCTCTGCCATACGGTCAAATGCGGGGCACTTACTACCAGAATCCAAGGTCTTGCTCAGCTTCTCCCCCACCTCGGTCATGGACGATGATGATAGGAACGCAATCGACGAGTCGCAATTGATCAAGTCCTTATCGAAAGAATCTGCAAAGACCTTGCATCGCTACACTCGAACATATGGGACTCCGATCATTATCAACGCAGCTGTTCCTTCAGTGAACGACGCACTTTCTCAACCTCGTGGATTCGGGCGATTGTCGGGCGACCCTGTTGTTGTAGTACCGCAATCCCTGGACGAGGCCATCTGGAGAATCGGTGGTTGCGCTGCCGTAGGGTTGCATCTTGTCCAAGCAGCACACAACTTGGACGATCTCCTACGCGCTGTCAAGATTCTACTCGAATCTGTTGAAGGAAATTGGCGCAATTGCGAGGCGATGGAGCAGAATAATGGCTTTGCCGTTCTTGCAGAAGTTCTTCGCCAGAAAGTCAATGCCGCTATGCCAGTGTTTGGAAAGTATGTGGAATATGAAACTTCGACCATGGAACGTGAATCTTTTCTACTACAGCTGTTGCAAGTCGTTTTACGCTTCGTAGGTTATGATGCGACGCACCCTGAAGAATCCCTCATTATCAATCCTTTAGCATATCGAGTTTTGCTTGTTGATCTCGAGATATGGCGTCAATCGACTTCCGTAGAAACGCAAGCGCTGTACTATAATCAATTTGTACACTTTGCGAAAGAAAGTAAACATCATCATTACAATGCCAAACGCTTTCATAGAATTAGTAAGTCGAAGATCTTATCATGCTCACTTCCGACTAGATCCTCTGACAATCGAGCTAGGAGTCGTGCGACGTTTAATGGATGCATTGAAAGCCGAGTCCTTTACAGCTCAGATATTTCCGCTGTTTCTCAAATCCTTCAAAACTCTCCTCGAAATTAACTTCAACGGCGAGAACTCTCGTTCGCTTTCTCTATTCATCACCTACGCACTGCAAGACAGTCGGTCGAGCTATGTGAAACGCACTTTACGACCGAAGGTGAGCGTTCGTCGCCTTCGAAGGGGCACACCACCAACGGGCACACCGGGTACAACTCCCCGCTCCGACAGCCCAGGGCAAGAGCCAGCCTTACCCTCTGGCTTGCCCCTAGCAGAGTTGGGCGTCTCGATCCTCCAAATGCTTGCCGACCTCCTGTGTGATCCTTCCAATTACAATGAGATCACGCGCTTCGCTAAGAACGTGACTGGAAAGGTATGTTAGTTCGAAAGCAATGTTTTCTTTTCTAATCTTGTGGTAGTGGCTGCTATATTTGCTTGCTGAACCCGATCAGCGTGTGGTCGTGCTTGGAGCCAAAATTCTTGCACGGCTGCTCGTTGCCAATGGACCTCTTTACGTAAAGAAGTTTGCAGAGAGGACCGGAGGATTCGTTCTCATGAAAAACAGATTGAGACATTGGTGGAACACACCAGGAATTTGGACAATATGCTTTGCTATCCTGTTCGACCGGGATGTTGCTACTATCGACTTTGAGCGCAACTTCGATGCCTTCAATCTTGGGGATATCTTTTCAACGCAAACAAGACTTCGCATAGTCTATCCAGATATCTTCCCTGTGATTGTTGCTATGCTCGACACGGGCTTGCGTGCGATAGTTCGAGATCCGGCCAAGTCTGAGAACGAACCACCAAAATCGGAGAACGGTGAAGCGCCAGTAACACGGGGTAGGCGGCGAACAATGTCGTTGAAGGATAAACAACCACCCCAAGGTAAGCCACCCTGTTTACTCATGAATTACAGAATCCTAATTTTTTTAGATCCTTGGAAGTCTCAATCAGAGCGTTTGAACGACTATGCCATTGTTCTCAATGCAGCGGTCCAATTTTTAGCGGAGCTTCACTCAAGATCGGAAGTGTTTCGCGATTATGCAGCTACATCGAACTATGTCCAAGAGCTTCTATTTGTTCTCTACCCCGTCATAGTAACTTCGGACAGCGTCAGCGCTGAGACCGAGTTGATGTCGCGCGGCTCCGCTCTGACATTCGAGGGCCAGGATGTAGTCATACAGCCGTTGTCGAAGGCGAACATTCAGCAAGCGCCTGTTGTACGGACGACCAACGTCAATATTTCGCCATCTCCGGACGCTAGCAGAGTCATCCCCTTCCGTAGAGCATCCTCTTTCGTCCTCGTCTCGGCCGATAAGTCGGGTAGCCCCCAACGACCAAACCTGAACCCGGTGGCTTCATCAAATAATGGGTCGTCAGTTGTTGTCAAGGTCGGCAGCACCGTAGTAGAAGCGGTGGTAGAGGTGGTCCTTGGTGTTTTCCAAGATCAACTGTTCTATCGTAAAGATTTCCCGGGCCTCGGACTCTTTTTGAAGACACCACCCGGATTCCAAGAGCACCAAGCGTATTTCGAGTCCTACCTACTGCGACAGACTGTATCTTCGGTCAAAAATACCCTGCAATTGAACCAAGAGTTACTCAAGGAGCCACGTGTTTTGACGAATCTCTCCCGATTCGTTACACACCTGTCCGAAGCAGTTTTCGAAGGATGGTTTCTAGGTGGCTCGGACCCACTGCTCGACTTTGCGGGCTTCCTGCTCGAATATCTGGAACGCCCAGATATTTCCACGATCAAGTCCGTACGATTATGCTCTCAAGCTGTCGGCATGATACGTGGAGTCTTCCTTCGAGTCGTTTTGCTACGCTTAGCGGAAGCAGACAATTCTGATGGAGGGACCAAAACCATCGATATAATTAAGAAGATGGTGTATTGGCAACCGATCATTCTCTCAACGGAAAATACGGAAGGGCTGTTCCTTCGGCTCATCTGCTATCTTTTGTACACCAAACTGTCATCCACCCAGGAAGCTGTTCGATTGGCAGCCGCCAATTTTTGGCGTCTTCTCTTGGTTCAGAAACCTGAGGATACCTCTGCAATCCTTAGCCGAGCTCTTCAAACCGACAAACAAGACCTCTACGATGGCTTCCACAAGCTGATGGAGCTAGACAACGAGACGTTCTTGGCTTGGTTTGATAAGAATAGTGCAGAGCTGGACAGTTTCTTTTACGGAACCATGACCAGGACATGGGAGGATTTCATAAATGACCAGAACAGGAAAACTGAAGACATGTCCCAGAAGAGGATCGCAAAACGCCGCGAGAAGTTGAAGCAATGGCAGGCAGAGGAGAACAGCTCTGAGCGCACATGGACCAGCCATGAAACTGCAACCAATCATTGGAGGTCAAACATCCATGCTTCTGAACGCATCAAACACCAGCGGTTGGTGCAGGATCATCAAGATAATACAACGTTCCTGACAAGCGTGATTGCTAAGCTCGAACGCAAAATCAGGGGCCCCTGTGCATTGTTCGAGGAGAGCCCTCCAACTAAATGGCGGTTGGACGAGACTGAGGGACGCGACCGGCGCCGTATGCGTACCATTGCCGACAGCAATAGCCGTGATCACAATTATCAACCAAAGCGCAAAGAGACTGACCCAGCGTCAAAGCTGAAGCTCGATGCGGCGATTCCTACAATATCGACACCCGAGGTGGTTGGAATCGCTCCTATTCGAAGTCAGTCCGATATGACGGTTAACAAGGACACAACCAAGGAGGATAACTCTGATTCTGACCTCGAGGACGATTTCGAAATGGTCGAAGCCATGTACGAGGACGAAGACGGCTTCGAGGACAAGAATCGAAAAGTCATGAGAAGTTTGAATCGCGGCGATCAGGTTCAATACGTATGCAATATTTCCCGTGTCGTGGGTCTAGAGGCCGTCGAGGGTCTTCTCATTGTAGGCAAGGATTGCCTATATCTCCTAGATGACTTCTTCCAACGCTCGGATGGCGAGATTGTGAGGGTCTGGCAGGCCCCACTCGACGAGAGGGATCCGTATGTCCAGGTCATCGCAGGAAACAAAGCAGCCTCCAATCGTCGCCCTCCAGCACGGGACCAAGACGACACAGCACGCCACTGGAGGTGGAGCGAAGTAATCAGTATCTCCAAGCGACGCTTTCTGCACCGCGATGTCGCCATCGAGATATTCTTCGACGATGGTCGAAGCTATCTTCTAACGGCCATGTCTGCCCCGGTCCGTAACGATATACACCAGCGTCTCATATCACGTACGCCACATGTGATCAAGCCCGAGTTGGGCAACGCAGAGAATTCCTGGCGTCTCGACTCCTTGCGCAATACAGAGGAGATTCCGCAGACACTGGGATCGCGATTCGCGTCCGCCTTCAGCTCTGTTTCGTCACATCCAGTAACACGGAAATGGGTCAAGGGAGAGATATCGAACTTCCACTATCTCATGTTTGTGAACACGCTGGCTGGCCGAACTTTCAATGATCTCACGCAATACCCGGTCTTCCCTTGGGTGATTGCAAAATACGATCAGATCGAGAAAGGCAAACAAGTTGGAAGCTTGCACTTGGATCTCGAGAACCCAAAAACTTTCCGTGATCTTACACGACCCATGGGAGCCCAAAATCCAACGGCGGATAACGTCCTTCGTGACCGATACTCTTCTCTTGCGGAGATGGGCCCTGGTGCCGACCCGGCCTTCCACTATGGAACTCACTACTCGTCTGCGATGACTGTCGCGTCGTACCTCATCCGATTACAACCATTCAGCGCAGCTTATCTTGCCATTCAAGGTGGCAGTTTCGATCATACAGATCGCATGTTCCACTCCATCGCCAGAACCTGGGAATCGGTCTCCAATCCGATAACTGCAGACGTGCGCGAGCTGACGCCGGAGTTCTTCTACCTTCCAGAATTCCTGAACAACGTCAATGGCTACAATTTCGGCTTCCGGTCTGGCGGTGAGACGATTGACAGTGTCGAGTTGCCAAAATGGGCCCATGGTGATCCCACGGTCTTTATTTCCAAACAGCGTGAGGCATTAGAAAGCCCGTATGTAAGCCGCAATCTTCATCACTGGATTGACTTGATTTTCGGCTACAAACAACGTGGAGAGGCCGCCTTGGAAGCCCTCAATGTCTTCCAGCACTGTACTTACCCCGGCGCTATCGACCTCGACGGCATCAAGGATGAGGAGCTGCGCATCCGGAACATCGCCATGATTAACAATTTCGGGCAAACCCCGACTCAAGTGTTCCAACGCCCTCATCCCCAGAAGGAAGAGACCGCTGGCAAGCCAAAGAAACTAGATACTATAGCAGAGTCGTTACATCGGGTACCGGGCATGTTGCTCGAGGCAAATGACCGTGTATCATCGCTGGCATACATCGCCAAGAGTGACCGATTGCTTTGTTCAGCGCCGTTCCGCCACAACATTCCCCCATTGTACGACCGCTACATGGAATGGGGCTTTACGGATGGCTCTGTAAGGTTTTATGCGTCCGATTCGAAGAAGCTGGTTGGCCTGTTTGAACATCTTCATTCCGGACAGCTCACCACATCAATTTTCGTGGATGGCCGGACTCTCATCACAGCCGGCACAGACTGCGTCTTGGAGATTTGGAACGTCGTCAAAGGCGAACGGGGCATGGTCGAGCTGCAGAATCTAGCTGCTCTCTTCGGCCACAAGAGTCCAGTCATCACACTCGCGGCATCGCGTGCTTTCTCTGCATTCCTTTCTGCTTCCCAAGATGGGCGTGTCTTCTTATGGGATCTCAACCGTAATGAGTTCGTACGCGAGCTTGATCTCGGTACTAGACAGAAGAAGAATCCGGTCTCAATCCAATCCGCAAGAATCAATAACGTTACGGGTCACATTGTTCTTGCATGTGGACCGCGACTTCTTGTCCTTACCCTCAACGGCAAACTCCTGCTCGACAAAGATATATGCGATGGGGAGGATGATGCAGACAACATTACTGCCGTAGCTGTCTATGAAGGAGTTGCAAACGAATGGTGCGAGCGCGAACTCATCTTCACCGGTCACCGCAGAGGCGTCGTAAAGGTAATCATCTTTCTACTACTACTATTTCGACACAAAAGACTAACACGGGTAATCTATAGATCTTCCACCTCTTTACCTCCCCGCAAACAGGCGCCTGGGAACTTGGGCTCATCAAGGTCCTCAACCACATCGATTCCTCGCATGAGGGTGGCGCTAACTACGCTGCTCCCATCACGTGCATACTCCCCATGCCACAGAACGTGTATACGGGAGATGAGGACGGTAGAGTCGTAAGTTTCACCTCTCTTCCACTTCCTGAAGTTCTTTCTTTCCGTTCCATGGCGTCTTTTCTATAGCGGTTTCTTTTTATCTCGTGTTATTTTTCTATGGATCTCAGTGCTTTGGACGTTTGAGTGAGTGACTATGCTGACATGATGTGATGCTTTTAGTATGAGTGGGATTGTGTGCAACGTACTGGTTGATTGATGATGCAATGCATGGACGGGGCTACACATGAGATTGCACTGCGAATGAAGAACATAACAGCTAGGCGTGACGCATTGTAGATGCTGGTCTTTCTTGAATGGAAAAGGATAGAAAAGAGAATCGGGGGAGTGTAAGGGCGTGAGAGTTATTTTCACATTGAAAATCTGCGAATAGAAGGAAAATGGGACGGCGAAGGTGGATGGTTTTACTTTACTTTACGGAGCACTGCATGATAGAGACGCATAGTACCCTTCTGGAGAGGAATGAAATGGTGAAATGGTGAAAGATCTGGACTTGCAAAAATCGAATACTGCCTTTTCCTGGACTTTGACTTGGTATGACACTCTTTGAAGATGCGAAGTTATCGACCATGACTTCGTTATACTGCTATACTGTCTGTCCATGTCCTTTCCCAAGGTCGAGACACCCTTTCCGCTTGATGAGACAAGGACCCCTGCCGCATCTCGCATCTCGCATCTGCCCCGTGGTCTCGGTTCTGGCCCCCAAACCCAACAACTCAGCATCCACTCTACCCCAAGGCTTAACACAGCACATTATTCGTAGTAACTAGGTACATGAACATATTACATTTAGGTTACACTGCCCACCAGCCCCGCCTGCACATCTGTGTCCTGCCTGATGCTATGTCTTTAACGCGCTGACTACATTCTATTTTCTTTTTCAGCTTTCCTACTTTTCCCTCGAAGGAACTATCTGTTACTATGGTGTATTCTCGTTTGTGATCGGGAAGAGAAATCCATTGCTTTCTCTATCCCATAACCACGCCCACCACCAACCAAGCAAGAGGAGGAGCAAAAAAAAAAAAAGAGCACCAACAATGCGATGGCTCTCATCGCAGGAAAAGCCTCCAGCATCAACCTCCATTGACGTCGAACAAGGCACGACCACTGCGATGCCTACGCCCAAACCCCAAGCCCCCCGAGGCTTCCCCTCCCTCTCGACATTCATGTCCCACAACGCGCAGTGCGAGTCCTTCATCTTCAAGCGCTTCGACCGGCTCGCAGCCCGGAACCTCTTGTACATGCAATCCGAGCTCGCGGCGCTCGAGGCCCGGCTCGACGAGCTGGACGCCGAGGACGCGCTCGATCCGAGAGGGTCGGAGGCGAAGAGGAGTGCGCGGATGTGGGAGGAGTTTGAGAGGCTCGGTGGCGGTAGTGATGGGGATGGGAGTCCGAGGATGAGGGAGAGGTGGGAGGTCGTTATGAAGATCAGGTCTACGCTTCGTGAATACCGTACGTCTCTATCCTCCCCTACCATCCCCTTACTACTTCTCACACCACATAGACGAAACTCTCCTCCTCCAATCCCGCATCGCGGCCCTCGAGCCCCCCTCCGCACAGGTCCTCGAAGGCTTCAACGCCGAATTCGGCGCCACGCCCGCGAACCGCAGCTTGCTAGGCGCAAGCAAGAACATCTACGACGCGGAAGACGAGGACAAAGTGCGCGATCTCGCGCAGCTGTACTCCACCGAGCGGCGGGACCCCGTGAGCGCGTTTCTAGTCAAGTACATGTTACGCTGGCTACACGTACGCACTTTCCCCCTCCCCTCTTCACCGCCCTATCAAAGCTGACCAACTCAAACAGAAGAAACCCGAAGCATCATCGCAATCCGTAGCCCACAGCCGCCTAACGTACGTCCACACGCCTCGCCTCGACGCCCTCGTCGAACTCTTCTACGCCATCCTGAGCGTGTCGCTGCTGCTCGGTGCGATATTGGGGTTGTATTTTGTGCATAGTCCTGCGTGGCGGATCGTGGTCATCGCGCTGTTTACGCTGGTGTTCGCGGCGTCTGCTGCGTTTTTGAGCGATGGGAGGAGGTTGGCGGTGTTTGGGGCCAGCGCGGCGTATGCGGCGGTGTTGGTGGTGTTTGTTAGTGGGGAGATGGATGGGGCGGTCAGTGGAGGGGGGAGAGGGTAGCGATTGGTATCTGTTTGTGATGGTAATGCTTTGGGCTTTCTTTTGGGCAGAGGGAGTTGGGTCAGGAGTTATTGTCGTCAATCTTTGGGGGTTGGGGGACTGGAATCCTGGAGAATTGGAGTTCGGGGGACCCGGTGGAGGATGAAATGACATATGGAGAAATCTATACAAAGGAATGGAGATACGCAACGGCATGATATGGCACGGTAGGATATGGTATGGCAAATTATTAGAATATCTGGTTGATATCAAAAACGAAGTTTACGGCCTTTGTCGAGTCTCACTCCATGAATGTAATGGGTGCCAAAATCATTTACCTACCTACTTAACTTGCACCTTGAAAAAAGAATGAATTAATGCAGCATAGCGAGATACAGTACGATCCACTGCTTCTCTTTGCTGTCTGCCGTACCTAAAGTTTAACACTCGTTGTATTGCTTAATGCTGGGTTGACATGCGTTGCGTGATGATTGGCTGGTGGGCTAACCTCCATAACCGCCGCTTCACGAGTCACAGCAACAACAACAATTAGTCACGAGGAGGGCAGAACGATATGCGAATCTTGGGGGCCGAAATGGCGGGATGGGAGGAGTATGTGAAACAATTGATGAGTCTAGCCAGGCCCCTGCCCTGCCATGTGCTGTGCTGATTGCCATGTGCTGATTGCCATGGACGCATTCACACAATTACTTCTCGCCTACACAGCGGAAGTTTCTTTCCCGTATTATCCGCCTTGCTCCGATCATTTATTGATTAGTAGTATACCACGAGCTGAGAACAGGCGCCCCAGGTGTAGGGGAGGGGATACAGAGAGAGCGAGAATGGGGGCCATTTTCCAACATGCGCTAACATGTAACTCGTGCTGTGCCTCAATCAATGTCTTGACCCGGTCTCCTACTACTGTACCACGGTATGTACCTGAGCGGCACGGTACAGCGCCGGGTTCTAAGAAAAGTAACACACCAACACAAACTGAAAAAGAGATAGAGAGGGGAACACGAAATGCAGCCTTGCTGATTCATACGATATCGTTTGATAAATCAAGTATTTGGGTCGTCCGACGACATTCGTGCAGCTCAACACCACCTAAATTAATTCAACATCACATTTTCATACTCAACCTCAACCCACACGCAGGAAACCCAACAATCAACCACTGCCTGCCTCTCCCCACATCATCAATGTCGGTCGACATCACCACAATGTCCCAACCCACCGGCCTCGGGCTAGGAAAAGACGTCCTATCCGCCCCCGTCGTCACCATCATCGAGCAAAAAGACGACACCCCAGAAGACATAGACCTCGACACCACACCTCCACCCACCAGACGCAACGCGAGTCCCAGTCCCTCGAGGGCGAAGAGACCGCGTCCCGTCGCGAGTCCGCCGCTATGGGACATGAACGACCGGAGCTTCGAGGACGTGCGACGGCCGCCTTTGCGGAAGAGACCTGGTGAGTCAGATCTGCGTTGCTTCGATGATGCTTGATATTGCTTGTTTAGATCCTTGCTCTGAGTGTGTTAAATTTAACGCATGCATGTCGGACACGGTGATGCTGACTATGATACGCAGGTCCCCCGCCAGCTCCCACCGCGGCGGAGATCCTCGAGGCGAAAGAGGGGCAGCTTATGGAGGAGGAGGCGGCGATGAGGAAGGAGCTTAAGGGGAGGCTTTCGGGTGCGGAGGTCGAGCTGAAGCTTAAGGAGATCTTTGGGGAGAGGTGGAAGGCTTTGCAGGATGAGGCGGAGGGGGTGGGAAGATAGGATCTTTTGAGGACGGGGGGAAAGTGTGGAATGTAGTGCGAGGGTGAAAGGAATAAAAACGCAATATAGAAGGTTAATGAGATTCAACAAAAATGGTTTCAATCATTGTTCAAGTGTAAGAGACTTAAGGTCATCGTGTGCGGTAGGTGGTGTACTTCGTCTAAAATGAATTGATTGTAGGTGTAAGGAGATAGAATATCATCAGCGCTAGGAAAGATCGAATAGTCTTTGGTGAAGCGCGTGAGAGAAGGAGCTGACCTTTAACATAGTTTTGAAAATATTTGCATTTAACACAGGTAGCTCAGGACTTGAAGTTCAATAATTAAATATCTAATAATATATGCGTGGTATCAATAAACATAATCTAATTACACGTAACTCTCATCAAGCCCGACGACATACTTCTTCCACTCCCTGCACCGGATTATACGGCCCTTGCCCTTGGTGCCTCTTCACGTCATCAAAGGAGTACAGCTTGGGCTTCACTTTTTTCATGGCCACCTGGTCAGCTAGGCCCAATGCAACTTCGCCCTGAGGGAGATCGTAAAGGACGATGAGGCGGCGAAGGAACGTCACGCCCAGGATGTGGCGATCGTTGCGGTCCACGGGTCGCATCTGGCCCTGGAAGCCATTGGTAATTGCACGGGACTCGGCAGAGGGGAAGGCGTTGATTGCTGGAGGAGACTAGGTCAGTAACTGTATGGAGTATCTGTAGTTGACGATGAATTCTTACCGTGTGTAGTGCATTTTCCCTTCTTCAGCCATGGTGACTTTCTATCGTCGATCTCTTCCTGGGTCACCTCGCGGATCAGGTCCTTCAGAGGGACCGGGACTTTTAGTTTGCCGATCTGGAAGTCCACGGTCTCCTCCAAGTCCAACCGCTTACAATCAAAAACGGCGTATACACGAACGCTGTTTTCGTGGATCTCGTTGGGGCCGATCTGGTCGACTAAAGTTTTGAAGATGTCGATGGGCACGAACGAACTGTACGTCCCGGTGTCGAGCAGAACTGGCAACGAATCCTTGCAATTGTAAAATGTGTCTTTTCCCTTGTACTTGATTCCGTCAAGTTGTATCACGATTTCCGTTGGTACCTTGAGGGACGCACCATTCAGCAACGGGAAGGTCGTCAGGGCTCCCTTGTAGTAATTCGTAACGTATCCACCGAAGAAGATCTTGCCCTCGAAGTCGTCATGGTCCTTGGTCTCCTCGAACCACATGCTAAATGCATTGGAAGACGTGATCGCATTGTTCTCGAGAACATACGGTAGAGTCCAGTACTTCTGTTGGTTCTGAACCTGCTGGTTCCTGATGAAGCTCAGTCCCACGACGCCGGTGGGGGCGTTGTTCCCCTGGAACTTGGCCTCTGGCTCGAAGCCCCATGCGGCCATCATGGTGACCCCTTCCAGGGTCTCCTCCTTCCCGAAGAAGAGGTCTTCCTCCAAAAATGCCCCCGTGACTTTGGAGTTGTCGTCATATTCGATCGTCACTCCACCCTTCTTCTTCAAGCTATTCAAGCTCGTGCAGAGCTGCTTGTCTACGGCGTCTTTGACTGGACATTTGCACCACTTCCGCGAATCGATCCAGAAATCGCTGCTCCCCGTGTCGATGGATATCTTCATTCCAGCAGTGGGTTGCCCGCATGGTGCAGGGAACAGCAGGTCGGTAAAGTACGGCAGACCCCGACCAGAAAATGGATGCAATATGACATCTTTACTAATGTCCTGTCTTTTTATTCTCTTGACAAGTTGTTGGTCATCTGACACGACGGGTGGTGCTTGACGAGATGTGCGCTGTTCAATGAGTATATTACTTCAATGTATATAGTGGGTAACTTACATTTCTTGAGAATGCAAGCGCTTGGAGAGTGAAGACGCCCACCCATATCAAAATTCTCATCAAGGGTGTGGATGAAGCCATTCTGGCAAGTCGTGCCAGGAAACGAACTGAATTGAGAGGTCGACGATGATGTCCATAAAAAGAAGATACTACAGTCGGAGAATCTATACCTAGATATGCAACACAAAATGTATCAGGGAGATGACCTACAGAAGTACTGTTTGTTCGAGGGGAGGTAGTACAACGCAAGAATGCCTCTAAAAGTTTGCGGCCCCCAAATGCCCATCGCCCTGAATCATCAACTGCGCCCCATCATCCCAGCACGCGAGCCACCACAATATCCAATAAGCCTTACCTCGCCTCTTACGTGGTGTCCATGCTTTTAACACTGGCAAGGGTTCAGCGGCTCGGTCCTTCCTGTTAGCTATTAGATTCGTCTAGGGCTGACACAGAGGATTCGAGCATTAAATTAGACTCCCAAGCATGCAACAAGGATTATAGCAAAAAGGTCCCATCGTAGCTTGTATAACGAGCCTGGCCATATATCGCCCTTCCAGCTCTTTCTGACGTTTCAGTGCTCCGTTTATATATCTTTTTGTCCCTCATTTTGGCCGGTGCGAAAGTATCGCCATTCTTCAAAGATGGCTCCAAAGAAGGATCTCGCTAAGCGCTTTCCCTTCCTCCCATTGTATTTCGTTCGCGCGGCCCAACTCGCATCGTCGCTCGTCGTTTTCTTCATTCTATGGTACTTCCTTTGGGTCCTCCGCAAAGATGGCGCCCCGATACCATGGACGTTCATTCTTGTATGTTGCTGTGCTCTCGAGAACCCTCCCCTCCACATAGTCAAAATAAGCATATCCCACGCCGCAATCGCCACGAGATCAAACCCCAGAAACTGACATGCACCCCACAGCTCCTCTCCATCTCAGCGACCACAATCACGGCCCTCTGGATAACCTCAATGCACCACTTCTTCTCGAACTGGCACCCCCACCTCAACACCTGGCTGAACGGCGCGCTCTTCGCGTGCTGGGCCGCCGGTTTCTCTTCCTTCGCGTGGTGGAGTCGCGGGACGTTGACGCATGCATGCGATAAGCTCAATTGGGGTAGCCAGATGGGTGTGAATATATGCCGATGCTATAAGACGCTTTTCAGTTTTGCTCTGATAGCTCTGTAAGTTCGCCGTCCTTGTCCACGACATTGTACTCGAGGACAGACTCGAGTTGTTTCTAAGCACGCGGCACTGACGAAAAGACAGAGTGAGTACAATAGTAGCCGTAGGGCTCGACAGCTACGCGCTCTACCAGCGCAGGCAGTACGAAAAGGTGCAGCCGACGCTTCTTCCGCCACCGGCGCCGTACGCTTCCGACGGCATGGCTTTGCTTGATGAGTCGCTGAGGGGGTCTGATGGGAGGAGTCGGAAAGCGGGAGGACTGAAGTAAAGGTCGGGGTGTTTATTGATTTGGTGGTTTGCGAGGAGGAACGGGGGCTAGGCTATGGTGTAGTTTATAATGGTCTGCTTCTGAAAAACGTTTTAGAAATGATGTTATGTTATGAATGGTCTGGTAGTGGAATGCTATTAGCTGTATACAACGATAGATGACTCTGCTGAGCTCTCTCCACCCATTATGTTCGCCATCACTTCGCAGCCAAATGATGAGTAGGTAAGCTATGGCTCGGTGCGTTATGAAGATATCTGGAGGATGGTTATTAAAGGGTTTATCGAGGCTACAGTGATGCCGTGATCTTTGTATGCTCTCAATTGTGAGGTCATGTATCAAATGGCTTGGAGGGAGCAGCTGGGTGGCGCGTACAAGCTTTATGTTGCGTGAGATTGGGAGAGGGCACTGCAAGGGTCAGCTCCATAGACGCACAGAGAAGACACCAAACACGCCAATCAGAATTGGGGTCACTGGACAATATTGCATCATATTTTATATTGAAGGAGAAGTGAAAGTGGTGTATATTAATTACATGACGGAATTTCTATCTGTCCTTGAAGTGACCTTGCCAAGTGAAAAGTGGCAAAGTAAAGGTGATAAAACCGCTTGAACCATACTAGAAAAACTCCATCAATTAATCCACCAAGGAAATGTGACCTTTCAATCGATTTGACATTTGAATCAGTCGAAGTAAGGTAAGGATTCGCCATTAATTCCCGGCCTGAAGTTCCTCTGCTTTTTGCTCGAGGACCTTGACGGCAAAGTCAGGGTTGCAGTGGAGGACTTTTCGAATCTCAGGCTTCCGGATCAGCTCGTCGAGATGAGTGGCGATGGTTCGTGAGATAGCATCCAGAAACTTGTCCTCGTGCAGTCACTCCATGAAGAGCTGCACGACGGTCTCAACGAAGGAGTCCGAATCCCAAAACATCTTGCAGGCAGATTCGAACTTCTTGATGATTGTGTCTTCGAAACCAGGAATCTGCAACTTCTCCGCGAGTTGATAGAGAACCAGATGCATGAGAAGCTCTTTCTCGGAGTGAATGTTGACCCAGGGATGGTTGACGGGTTTCGGGTCTCCGTGCTCTTTGGGCTTGCTGCTGTCCGGGTCCTCGACGAATCCCTTCAGCTGGGCAAGCAGTTCGGACGCGCCAGGCTTGTAGTCGCCGACGTATATGAATTCCAGAGCCTTGTAGACGAGCTCGCTACCCATGTATGCCCCGAGGTTGATCTCGTACGAGGCGCTGGAGACGTGGTCGGAAGAGTCGTTCTTGAAGCGGGTATCTGATGTTAGAGAACTGGAATGTTTGGGGGCTTGTGGGAATTTGGCAGAAGGAAAGTCTTGACAGGCAAAGAGACAGACAATATGTTACTTACGTCGATGATCTTCCGGAAGTACTCTGACTTCCCGTACAGTATGACCTTGTGCGCGCGAGTCATTCCTGACCCGCAACGCACCGTCACGTCGGAGAGTTCTCCGGTGGAGAACAGTCTGTAGTTCATCAGTGACTTCTGAGCTATCAGTGAAGAGTGGAGATGCTTACCTCGCATAGACCTTGTTCGGGTCGCCGTCGTGTGTGGAAGCCATCAGTGCAACGGTGGAGGTGATGTGAAGTGGGGAGAAGAAAAGAGAGAGGAGAGAAGAGTGAGAGAAGAAGAAAACCCAACAACAAGGTCACATGACACAGGAAAGCACGGAAAAAGGTTTAGACGCGTCGCAGGTGAAGGTATTGTGTCATTTGTTTACCTAGCCTTGGCCACTTAGTGCGTTGAAGTGAAGGAATCGGTCGCGCTGGGAAGTTTTGTTTTTGTTGGGAGAGGGACAGGGTTTGCGGTGAAAATTTCCTTCCGCTCTCATGAAGAAGTATATAAAAGTAGGGAAAAGATTATCTCTTAACTTGTTTTGAACGAAATTGACATTGTATTCATGGAATCGTTGTATAGATTTGAAGGGGGGATCAAGTGGCACATACGATTTCCTTTCCGAGGCATGTCCATGGGATGACTCAACGTGAGAGACACATCGACGTATCCATCATGAGCATTTCGCATAAACTCCTCTACTATGGGTTCCAAATGCAATAGACTCGTTGCATAGAAGAGAAGGTATACAGTTGCTACGTCTTGGATCATCACGTTGCTCACGTCCGTCTGCTGCCGGAGCCACCATACGCCTTAGAAGATAGATTCACGGGCACTGAGAAGCATGAGCATCCTTACGGACGTGATCACATTGAAATTTGAATGATATGGAGGTGGAGAAATTTCAGTTGCATATTTGAATTCTATGCATTATCGAAGTGACACTATTACATACGAAGTGACTAGGTGAAGGAGACGAACTAACTCCTAGAAAGGATTTATCGATTCTTGTACCTAGAAAACATTCAATTCCATTTAAGCCATGTTCCGGCTCACTGAAAGTGGGAATTGGATATGTTGCTTGGAGATCATGCGATCAGCTTTCAGCGGTGCTCATTTCTGCATCCTCTTTGACTTTCCGCATCTCCTTCTCCATCTGTTCAAGGACGAGGAATGCATACCTTGGAATATCCCTGAGAATTGTACGGATTTTGTCTTTGTGGATTAACTCAAAATGCGCTGCAATCGTCTTTATGATGATGTCTGTGACCTCGTCATTAAGGCAAACTTCTGTCAAGGTATCCGCAGCGGTCTTAAGGAAAGACTCCGTGTCCCAGTATATA
The DNA here is from genome assembly GCF_010015735.1 of Aaosphaeria arxii CBS 175.79. Classification (NCBI taxonomy): domain Eukaryota; kingdom Fungi; phylum Ascomycota; class Dothideomycetes; order Pleosporales; genus Aaosphaeria; species Aaosphaeria arxii. The sequence goes on from NW_022983478.1 coordinate 1,110,397, forward strand.
GCACAGGCCGATTCCAGCTTCTGCAAGATTCGTTCCTGGAGATTGGAAACCCATAGATTTTCTGCGAAAAAGTAAAACATGGCGTGCATCCACAGGTCCGCTTCAGAATGACAGTCGGAATTTGACCAACGCATGAACTTGGCATTGACATCCGCATCCGATGCGTCTTTCACCTGAGGCAGAAATCCGGACTTTCCAAAGTTGTAATCTCCAAGGTAAATGAACTCCAGGATCTTGTGTATGAACTGAACATCTATGTCGTATCCGAAGGTAACCGAATACGGATTTAAAAGCAATTCATTCAACCTTATCTCGGAAAGATTTTCCTAATACCGAGTAATGTCAGCATACAGGCAGTTGTGTGTAGAATGGATGGAACACACAGTTATTCATCTGCTGAAGTAACTTTCCCTTGATAGCAAGATGAGTCTGTGCACCTCAATCGGATCATCATCCTCATAAGAAATGGAAATGTCGGATAGATCTCCGGTGGAGAGCAAGCTGTATAACGTCAACGTCTTCTGAGTCGCCAGAAAATAGTGGACAAGCTCACCGTGCATAGAACTTTTGCACATCGCGGTCCTGCGTGAAAGCCATGAGTACGACTTAAGCTATTGGCGCGGTGGTGGTTGTTGTAGGTAGGAGGAAAAGGTACGAAGAGAAGGGAGCCCACTCTCTATATCATCTCAGTGCGATAAGAGTAAGCTGCGGATGAGACAGATGGGGGGTGAGTGAAGGCGGTGTGTTGTTTGTTTAGATTCGCCACCTCGGCGTGGTGAAGGTGCAGAAAAGGCCCCGACGTTGGGGACTATCACGTGAGTCTGTGAACGAGGAAAAGAAGCGGGCTCTCAACTGCTCCAAGTAACGTTGATGTTGTGTAGGGAGACTACGCATGCTGCTCTTGATGGCTTTAGAATTGTGTGAGAACTTAGTACCTGAAAGTGCTGATGACCTCACTGGCTGTTGAGAAGGGCGGTGTGTGTATAGTGAGAGCCAGTGAACTAGAAACGCCCTTAGGGCAATCGCACTTGTTGGATTGTAAGGCGCACTTTTTGATATTTTGTCATTCTTTAGGCTGTTTGGCAAGAAAATTACTTGAGCCTTTCCCAAGGACACCATGCATCGCCACCTACTACTCAAATGAAAGTGCGGGTACATAGGTTTCAAATACCTGATGCGATGCAGCACGTGCCATGGCATCAGATGGCTAACGAAGACATCTGCAGCGAGGATGAAGCCAGTGAGAAAAGGTTCATGAGTGTTAAGATTCTCAAGTGTGCTTTCATCGGAGAACAGTGCTCATATTAGACAGAATGGACACCATGCTTCCGACTTGAAACATATCGGGCCTCTTTCGCGGTACCTACGAATCGCATGAAACGCCGCACTAAGGATTCGTAGGTGGGATGTTCAGGATACCCGACACTCTGAGCGAAGAAGCCACTACAACAGTATTTCCAGAAACGCAGGCTAAATACAATGAGATGAGGGAATAACTGGAGTGGGAACGCGACACTCAAAAAGGTGTTACGTATGAATGTACCGACAGAAGAAACTGGAGTGGACGTACTAAGAGGCATCCGAGAGACCCTGAGATGTCATACCAGAACGAAATCAATCGCACCAAGAAAATCAAGGATCATATAGCGAAGGCGCTATGAGGCAATTAAAGGCCACAGACAATGAGGTTTTCGAAGGCTACCTCGAAGACGGGTTGATTTATCTTCGAGACATGTCGCGACCAGGACTCGAACACAAAGAGCCCCGAGGTATTTTTTCGATGTCTACTCTCACCACACTATATACGGCCAGTCTTTAATCGAATCCATGCAACAACACCTCGCATTCAATCCTCTTTGTTGAAATCGTCAAATCATAGGTGCAAGTTGGATTGGCAAACACAGTGGTGACCGAATCTAGTCGACTGAGGATTGCTCGTAATATCTTCCGTGGGCGAGGCAGAAGGAGTGCCGTTAAAATAGCGAGGCAGATTTACTCTTGCATGAACACCATAGATCTCGCAACAAGATTCCTAGAGAGGTATTGAAAAACGGAAAACGAGCAACTTCATAAGCTAATGTATGTTCGCATTACTGAATCATTCAAGACTAACTAGCTATGGAACTAATTTCGCTAGTGTTCGTTTTATGGTAGTAAGTTATAGGAAGAAAAGAAGGCAGTTGGATGTCTGAACAATAAATGTCATGGTGGAAAGTGGGGTTGCAATCTATTCATCCGGATCCTCTGGTTTGTTCCCGATCATTTTTGCAACACTGCCTTGGTCGGTAGTGGTGGATTTCTAGGCGATTCTTCAAACCTCCTTCCACTTTCTACTACAATGTGCCGTATTTCATATTAACGGTACCTTGTTTCTTCATTCTTGCTTTACAAATTGGTGCTGTGTAGCTACGGCGCATAAGGCTGATATCAACCAGGATAAGAAAAGTAGTATGTATATCTTCTAAGCTTCTTTTGCTTTAGAGTGCATACGAGAGACGATTGGTTGCCGTGCGATCCTTTCAGTCGCTAGGCGTTTTACAAATAAGATATAAATGTGACATCTCTGTGCAGTAGAGAGCATCAACGCCCAAAATGTACTTCCATTCACTTGTACTCACAGCTCTATGCTTATCAGTCTTCAGTTCTGCTTTGGAGCAGAGGACTGATGTTGACTTGACTATTCTGACGGATAATGATTTACATGGTAAGAGTTTGCTTCCCGATCCAAAAAAGCGGTTCTGATGCATGCACAGGGAACAAGACTCAGCGACTGGGTGCCGCAATTTTGATTGGCACTATAGGGACTTACGAAGATGCCGTATATATATGCGAAGGCCTTCACGAGAAGCTTTGGTCGCCTGCTCTAGGTGGGTTCCAAGCTGGCCTGAACAACTCTCTGTCCTACGAAGCGTATCTCAAGGACAAGAACAACTCCGAAAGCGTCTACTGGATCCAGCGTACCACGAACTCGACTTCATGCTCGACTATATCAACCAACGGCACTGTACAAGAGAGCTCTTGCAGTCAGCTATTGCCAGCGCTCTGCACTCAGTCTGCACCCATGGCGTACCCAGCATGGGCCGATACGTCTCCAAACTACCGTGTCTCACAAAGGGTTGGAGAGCAAACATTGACCGGCTTTAGAGACTTTCATACATTTCGCTTTCACGGTGTCCGCTTCGCGGAACCTCCGAAGAGATTCGAATTCTCTACAATGTATGAAGGGTATGGACATGCTGACGCCCTGGAGTACGGAAACGATTGCGTTCAAGCACCGATGCCATACCTCGGTACCATGAGCGAGGACTGCCTTTTCATGAACATTTGGACGCCGTACCTGCCTTCAACCTTGACCCAAAAAGTGGCCAAGAAGAAACTGAAGCCCGTCATGTTCTGGATATATGGTGGTGGGAACGTCGAAGGCTCTGGCACTGACCCTGAAAAGGAGGGTGGCCAGCTATCGTCGCGCGGCGGTGTCGTCGTGGTCGAGTTTAGTTATAGGCTGGGAGCTCTGGGGTGGATGTCGTTCGACGATGGGGTTCATAATGGGAACTACGGGGTCTCAGACATGCTGAATGCTCTCAAGTGGACACACAAATATATCAGTGCTTTTGGTGGGGACCCCGATCGCATCACCATCTTCGGGGAATCGGCTGGTGCGTTAGGTGTACGTACGCTATTGACGTCTCCGTTGTCAAGAGATCTAGTCTTCGGGGCAATCATGCAGAGTTTTCCGGCTGGAATACTTGATAATGGAAGATATGGAGGATGGTCGAACTTTTCCGAACCACTACGATGTTATGAGAGGTTTACGAAGACCATCGTCAATGACAGCGGGTGTGGCAATGTTACAGACGAGGTTGCCTGCATGAGGGAAGCCGATCCGTATAAGTGGGTTGAACCAGGACAAAGGCAATCGCAGTGAGTATGCTCGAGTATATGATTTGAAGTCCTTCTAAAATTGCTCAGCTTACCGACTCGAGATGGTGTAATCATTCCATACACCGGGCTGCCTGTATCGGGACCACTTGCGACCCCTCGAAAGACAAGATTGGCCGTTGGCACAACACGAGATGAGGCTGCAGGTTCTATACCAGACAATCTTCCGTTGAATTTCACGCAGCAAATGGCTCTCCTGGGTACCGTATTGGACATAAATCTGGTCTTTCTAGCGAGCGATCCTTCATTCAATCCAGAACTAGGTCCTGGGTGGGCCGACATTTCGAACGAGGAAAAGTCAGGTCGGCTTTTTAATGCAACCCAGCGTATCATCACCGATGGCTCATTCACATGCCTTGCAACGGCAACCGCGTATTCCGCAGCTAGAAATAATGTCTTCGAATCTGTGTATCAGTTCAGTTTCAACAGAACGTACGTTGCACCTTCAGAAGCGACACTTGAGAAGCAAGAACTTTGTGGTAGATTTAAGCCCAAACCCGATTCTGAGGAGTACTATAAATGCCATGCTGCCGAAAACCCTGTTGTGCTTGGGAATGTGGGGTTTCTGGGCTGGCCCGATCGAGACGGGACCGATATCAGTTATTCGCGACTAATTGTTGATTATTGGAGTTCATTCGCTCGAACAGGTGAGATGAGAATCGATATGGAGTACTTAAGAGCGAGAGGCTTCCACTCTACCGAGAAACAACTCTCCGATGCTGGGTCGTGGGACACGGTGAATGCAAACCCTGGTCGAGGCCATAGAATTATGAATCTTCAATGGTCCGGGCAAGCAGTGTCGGAGTGGTCGGAGGAACAAGCAAACGCATGTAGAAAGCTCGGGTTTCCTCAAGACTATTATGAGAGTGTTGACTATCTGGCAAAGTAGTTTGTCTGATGCTAGCTTCAAATAAACAATAAAACCAGGGGCGGTCGCGTTCATTTTCTACGCAGATTTGATGACCCTAAGGTTAGGAAAAACTCAGTAAAATAAACGACGCTGAATGATCAGATATACTGTGCATCATCTTATCCCACTACTGCTATTTGAACTCTCATAATTTAAATTCTCATCATATCAAGGGCATCTTTCGTTTATGCTGTCAATACTTTAACGATTGGGGTTGCACAATCAGCGGGGTGAGGAGCAAGCGCTAGTCCCAACTTATGCTTGTGCCGAGGTAAGGAAATCAAGGTAAGCACCATAAACACTGAAAGGACATATGCAGAAAGGCCATATAAGTTCGCATCGATTCATGTGAACCTGTAAAACGTATTCATAAATATATTTACAGGTCAAACAACCATGTCTAATGCTGCTGATGGCGAGCTCGACGAGGTCAAAGTCAAGACTACCAACCACGGCATTACCACCATCTCTATCAATCGGACTCATCGACGCAATGCCGTGAACAGCGCAACTGCCAAACAGCTATACGACGCGTTCATCGCATTTGAAAACGACATCACTCAGAAAGTCTGTGTATTCCATGGCGAAGGTGGGAACTTCTGTGCTGGGTTCGACCTCCACGAGGTCTCAAGTAGAGATGGACTAGGAAGCGATACCAACGAAGCTACACCTTCCAAGAACGAACCTGTCTCCGGACGCAATATCGGGCCAATGGGGCCATCTAGACTTACTGTGAAGAAGCCTGTCATTGCGGCTGTGAGTGGGTACGCTGTTGCTGGAGGACTCGAACTGAGCTTACTCGGAGACATCCGTGTTGTCGAGGAAGATGCTGTCTTCGGCGTATTTTGTCGCCGTTGGGGCGTACCCCTGATAGATGGTGGAACAGTACGATTACAAGCAATCATCGGCCTTGGAAGAGCTTTGGACATGATACTCACGGGCCGAAGCGTGGGAGCCCAGGAAGCCCTCGGCATGGGGTTGGCAAATCGAGTCGTACCAAGAGGCAGAGCACTGGCAGAAGCTACAAGCATTGCGGAGTCCCTGCTCCAATTCCCCCAACTATGCATGAATATAGATCGCTCTAGCTGCTACTATAGCGCTTTCAATGCAACATCAATGGAAGACGCTCTCAAAAATGAGTTCCATGAAGGGTCGGCAGTGATCTCAAAAGAGAGTATCAAGGGTGCGACGCTATTCAGTAAGGGATCAGGGAGGCATGGTAGCTTTTCACTTTGAATGTCCTTGAAATCAAATTGTACATCATAAATCAGGCATTTGGGCGCATACGTGTTGATGCAAGGCACTGACTGCTCATCGAGCAGCGGTGATGAAATGCTGAATATTGAGGTTAACATGAAGGGAAAGCAAAGAAGTGGAAAGTTCAGAGAACAAGCTGGTCAGATATGAGGCTTCACAATTCTTGCAATATTGATAGATATGAGACTTCAGCAATTGAAAGCACCGGTGTCATTTGGTAAGCTATGATAAGTTACATTCATTATTGATACCGAATTCCTTTCTCCCTGCCTCCCCCCCCCACGCACTGATATGTTACAAGTTGCCTGCCAACCTCCCACAGATGTATCTCGCCCATGGTCCGATTCCAACTGCAAGGTGCAGCAAGGCTCTTTTCGTTTGTGATACGAGACACAGCGGTCATCACGTAGTAGCAGAGGTCCCCATTTTCCTTCATTAGGGACTGAATACCAGGTTGCTTGATCAGGAAATCATGATGCAACACAATCGTGTCTCTAATGATTTTGTAGAGACTACAGTTGGCATGTACATTCGACTTGAAGACATGACGAGCAGCAGTGATAAAGTGCTGACTATACCAGTGCCGAGAGCAACCTAGCTGGAACTTAATCGTAGCAAGGTCCTGAAGACCAGGTATTGCGTACAGAGCGCCACACTCATGTAGCTTGGCATGAGTGATTAGTTGTTCGGCTGAATCATGAAAGAATTGGAGGCATCTTTCACAAACAAAGCCTGAACATCCTCCATGACAGTGAAGGCCGCAGACATGATGACTGCAGTCCCTTGCATTGCATCCGGAACTGCTACAAGTATGGGGGGGCGAGAGAAACGGCTCGTAGTCGCCTTGGTACAGATACTTAATCATTGTTTGCACGATTGATTCATCAGCATCCGAAAGATCGATGCTTTTCCTGGTTTTATCCTGTAGTCGAATTAGTCCCGCAGCTAGACACGAGAAAAAGATAAAATAAAACGAAAGTCGAAAACGACATACCTTGCATTTCTTCGAGAAGAATTCCGATTGAGGGCACACAATCATCTTGTGAACGTCGAAAGTCTCTGATTTGCAGACGATCTTCAGGTCGGAGTACTCTCCAGAGGATAAAGACCTGAAATCGTCAGATACTATTTATTTATTCACACATGGAAGACAGACCTTTCCAAATTGAACATAATCCTCTGGCGTGATCTCTGAACGAGCGAGTAGCCGCGGTCGAGCTCAGGATCTGTTGCCATGACGATCGAATGATTGACTCGATAGGGTAATCAATGAATTCGCAGATGAACTATTCGTGTAATAGGATTGAAAGTAGAGAAAATTGGTTGCGGGATGCTTTGACATGTTCACAGCCATGGAAATGGTGTACCTATATGGGTCAGAATGGGAAAGGAAGCTCGGAGACAAGATGCAACAAAGCGTCGCCCAAGGACCATGATAGGTCAGTGGATTCGCAGAAAAAGTGAATATAGTGCTACAACTATCTACCACTAACGTGACGTGGACGGAGGCAACGGAGTGATTCTCAATGAAAGGGTGAAAGGCATTCTTTTTGGACATTGTTGCCCATAGTGACACACGTGGACAATAACTTTTGCTTCTACTTGACGATGGATTCGTATCTCGGCATGATTCACTATTTCCATCCCTGTTTGACTTTCTCCTTCAAGAGCCCATATGTCAAGGAAGTGAAATCGTTCATCAACGCATCCATTTCGTCCTTGGCAAGAAGCTCCATATGTTCCGCAATGGTTTTGCAGACAGTGCTCCTGAGTCCTTTGTCGCTTTCGATGGTTGTAGAGAAGGCATGGTGAGCTGCAATTGGGAATGTGGCGTCGTTCCAATCTGTAGTGCAAAGGTCAATCCTAAGCCTATGAAAATAAGTGAATCTTGACTAACACTTCTGGCAAGCAACCTTGAACTTTTTCGCTGCGAGCTTTTTCAACCCGTCAACAGCAAAGTAATCCCCTATCTCATACATTTTGGAGTGTGTCAACAGCTGAGTTGAGTCGCCAGCTACATCTTCAGTAGTCAGGCATTTTTGGCACTGAAAGTTTCGGCAGTCATAATTGCAGTCACTGCCACAGGAGTGGTGCGCGCAAACTTGACGATAAGATGAATGGTACTTGCAATCGCCTGTGCAGGAGTGCAGTGTGGTTTGCTGTTTCCCGAAAATGACAGCTTCAAGCAATTCTGGGAAGTATTCTTCTTCATAGAGGTACTGCAAAAGTAATTCGACAATTTCGGTCTCCTGGTCAGGTAACTCAATCACGCCTTCTTTCGAAGCCTATTAAAGTGAGAAAAACAACCCAACTCGCAGTTTATAATGTACCTCTGAGGGAAATTTTAGAGCCTTGTCGAGAAATGTTGACCTGGTACACACAATGACCTTGTGAACATCATAAGTCTTCCCGTTGCACATGATTTGGAGGTCTGAGTATGCCCCGCTTGTCCAGGCTCTGTAAACTCATTAGAGCAAATCGTATTAAAGGAGGTTCAACATAGGCCAATATACTCCGACAAGGACTTCAACAATCTCTGGCGAGATTCATCTGGACGTGTAGTTTGGGTAAGCTTCGTGAACGTGAGTTTCTCGGAATTCGAAGACATTTTTCTCAGCGATTTCTTCTTCTTCGCCATAGTCTGATTCAGAATCAAGAGTGGGACGGTGTTTATTCTCTATTTGTATGTGATGCAAGACAAATGCTATATCGTAGGCAACAGCATATTCAGTTTTTGTTCGGAATGTAGATCACATCTATCCTGTACAGGTATGCGAAAATTTGCGACCGGATAGGCCAGTATGCCTTCGTTGACTGAACACTGCAGGTCGTGTAACGTATTTTCTCCAACTCCTTTCGCATAATCCACCTCCCTGTCGTCCCGATTCCAACACATTCACCCATGATAGCTATATACGAATTCGATCAGTGGACAGTACTTCTAGGACTGTAGCGCTTCACGATCCTGGCAACAACACATCCGCGACGGAGTCCACTATAAGCCAAACGAATACATCAAATGTTGGTCTTCCCGTCGCATGAAGCTAAGATGGATGTATGTACATGTTGAGGCTTACACTAGTGTCTTGGCGTGAACGAGCACAGACCAACATAATCGACTTGAGTCTGCCCAGATGCTCGATGACTGTGACACTTTGTCCACTCGAATCCATCGAGACCCCAACTCCTAGTACTCCCAAAGTTCTCCCTGAATATAGTGATCATTTTTGGAAAAAGAGATGGAAACTCGAAAGTCAAAGATGTGAGAACGTCTAGGCAGAAATATAGGTTTCTAGCATCATCTTCTGCGTCATTGAAAGAACACCCTGCAACCATATATATTTATGATTGAAGGCATACCTGAACATTCTTATATTTCCAAGAGAAATGGATCAGACCGAATCATCGAATATGGCTTCATCTAGTCAAAACAATGTCGGGCCAGAACCCCCGATACAAAAGAGCTTTTCATGTGTACTCTGCTCCCAACGCAAGGTCAAATGCGATAAGGCTCCGGGTGGGTGCTCGAACTGCACCAAATCTCGCGTAAGCTGCGTATACAAAACACCCGCCCCGCCCCGGCGGCGCAAAAAGGGTTTGCGAGAATTGGACACTCACACAAGGCTCCGGATATACGAAGATGCACTCCGTAAGCTCGGGGTCGATCCCGTCAAACTGGAGAATGACGAGCTTGCTAAAGTGAAAGCTCGGAAATGGCCCCCTGCGAGCGACTACACTACCAACTATATCGATGTACCACCGCCTCCGAATTCCAACAAGGACACCACCGAGAGCGCTGCAGACGAGAAGGGTGTTTTATTATCAGGTGATGGGAAGTCTAGGTACCTCGAGAATGGATTGTGGACGACTCTTCAAGATGAGTTTCGAAATAACCAGGACCTTCTTGATTCTTCAGAAGAAGAGGAAAATGGAGAGTACTCGGTTGCAACCTCACCAGAATCGTTCACGCCGGACACTGGAAGTATATTATTTAGTACTGGCCGCGCAACCCCACAATTACGATCACTTCATCCGGAGCCATTGCAGATCTTCAAGTTATGGCAAATCTATCTGCAAAATGTCAATCCACTCGTCAAGGTGTTCCATGCGCCAACTGTGCAGAAGATTATTCTCGAAGCAAGCGAGGACCTGGACGATTTTCCGAAGAACGTGGAGGCTTTGATGTTTGCCATCTATTGTATTTCTGTTGGATCACTTTCTGAGAAAGAGTGCGAATCTACGCTAGGTACAAAGAAACCAATTCTTCTCCAACGATACCGAGCCGGTGTACAGCATGCCTTGGTTAACGCGAGTTTCCTGAAAACCACCGATCTTATTGTTTTGGAAGCCCTTACGCTATTTCTTGTAAGATTTCAATCATACTGAGTTATCTCTACTGACATCGTACTAGCTTTCCCTGCAAGACTGCGACGCGCGAGTGATGTGGATTTTGACCGGCATAGCAAGCAGAATCGGCCAACGAATTGGGTTGCATCGCGATGGCGGATCTCTAGGACTGTCACCATTCGACGCAGAAATGCGAAGAAGACTGTGGTGGCAGCTCATCATGCTCGAAGGCTTCGCAGAGAAACTCGCCGGCTCAGGAGGCCACGTCTTCACCGGCGACACGAGATGCCCGTCCAACCTCAACGACAGCGACCTCTTCCCCGGCATGAAAGAGCTCCCCAAAGAACACCACGGCGCCACCGAAATGATGTTCTTCCTTATCCGCTGCCACCTCGGCGAACGCTTCCGGACCATGACCGCACCCAAATCCGCCTTCGACGGCGTCTGGAACCGCCTCAGCACATCCGAAACGCCCCTCCCAGAAAAGCAAACCGTAATCGACGAGCTCGAAGCCTTCTACCAAGACCGCTACATCCAATACTGCGACGAATCGGTCCCCTGGCACTACCTCTGCATCCACCTCGCGAAAAACGTGATCGCGCTCATGCGCTTCATGGCCCTCAACCCGCAACCCACCTCCTCGACCTCCCCCTCCTCCCCATCCATCACCCCCTCCCAACGAACCTCCCTCTTCGCCACCTCCCTCCAAATAACCAAATGGATGAACCTCGTCTACAAGCTCCCCGCCCTCCGCGGCTACGCCTGGCACGTCAACCTCAACTTCCAATGGAAATCCTTCATCTACCTCATCTCGGAGCTGCGCGTCCGCCCGCAGGACACCCTCGACGTCGACGAGGCGTGGGCGGAGATCCAGCTCACGTACGACAACCACCCGAGCTTCGCGAGGCATCTCGCACGGAAGGCGCTGCCGGTTGCGATTGGGGGGCTGACGCTGAGGAGTTGGGAGGTTTTTGCGCAGGCGAGGGGGTTGGGGAGGGCGGAGGAGCCGGGGTTTATTGCGTTTTTGAGGGTGCGGCATGCGGGGAGGTCTGATGGGGGTAATGGGATGGTCGAGTCTGCTCCTCAGCCAACCCGGGAAGAGATCACAGCGTCTGTGCCGGCTGGAGAAGTACAGGCTCAGCTTGACTGGACGGCAGGCTTCGCGGACACGTTGGACAGCATGGACGGGGGACAGTTTGCAGAACTGCCGCCGTTTAACCCGGATGAGATGAACTGGGATGCGTGGGATAGCTTGTTGGTTGATTTCAATCAGTCGGATGGGTCGTAAATGGATATACTGTGCTCTCCAGATTTCAGGCACGGGTTACATCACGAACTCTGTCCTATCAAACGACATCACCACTCTATATCATCACAGAAACATAACGAATTATCGACCGAGACACGCCGCCTGTCACCGGTGCTTGAGATTCCTACCTATCTACTTATCTATCTACTCCTCCATCGGAAACACGTCCGGGTATCCAATTCAATTCAAAGACTTTTTCGCTCTCAATCTTCCTCGCCTCCTACCGCTCCACTGCATGCCTGAATGCATGCATACTTATCCACCTAAATGTCCGTGCTAATGCTGAAGATGATCTAGTGCTGGGAATATATCAAATCCCGGAGAGATGAATGAATATGTACCTGAGAAGTCATTGGGTTCGTAATTACTACCCACCGCCGCCAAAATAAACAAAAAAGGAGGGAAAGAGAAAGAGAAAGAGAAGGGGGGAAGGCATGAAATCGTTCGTGATGCAGGATGACATCGATGAGGGGTGATTGATTACGCCCATTTACCCAACACGCTCATGAGGATCATGCCACATATCAGCGCAAACATAGCGACGACCGTCCTGACGAGACCCGCGTTGAGCAGCGGTCCATGAAGCCAGTCCCTCGCCAACATCTCCACGACGCCGACCCAGACGAGGATGCCGGCAGAGAAAGCGTCGAGCGTGCCGATAGCGATGAGGGTGGAGGGGTCGTTGCCGTTGAAGTGGTTGAGGACGCCGATGCCAATGGCCATACCGATTGGCGTGATGAGCGCGAAGATGGTGCCCATGATTAACTTGCGGAGGGTGCCGGCTTTGGCGGATGGGATGGCCGCGATGCAAGTGCCCAGCGCGATGCCCTCGAACATCTGGTGGAAGAGGATGACAGCGAAAAGAGTGAGGAAGAAGGAGTCACCCGCGACGACGAGGGTGAGGCCGATGAGGAGAGAGTGGAAGACAATGCCGGCTTCGAGGACGGTCACGCTGAGTTTCTCGTCGACGGGGCTGCCGTCGGTGCTGCCGTGCACGTGAGGGCCGTGGTGGTCGGAGTGCGTGAGGGCGGTAGCGGGAGCTGGGGTGACGTTGCCGCTTTTGCGCTCGGATTCGCTGGGAGTGGGAGTGGATGTGTGCGAGATAGAGTTGTCGGGTTCAGCTGGACGGGCGCGAGATTGGCGCCAGGCGAGAAAGCGTGCGCCGATGTAGTCGACGAGGAAGGACAGGAAGAGGCCGGCCATGAGAATGGCGGCAGTGGTACCTTCGTAGGACAGCTCGCCGAGACAGTCATTGGTGAACATCAAATGGGCGTGCGTGAAGAGCTTGGAGATGGTTAGAGCGATGATAGATGGGATGGGATGAGAAGAAGCTTACATGAATGAAGGCCGTGGAAAGGACGACACCCGTTCCGAACTGCTTCAGGATGACAAAGATGATGTTGTTCATCGACATGCGAGTGAACGTGGTCGCGATGATAGGCACGAAGACTCCTAGGGCGCTGGTGAAGAGAATCACGAAGAGAAGACCAACACGTAGGGGGATGTTGTAGTCTCGATCGACGCGTTCGCAAGTTTGCTCTGCTCCACCTACACAGTGTCTGTGGTACGTTAGAATGATGCAAATCAGCAACGTTGGAATGAATATACTTACTCGACGCCGGCGTGGAAATGGCAATGTCCCTCACCCGCATGAGGATCTTCCTCGGTGTGGTTGTGTTCGTCTTCATCTTCGGGTTCGATGAGGACTTGGACCTCCTCACCATCAGGGTCCAAGCAATATCTATAGGAGCGAATGTAAGCAAGTGGTGTCAACGATTGGGGAGAGGTGAGATGGAATGTACTACTTACACATCGGTACCATGCGCGTGGCATCCAGTGTACTGGGCCTCGAACTCTTCTGTTTTGGTAGGCCCGACGATCTGGTATTCCTCCGTACCAGCCATGCACCATCTAGTAAGGTGTGAGTAACGTCATGTCGGGTAGAGATGAGATGCATATTGGCGATTGGGATGAACTTACAGTACGGTACTATGGGGATGGCAATCTGAAACTGCTGTGATAGACGGGGTGGGAGCGCTTGTGGTCGCATGGGTAGGAGCTGGAGTAGTCGTCTGAGATGCGACGCTGGCAGCGAGCAGCAGGACGGCAGTCGAGCCGACGAATCGTCGAACGGCTGAATGCATGTCGATGGATGGATTGAATAATCGCCTACTTGTTTGATTGATTATATAGGCGGCGATACTTTGTTTCGAAGATTTGTTTCTCTACTACTGGGGAGAGTAGATGGGAGGAGAGTGAGCGATTGGAACTGAACCGACGGTGATTGGATGACTCGAGAGGGAGGCTAGCTGAAAGCGATGGTACCTATCCTGGTAGTAGGTAGCCTCGATAATAGAGCACGAACGATGCACCAAATATATAACTAGATGGATAAATGAATGATGCCTTTCCAACGATAGAAATAGCCAGCGAACGGAAGACTGACTTTGTCTTTTTCCTCTCGACGGCAGAGGATAAGCACCGTGATGAGTGAAGAGTGGGGGATGAGGAAAAGAAACAGCAGAAGTTGAGTACTATGATGGTTTTCTTAAGGTGAAAGCGGTTTAGTCCCAACTTGGCAACTCTCCACTCCGTCTTGGAAATGCCAACTTCCACCATCATCGTCAACTCCTTCCATCTCGATTGCACCATACAGAGTACATACACTTCCTCGTATATCCATCAATCCATAGTCTAACAGTATACAACTCTCTTGACCTTGTTGACAATCCCCACCCTCATCATTGGCATCGGAATACCCGAATCAGGCTTAAATCAATGGAACAATTGCCTTCCACCCTTGGCATCTTGGCCGCATGCTTCTACCAACCTCATCCTCCATTCACTATGGACGACTACTCCGGTCGAAGTACGAGAATGACACCTACCTATTACCTTACCACTGGGACTACCTCATGCTACATGACAGCTAGTATTGGCATCCCACCCACGCTCATGACTCTCCACTCATGCATAGGTACATACATTGGGTAACATATTCATCTGCCATTCGATCCACCCACCGTGATGGCCATTCGATAATATTGATCAAGCCATGTTGACCAACATGTCACCTGCCAAATACCCTTCTTTCATACCCAAGTCAGGCCTTCCTCCTACCACTACATCCAGAAACAGTCATCAGTCCCCACGAAGGAACTCTGGGCATGCAAAAACCATCGCCGCTCGCCGGACATCACGGTGCTCGAGTGGACATCTAGGCTGAGAGTTGGCCTCATATGCACGTAAGTGGCTCGCTGGGCATCCCACCGGTACAGGGTCCAGATTTGGTAGAGAGAGACTTGACCGAAAGAATGACCGAGTACTTGCTATAGCAAGAGGTTGATTTGAGGATGTATAAGAGGCCCTATAAAGCCTGCATCTTGTGACTGTCCTGCATCTCCAGCCATTCGGATCAACTGGTGTTCGCATTAATTTGAGTAATCTTATCCCTGTTCCTGCATCTTTGCATCAATCTCTGGCAGTGTTTCCGCTCAAGACCTCATAATGGCACCTATTCTCTCTCTTTTGCTCCTAGGAGCCTCCACTGTCATTGCCTCTCCGGCTCGCGTGGCCCGCCAGCAACAGTCCGTCACTGTCTCTGTCACTCAGACTGCCGAGGCTCCCGGTGCTACTCCTTGGGATCAGGGTGCCGTTCGGGAATATCCCATCCACTCCTCTTGCAACCATACCGAGCGAGCTCAGATCGCTCGAGGTCTTCAGGAGACCATCATTCTTTCGCAACATGCCAAGGACCACATCAACCGATGGGGCAACTCATCTGACATTTATGTCAAGTATTTTGGCAATGCCTCCACTGGATCAGTCACTGGCTGGTACGACAAGATTGTGAATGGCGACAAGGCCGGCATCTTGTTCCGATGTGATAACCCCGACGGCAACTGCGCACAAGAAGGTTAGCAGCTTTTTCTCCCTCTTTTACTTTGGCAGAATTAACACTGTATAGGATGGGCTGGTCACTGGCGTGGTGCCAACGCCACCTCGGAGACTGTCATCTGCCCTCTCTCCTACGAGGTCCGCAAGCCTCTCGAGGCTATGTGCGGCTTCGGCTACAATGTCGCCAACTTCAAGACCAACTTCTACTGGGGCTCTGACCTCCTCCACCGTCTCTTTCACGTCCCCAAGGTCGGCGAGGGTGCCGTCGAGCACTATGCCGGTCATTACGATGAGGTCCTCGAGCTTGCTGAGACCAACCCCGAGGAGGCCTCCAAGAACAGCGACACTCTGCAGTACTTCGCTCTTGAGGCATATGCTTTTGACATTGCCGTTCCGGGTGAGGGTTGCGCTGGCAAGTTCACTGCTACCTCCTCTGCTGCCCCTCCTCCTGCCACCAGCTCAGCTGCCGCTAGCACGGCTGCTGCCAGCGCTACTGTCGCACCACCTGCTTCTGCAACCTCTGAGGCTGCTCCGGTAAGTTGACTAGTCGTGGTCAATATCGATGGTGGATTCTGATATGACAATAGGAGAAGACCTGCGAGCCTCACGATGACCACTGGCACTGCCCCCCTGGCGTAAGTACAACCCTAACTATACCTTCTCATTTACCTATAGGCACCTGAAATCATACCGCGACAACCTGCTAATTTCCTCTCCAGGTGCCTGAGCCTACCGCCCCACCAGCATAATTCATCCCTCTTGGACATGCTTGCGACCACGGGAAGAGAAACAAAAGTCGATCGAAAAGAAAGCATGTATTAGTGCTTAATCACCAAGAACAGTTGAGATAGAAGAAAATGAACGAAAACCAACACTACGTTGGAATGGCCCCGTCCACGATAATAGTTATATACCTACTCATAGACCTCGCGCTCATTAATGAATAATTCTACGACCTCTTATGAGGTCGACCTAACCCCAAAACAACCCACTTTCCCAGATTGTGTTTCACTAACCCAAGACTCTATTTCAAGTATCGCGAACCACTTATAGTGTTGACTACTCCGCACTTATCAGTGTTCTCGAAGTTCCAATGTTCGCCGCCCAGCCATCGCACAACGTCAAGTAGATTAACCCACAATATCCGGAGCCGCATCTTACTTTCCCACCATGTCGTGCAACAACAAACATACGACCTCTGTGATTCGTCTTCACGGTCCCGACCCCACATCCAAGACCAAGTCTGGGTATTGTATATATGTCGAGATTGCGCCCGCCCGCCGCGACCCTGTGGGATTCCCCAACAAACCCAAATGTGGGACCTTTGCTATGTATCGCTATCAGCAGGCAATGGCGATTTGTGGTGCACTAGCACATCTGCTTGCCCAGGTTTCTTGCGACGCACTGGGCGTTGTGTGGGCGCCAGGACGAACGGACATTCTGATATTGATGGTGCATGAATTGATTGAGTGAATACGTACATATACGTACATACGCAACATACACATCCACAATTGCGATCTCGTCCCTATCGCCCCTCATTCTCTAAACTTCCTCTCCCCTGGCATACCCTCGAATCGACCAAAACATCATCCAAACAGACCACGATGCACTGGTCATCCCTCACTGCTGCTCTGGCACTCGCCGAGACAGCGAGCGCTATGCTTCGATTCTCGTGCTCGGAGCTGGTCGTCGATAGGATTGATCCGTGAGTTCAACCTTCATCCATAATCGCTTCGACTTCTGTGACGTCGAGGAACTGACGAATGCATTGTATCGTAGTCTCGTGAATCCTGGCCAAGCGCCTTCACCACATTTACATCAGCTTGTCGGCGGGGTACGTATGGCGGCCGCGGGAATTCGATTCGCCTATGGTGAATACTGACGACTGAGTCGTGTAGAACGCATTGAATACCACAATGGATCCATCGCTCGATCTCCCGACGCAGGCGACTTGCACGACGTGCACATTCACTGAAGGTACACACGCCCTCTCCTCGATCAATCCTGTAATTGAAACCACATATTGATCCAGAAATGTGATGTGCAGATTTCAGCAACTACTGGACCGCAGTCATGTACTTCAAAGCCCGCAACGGCACATTCAAACGCGTTCCCACGTTCGCGAACCAGTACCTCGAACCCGCGAATGGCGGCATCACGGTGTACTACATCCCGCCCTACGACAACAAGAGCAAAGTCACCGCATTCAAGAAGGTTCGTCTCTCCCATCCCAGTCCCCAATTCAATTCCACGCTCTTTCAACCGAAGAACACCCAAACTGATAGAAGAGTATGAGGTGAACAGGGCTTCCGCATGATCGTCGGCGACCCAATCCGCCGCAAAGACGAAGGCGACGGCGACGCGCGATCCCTCAGCTTCCGCTGCTGGGACAAGAACTTCGGCGGCGAGGCTGGCGCCCCCGGAGCCGGACGCGACACGAAGCACTTCCCCGCGAAGCCGTGTCCCGGCGGCATACGCGCGAATCATTTCTTCCCTACGTACGTTCCCTCCCCCTCCCGTCCCTCTACTCCTTCCCCTTTTCCACAAGATAGTGATTGAAGTGATTCAGATGCTGGGACGGCGTCAACCTCGACTCACCCGACCACAAATCGCACGTCGCGTACCCGTCCTCGGCCTTCGAGTCCGGCGGCGCGTGCCCTGCATCCCACCCGGTGAAGATACCGCAAATACTGTACGAAGTAGCTTGGGACACGACTGCGTTCAACGACCCCAACGACTGGCCGGAGGACGGCTCGCAGCCGTTCGTGTTCAGCTCGGGCGACGGGACTGGGTTTGGTACGCATGGTGTATGTACCCCTTTATCTCCTCTTATGCCCTTGCTCTTTCTGTTTTTGATTGTGTTGGGTTACGTTTTGGAATGGGAATGCTAATGAGTTTGGGTGTGTTATAGGATTATGTGTTTGGGTGGCAGGGCGATGCGCTGCAAAGGGCGATGGACGCTTTTTGCAATGTCAATTGCCCGACGCTCAAGACGCAGACGACGCAGGCGGGGAATCGATGCGTGTTGAAGCCGAAGGTCGAGGAGGATATCGATGGGTGGTTGACAGAGTTGCCTGGTGGGCCGAGTGTGACGTACTCTTAGGTTTTAGAATCGGAGATAGGTGCTGGGGTTGATAGAGTCGTGGCAGATATTGGGTGAGTTGTTCGATGTTGGTCAGAGAGAGTCAAATACCTATAGATATTGAATTGATGGTATTTTAAACTCAAAGTAACAGCTCAACGGGAAGGAAAATTCACTTTTCAGAAAGTACTGCTTTTTATGATTAGATACTTCTTTCAATCCAAAGAGAGAACAAGGAGATACGAAGCTTGACAATCTATCACAGTTACCCCCCTGCATCTTACCATCAATGATACTGCTTGCATCTCCCTGGTTGCACGTGATCTCCGAAAACCCTCATCTACTCCACTATACCACAGGGTATTTGGTGATTACTATTGTATTGGCCGGAACCCATTGATGTTTCAGTTTAGTGAAGCGTTGCCGTAATTGTGTAGACGGCTTGTTGCAACAAAGGAAATCCCCGAACGCATGCAATGTCGTCCCTTACATGCACCCGACAGTCAGTTATCGGAACCCCTCCATCCGCACATAAAACACACCCCCCAACAACATATCTACCACAACGCCCTACAAAACCCTCAATGTAGTCACTCACGCTCCATAATCAAACCAAACTACCGCCTCCTCCAGCACCTAATCGAAAATGGTCGCCCTAATCCCCAACGACGTCTTCCAATTCTCCACGCACTCCGCCCTCACCGACCTCACCTCCGGCAAACCCCTCCCCCAGGACCTCTCCTCCCACGGCGACTTCGGCCTCTGCGCCTTCTCCGCCTCGCGCCCGCTCCTCCTCATCGCCGGGGCCCCCTTCATCGTCGACGAGGCCTGCAACCTACATCCCGTGGCCCCCGCCGACGAACGCCTCGCGTTTGCCATGGTGAGTGTCTTCCGTCCGGACTCCAGCTTGATGTTCCCGAATGGAAAACTCACGAGGAAGACGCTCGGGACGGCGTTCGATGAAGCAAGCAGAAATTCAATCTGCCCGTTCTCATTCCAGGCTTCTTTCACGAGCGTGAAACTTTCCTCCAACGCCACGGGGTCGGAGGATGGGGTTGTAGCGAGGGAATTGAAGGACGTGGAGGGCTTTGTGTTTGGCTACGCGGTGCCGGAGTGGATGAGGGGGATCTGTGGGCCGAGGGTGTTTTGTTGGTTCGTTGCTTCGGGGGGGAGCGGGGATGATGGGAGGCCTGGGGGGAGGGCGGGTGGGTGGGTTGTAGATTTTGAGGGGACGGGGGAGGTGGAGGTGAGGTATGCGAGGTGCGGGAGGTTTCATTTGGGGTTTCCTGGGGGGGAGGCGTGGGAGGGCGTGGAGTTGAAGTGATGGGTGGATAGTGTTGTTGGGGTTTGGGGAGTTTGGGGTTGGTGTTGACCGTATGTTATTGCTAGGGAATTTGGAACATGTGTTTGTGTTGGAATGGATGAACTTGTGGGTGGATCTAGAAATATGTGTACACTACGCTTCGAAGGAATCTATCTACATGTAACCGTTCTAGCTAAGTGTGTGTGCCGGAACGTTAGAGAAAATGATAGAATTACTGACACTGATAGATAAGAACACAAGCAGAGCAGGTCCCAAGGTTTGGTCATCACGGCCATCTCCTAGTAGCCTCCATGCAGTAGATACCATTTCCGCCGATCTATTACATTGTCACTGAGAAAGATCCCTCGCTAGCTGCAAACTTGGAAGTACCAATGGTCGGCCACATACACCGCTCTGAAGCAACTCGGAGCCGGTTGGGCATCGAGTTGACTGAAAGAGGTATCATTGAGGGATGATTAAATAAATGCGCCTGTAATAAGTCTAAGATGGGTATCATTATTGTGGGGTACCTCAGTTCTTTCTGAATCTATTGCGATATCTTGAAGCCGGCAAAGGTTAGAGTAGATAGAATGTATTCAGAAGCGGAAGCGATATTTGGGTATCAATGGTAAACTAAGAAGAGAAATAATAATGGGTATCAAGAGTAAACTAAGAAGAAAAATAATAATTTGGTATCCAGAGTGAATTGAGAAGCGGCCTGAATGAACGAATAATAAGGCACTGTAGTATGTTGAGGATATTGCAGGTCCACTAGATAAACCTAGTAGTGACAGCAACGTTCTGGTCGAATCTATCCTTGAACACCGTCCGGATGTACTGAACAAGTTCGTAGAAAGGACGAGTAGGGTCATCCTCGCCAACATGGTAAGCAACGATATCGCTCTCGATGCATTCGAGATGCACCGCTTCAAGACTCCTACACCGGAAAAGGTCTTGTAGTCCATAGCGGTTGATGAGCTCACTCAGGTGCAGCACTCGGAGCTGCTTAGACATCTCTAGGTATCCGTCGTCCTCCATCAAGAGACGATCACGCTCAGTGTACTTGGAGGCAGTCAAACCAGCCGTATGAAAGGTGATTGCCATTTCCTTGAGATTTGGGAGCGTTGTGGCGAACGCTAGCATCGGATTCTCCTTTCTATTGTGTAGTATTCCGGAGAACCAGAAGAAGCCTGGGAAGGAAATCTTGAATACGGATTTGCGGGATTTCACAGCACCGAGCGTGTCGAGGATGATTATAAGATAGTGCATGTCAGCCAGCGTTTCCATCTTCAAAACCACGGTCTCTAGGTAGGGCAGAACCCGTGACTGCATGACCGCTGTATCGAGATGGTTTTCAATGTGGGAAAGGAATCCAGGGATCATGGGACTGGTGGCGGGGTTGTTGCGCTCCTCCGAGATGGAGATGATTGTTGTCGGTTGGTAGGTTGCTACTGCAAGTTCTATTCACGTCAGAGAGACGATAAATGTGAAGGGAGAAGTGGAGTAGTGGAACGAAGGAAAACACGTTGCTTTTCCAAAACGCACCAGAAGAGTATCGAGGTTTAGATACAGTCGTACCAATATTTTCACTGGAACCGTTGATGACTCCAGTACGTGTTGGGGGCTCCACACTTCTTCCTACACCGCACGCGTGGATACGCCAGTTGGGAGAGTTGATGCCGGTTGAGTTTGTTGCACCTTGGTAACCGCTAATACTAGGCATCGAAAATCGCCGCAAGTGAGACATTTTGCGATGGGTAACAGTTTGGAGTGGGTTTCTTGAAGAGGTATCAAGGAGTGAAAAGAGTTGAGAGAGTGATTGGAGGTGGTAGGTATAGTGAAGAGAGAGCTTTGCCAATCAATCTTATAGCGATGGACTGTTTAGGTAAGCGAGGAAAGAAGTGAATACAAGGCACGTGCTAGACTGCTTTACTACGCATGAGGAGATGGGGCGTTTGGAATTTTGGGGTTTCCTATTGTCAATCTGGCTTGAAGTGGAAGGCCCAGCAAACGAAGAGAGCGAGAAATGTTTGACTCAATTGACTTTCCGCTAATCATATACATCTTGTCAATTTCTGAAGTGAAGTGTATACAGCCTACTTGGCAAACAATCATGAAATCGAACCACTTCCCCTCAAACAGTGATTCTTTATTCGTCATAATAACTTGGACGGTTCATCCTTATAGCAACCTCAACTTGACCTGAGAAAGATACTTAGAGCACCACTCCACATAACAAGAACTAAAAAGTTAGTAATAGACGAAGCTTTTTGGTCAATAGAGTAATCGTTCTTCTTCCTTTCGGTCATTTATCGTTATCCTTGTCGTTCCGTCACAACGGAAAAACCATGATGCTATTGCTCGAAAACTGTGGTCAATTACATCACTTCTTCAATGCAGGTTCTGGACACAACAACTTCTTACGAAGCACATTGAGACTTCCTTGAGAAGAAGCCATGTAAGGTATACGAATGGCCTTTCAGCCCGATTTGTCTGCTGTAACACGAAGGAAAACGATAATCTCAACTCTAGAGAGTTTTTACCAGTGAGAAGTCCTTCAAGTGCATTTCGCGAAAGATGGCATATTACAGGTATTCTCCTGCCGTCGATGATGGTCACTATTGACGGAACTCGCCTTCCCTAGCGCTGGCTCGTCCCGTACTTGTAGTCGTATTTGTGGGGTCAGATGGTGATCTTTTCTCTTCAGCGTTCATGACGGCTGCCAAGCTGCCGTGCATTCAAGGCTCTGCATATGCAATCTTCATTTAACCGATCATTCGACACGGAGAGACTCCCGCAATTTTCTAATCCAGAAGTCGAAGTCTTTGCGAAGAGACAATAGCCACGCGCGAGTTGAATGTCTGGTTTGCGTACGTCGTCAATTGCGTGGCATCAGGCAGAAGCAATGTCTACCAATCCAGTGGAGGTTCGTTCAAGCCTCGTTGTGTGACTATTCGCTAAAATATGAAGTAATACACGTCGTGGGATTATCCGAGAGTAGTGTAGTCCACTGTAGCGGTTCGTCAGGATCATACTGCATGTATTTACCTAATAAGGAACTTTCGATGTGGAGAGAGAGCATAGAATGAATGTGAGGTTGGTGGAAACAGCCCAATCTGATTGGCTGGTGCCGCACTGACATAAGCGCAACGACATCAGCCTCAAACCCGGACTTGACGATCTGGATCTAATTAAGGACGGAGTCGTAATCGATGTTCCCTGACTCCCTGTCGCGCTTCATTCACCCCTCCTGAACCCTGGCTGAGACACACACTACTGTACACTGCCCTATCCCGATTACATGCCCGGTTGTCCAAGCTTTGGCGACTCGACACGCAAAAGATGCCAGTGAAGAAGGGTGCGCCTCTTCTTGCATCAGCCATGTTGTTCTTTGACACCTCACCCACCATTTGTTTCGCAGAGCGAACACTTCGATGGCTTACTAGCACTTAATACTATACCTTTCCTTTGTTCGTTCAGCTTCCTTTTCTCACCGCGCCGCTCGCTCTCCACGACTTGACACAATTCCCGTCATGACTCTACTTACACAATCATCGCCGTTGCAGGACTCTTTCGGCCCAGAGGATCTACCATTATTGTCGCCAGTAACCTCAGATCGCATCTCGGACGTCCCCGAACGCCGGAACGAAAAGAAACCTTGGGTCACGCTTGTGGTCCTCATCTTTTTCCTCGTCGTGATCATAGACATTGGCGCATTCCTTGCCGAAGCACCCAAAACTCGCGTTTACGAAGCGAATCTCTGCATACGCCATTACCTCGAACACGATCCCTCCAAGATCAACCCCGATGGAACCGTAGATGAAGCTCTGTGCAAGGAAGATGATATACAACGGAAGATGGCAATGATATTTGGATGGCAAGAGATGTTCGACGCTATCCCGGCGATTCTTCTTGCGGTGCCGTACGGCGCGCTATCAGACAAATGGGGGAGGAAATGGGTATTTGCAGCATCCCTATGCGGACTCCAGCTCAACTCTGCCTGGATTCTCCTCATCTGTTACTTCCGAAGCCTACCTTTACAATTGACATGGTTCTCGTCTGCATTCTACTTGCTGGGAGGTGGCCCAATCGTCGCAACTGCAGTGGGTGGCACTATGCTATCGGACATTGTTCCAGCAGAGAAGAGAACTTCGATATACCTGTATGTCACGGCTAGTGTATACCTGGCAGAGCTTATCGCGCCCATCATGGCTTCAAAGCTGATGGAGCACGGCGACTGGCTTCCGCTGCTACTTGCGCTCGCCATTCAGCTGGTGGGCATTCTCATTGCGTTCTTGTTCCCGGAGACCCTGCACCTCCGTGATCTGCCCGAACCAAAGGATAGGATATCCCCCGCCGATGAAGAAATCGAGCTCACTTCTTCGAGGAAGGGGTTCGTTAGGATGCAGTTGCAGCATCTGAAGGATGCTGCTGTGTTCTTTGGACGTGACGGTATGACCGCCATGATCATCTTCACGTTCTTGGCCAGCAGGCTTGGTCGTCAATGTGTTTCACTACTGCTTCGGTACGCCTCGAAGAGGTATCATTGGGAAATTAAAAAGGCAAACTACTTGTTGTCGTTCCGCGCTGCCACCAATCTCGTCGCCATGACGATCTTCATTCCTTTGGTAAATTGCTTCCTACTCAAGTATCTCCGCTTGGTGGCGCACCATTCGGATCTCTGGATAGCACGTGGAAGCATTGTCCTCACAACAGTTTCACTAGTAATCATGGGGATAGCGGCGCACCCTGCTCTCTTGATCTTGGGGCTGTTGGTCTTCAACCTAGGTACCGGATATTCAGCTGCTATGCGTAGCATTGCAATCCATTCTGTGGGTGGTCAGGCGAGCCCGGAAGTTGGAAAACTCTTCGCCGTCATCGCGGTGGTGGAAAGTTTGGGAGCCATGCTAGGCGGCCCTCTACTGGCGGTCATCTTTGACTGGGGGATCAAGATGGGCGAACCCCTGATCGGTGCGCCATACATCTTCGGCGCTCTGGTCTTCGCCGTGGTGACAGTTCTGACATTCATGATTCCGATTAGGAATGATGAGCAACTCTATACGCGCGTTATGGATGCAGAAAATGAAGACGAAGAGAATGGGCAACACGGTCGCGCCCATCAAGACTGAACATCAGGCATACTGGCAATTCCAAGCACTAGCGAATTGTTGTAGGAAGACTTGCGCCGGTGGCATTCATGCATGCGTGGAAGCGACCCCAGAGACGCTCTACTGTGGTATGTGTATCCCATGAGGATCGTCCTACAGGTGGCTTTCCCATCGTTAGCCTTACACGACTCGCAAATCTACGTCCTCGATTTCTGTCGTAGTGATCAGCCTCACTTGTGAAATCAAGGAAGATTCCTGGCATCCAGAACGCTCCAGAATCAGCCTGATTTTCTATATCTCCCGTCAATACCTTGCCTTGCTAGGAGCTTGTCTACTAGCCGATGGGGTCGTGGCAGATATTCTCTGCCTCATCTTAGACACAAAGTTGCTGTCCCATGCACGCTTGTTAGATATTGCGACAACGGCCTCGTGCGCTTGCCTAGGTTGCCATTGTTGAAACTATGACAGCCGATACTGGAAAAAAATTAAAATGTTGTATACTGTTGAGATTCTATATGTGTAATTGCGTGCCGGGCCAATTCTGTCGAAGCCAACGCCAACGATAGTGTTAATCGTTAGGACTAAATTCTTGTTTCGATTTCGAGGATGTCTAATATTGAAGATTCTATTTCTTGTCGCGGGCTCCTTGCTACCTTCTCTCACTCTATCATCCCGAAGGTACGCTGGGGCTGTTGTCACCTCAGCGGGCAAGTACCCAGAAACGTTGTTTCTCAACTCTGTCATGGCAATCCCCTGTCTTGTTGACTTCATCATATTTTCATGCCGACATCCCATTGATCTCAATCCAATTCCGTCCCCAGTCATATTCAAACCTGTTGAGCTCCATCAAGAAGCAAGCAATACGATTCAGAACAACTTGTCGTCACATCCGGTCTCATCCAAACGGTTACATGCTCTCCCGGGCATCGAGCGATGCTGGCACTCGAGTTCGCCGCTCGAAATCCACATCGACTATCCACACCGTTCAGCCAGCCGCACGCGAACATACTGATCCAGATCATGCTCAGCAACATGCTCTAGCCGCAGCGACGACAGCGTTTGCCCGGGCACATGCTACCGAAATGGCAGACCGGCAATCTTGCGCCTCTGACCTCAATCGCGCCAAAAGCAACGCAAGCCGCAAGTCTCAGGGAAGTCATTTCCCCCCACGAGGATCCAGTTTCCGCTCGAGTCAACCTCTGAAGGCCACGTCCACGTCTGGTGCTTCTCGGAGATCACGTACGTCTACAATGGTTACTGAAAAGTTTCCGTCATTCCATCCCACTACAGCTCAGGGCATTCATGCGACCCCACATTCATTAGCTGGAGGTGGCGAAAATGTTCGACCCTTATCCCAGCAGAACCCACGAAGACCAAGCGCTTCCTCCTCAGCTGCTTCACATCAAATCCGCAAAGCGCGTTCCATGTATTACGCGAGTAGTGTTCAGACGGGATCACCACTTGCACGACCGCCAGCCAAGTATTTGTTGACACCCCCGCCTGTCGTCAGCCCTGTACCGAATGCCTCATTACCATCATTCAGGAGCGCAAATGCTGCATTCTACCGTCCCAGGAGCTCGGCTGTGTCCTCCCTAGACTCTCCACGCTTGCCAGTCACCATAGAACCCGGTGAAACAATCGACAAAGCAAGGGATAGATACCTGCAAACATTCCAACAGCGGCAGGTAAAACAAAAGCCTTCTTTGTTCCTGGCTCCTTTTAGAAAGCGACAAGGCAAGGCTAGAAATGCCACTGCACCTATTGAACCCGTCAGCTTTATAAAAGGAAGGCAGATAACACCGCATCCGGGCGATCTTGATTGCTCATTGGCAGAGTTCAAGCCCTTGAAAGAGAAGCGATCCATTTCTGATTCCCTTCGACATAAGTTCAAAAAGGTCTTTCGACGGTCCTCCCGAGGGTCCACGTCCGTCCCCACTCAACAGGCAGATGCAAGTCGCGAATATTTTGGCAGAAGTCTAACCCGCACTGAGCCACATATGAATATAGATACCGGAGTACCGAGTCCAGACGATGACCTTCTTCGCCGTATCCAAACACGATCGCCCTCGCTGGAGCATGGTCGGCCTGCATTTCTCAGACCGAATTCACGCAATAGCAACCGCAGCCTTCAATCCGACACAGATATCAGCAATTCCACAATGTCCAGAGTCACCAGCTGGAGCAACTCTTCCTTTGCTGGGACAATCACACAGCGTCAACTCAAGCGATTGACAGTGATACATGAAGCCAAGGATAGTATTGGTAGTGAAGCAGGACACGTGGTAATCGAGCGCTCTCCTTGGCACAAGCCCACACTGGCTCCCGATTTGGCTGCGTTTCGCGACCCAATGCGCATCGAGTGCGACAGTGAAGAGTCATTTACAACTGTTGATCCCAAGCGCGTCTTTTCAGCCCTCAAGAAGGAGATGGAGTCCCCCCAAATTGTACCGGTGGATGTGTCGGACCCTTATGTCGTTCACGAGGGTAAGCCTGACATCTTCTCCTCGAACAGCTCGGAAGTGTCCCAACCGAAACCTGGGAATTATGGTCACAGCATGACTGCCAACATAACACGATCCAACCTTAACAAGTGCGATGAGGTACATCACCAGCTACCCTCTCATCGGCCAGAGAGCTCAACTATTGAAAGTAAAACCGTTTCTTTGAAAGCAACATCAACGAAGTCAGGCTCTATCAGGTCGATAGGCAGAGCAATAAGATCCACTATCCGCACCGTGAGTCCAACAGATAGACGATCGTCTGTGATTCCGGACCGCACGACCAGCATTCGAGGAGCGGTTCGGATTCCCAAACCTTCAAACTCGAGTTCCTCCAGCCCATCTGAAACAGATACTCTGGGTCCCGTGAACAAAGAAAGGATCGACTCCAGCCTCATCAACTTCAAAACACGCCCGAACAGACAGCGCAAACGTGGATCGTCCCCTTCGCGAGGGGAAACGCCTGTAAAAGGTCATTCTGAAGGCCATACACAGGGACACCAAGTGCAGTTGCGCAAGGTCACCGATTCATCTAACATTACGCAGTCAGCCGGTTCTATTGGCAAGAAGTTTAGCTTCGCTAACATTGCTCGCCGCGCTCTGCCCCGGAAGTTCAGCACGGAAACTGGGACCGAAGGTTCGAGAGATAATGAAAGCGATCCAAGCAGCGTTGAGGAATCATGCCTAAGTGTGGACCCTACGATTTCATTAGTATCTCCAGCACCCCGAATGATCTTTTCGCCGCTTTCACCTAGTGTGTACTCCCGCAATACGGATGGGGCCAGCATCACCCTTCACAACGACAGTGTCGTGGGGCTGGCTCAAGAAGACGACGAAGATGCGGGGTCAGCAATAATTATGACGAGCACCGCTGTAAAGAGCTATGTCATTGGAACGCCTTCGCGTCGCCAACCTTCCGCTTCGGCACGGTCGAGCAAAGACTGGAAAGCTTGGTTATCGCACGAAGTGTCTGAATTGGACGGTTCCACCCAAGAGGATATCGCAATACACGACAAATATTCCACCCCAACAGGGCACCGTAGGGAGCTCACGCAGATCTCGGATACAACACCGTCAGACTATGTATCGGAGCCGGCTTTACGCGGAGACAACATCAAGCCCTTAAAGCAAGATGTAGTTAAAGCATCAAATGGAAAAGTCTCGAGGGATTCAGTCAGTTCTCGAGACATAGGCTCTCATCCTATATCCACGATGACTTCGGACAATCTCGTCTCCGTATTACCCCGA
This sequence comes from Aaosphaeria arxii CBS 175.79, assembly GCF_010015735.1. NCBI lineage: Eukaryota > Fungi > Ascomycota > Dothideomycetes > Pleosporales > Aaosphaeria > Aaosphaeria arxii. Next base: position 1,139,298 of record NW_022983478.1, read on the forward strand.
AGACATCGTCCTCTTAGCAGGGAACCTAGCAAGGAGCGCCCACCATCGTCCATGAGCGTTCGATCGTCAATATCCCGTCCAAGATCACGCTTGCAATCATCGGAACGCATGATTGAGCGTTTCCCCTACATTGAAACAGGTCGACGTTCCAGCATGAGCGGCAGTCAGTCATCTCTGAATGCGCCATCAGTGGATGCAGGAAAGGTGTCGTCTTCACGACACACGACACACATCCCGCCGCATTCCAAGTTCTCTGAGCCACTGTCGCGGCGTGACTTCGGAGGTGATGCATCTTCACCATTGGGAAAAGATGCTTATAACTGCGACGACAAGGAAAACACGTTTGCAGTCGCTGACTCCAAGTTAGCTTCTGTACCAAGGTCACTACGGCCATTAAGTTCTGCAGCACTTAATCGTCCTCATTCAAGTCTTTCTCAGTATACTACTTCCTTGGGTAGCCGGACTATGGATGGTGGTCTCAATGATCACACTTCAGCATCCTCTATCCGATCGAGATCTCGCATGCAATTACAGCCTGCAGCTCAAAGAAAGTTTACTACTCGACCAAAGAGTTCTTTTGATCTCCGAAACACCGATGCAGCCCTTGGTGGCTCTGGACGTACTCCTCCAGATAGTGATCGCCCAAAAATCCGACGGCTGTACCACGCTCGGTCGAACTTTGAACGCCGCTCAATGGCAGATCCAATGCGCAATGAACCTATCTCTAAGGTATTGCCTGGCCAGATGGCATCTGAGGAAGCTCGGTCGTCTCCTTCGAGAGCTTCACGAATCGCGACGCCAAGCCTAGCAGGAAGAACAAATTCTCATCTTGCAAAAGACGTCAAAGAAAATACCATCTTTGATGTTGCCGCAGGCACAAACAACAAAGAAAATGATGTAGGTTTGAGGAGTCGAAGTGCAACCCCCGGCCAGCGCATGGCAGATAGATTCCTGGAAGAGCGATCTCTGCGAAGCGGCGCGGCTAGCCCCGTTCATATGCACCAGATTGGAGAGACTGGACACCGGGAATTTACACCTGCTTTCTTATAACAGGTCATCAATTTGTCAAGCGAATGGGACTATGGGACTTAGAGAACTTCTGCATACTTTTACTTGAACTTGAATTAGGGACGTGGAAATCGATATTTTTGGGTATCAAGCAGTAGCAGAGACTTGCTGCACGGAAGGATGAAAATCCATATCTTAGGATAGGACTGTCGTTGGTATATGCTTCTAGGAACATTATTAAGAGAATTTTTATGCACTGGCTGTACTGTATTTGGTGTGCCTCGTCCCTACAGCGAGATCGCCGAAGAGGCACGGATTACCGGCATGGTAGTATGTGTTCTGGTGAACAACTCCTCAAACTAAGCATTTCCCAGCTCACGCAATAGTTTAACGACTTCTTTTGGGAATAGTCGATAGAAGCCTTATATGTGTTCTAGAAAAGAGGACAGAGATATGGCACTTAGCATGCAAGCAACATACACTGCGCTCGGTGCTGGTTTACAACATCGTACAGCTCCCTTGCCCCGACAACGCCTAATAGTGGGGAAATTTTTAACATGATTCTCTTCGTCATGATCGTTCACTACGGAGCATACAGTGCTTCGTACACTCCATACAATATTGACAATAAACTAATTACTCCGTGTTACCAGTACGATTAACGGATGCCTAGTTTCTCATAGACGGGATCTAGCTCCTTCAGGCAGACAGGCGATTGTGATACGAGGAAATTGTGACTCTAGCTGCAAGTAATACAACGTTCAAACCTGTTATTTTCGATTGCGCCCTGGCTAGGCCTTCTGGCCTCGCTTACTGGTCTACACAACTTTCCAGCCATATGGATATGGTTTGCTTCTTTTGCATCTTGGTGTCCACATTGTTCCTGAGACATCCCTACATACGCATCAGTCTCAGCTATCGCGAAAAGAAGGATTCCCGCATTCCGTAAGGATTCTCAGTAAGATGACATCTCTATGATTATCTTTAACTTTGCCCATTATCCCATTCATTCGATCAGGTGGTGCGATTGGTATCGCACCCTTGTATATCTCGGCAGGGATCCGGCTTGGTGAGATGATTGTCCAATGGCGATCCTTGCAGCTGGATTCCTCTGGGTGCCTCATCCCTTGGCATATCGTTCCTGTAAGGCATAAGAACATTTGCAGCTGCACTCAGATGCGCACGCGATAATGCAAGTCATTCGTTTCCGAGCATTGGAAAAACAAAGCTCATCATGTCGGCTTTCGTGACGACTACGTTTGCGCCAGATCCGGCGTGTATCGCGACCGACCATATCTGGTTGAGATCGCAGGACTGCTACTCTCTACCGTTCGGCGATTCGCCGACGCGAGAGGCGTGTACTTATTTCCAGCATGGCCACCAGCAAGCAAGGGAAACAAACGGGGACTTCATCTCGGATTCTTGCCTCCCGTATTGGGGAGACCGCGCAACTGTCTATACGGATTGTCCTTCGGGATACAACGCAGTAGTGGAGACAAGCACAAGAAATTCATTTCATACCGTATTCGAGAAGCAGTGCTGTCCATCGTGAGTAGATAGTGTGTGGTTTTCCATTTTCCTTCCTGACATAGTCCAAGGGCCTTTGAGTATTCATACAATGTTTTCGGCACTTTCACGACTGAGACGGATGGCGTGCAGCAAACATGGTCGCTCTACGACGTCCCAAAGTGCGTATCCACGCGCATAGAAGAGGTGCACACAGAAGTCATCACCGTGACATTGGGCGAGCACAACAACAACGAGCCCACCGCGACGACTACCACGGAGATCAAAGACGGAAACCTCGTCTTCGCGGAGGCCGTCGGCGTCATTGGGCCAACCGTCTATGGCGGCGGATACTCAGAATGCTGGGACCGATGTCCATATTCGTACGAGCCAACTCCAACTTTTGAGGAGAAATTCGAGACTGCTCCTGCTGTGACGCAGTTCTCCGCCCCGTCGCATTGTCTTGATCCGGAGAATAAGTGGATCGTGACAACTAGCTGCTATATCACCGATGCCCAGTATACGCCAGATTGGCTGACGTGCTCCGTGACGCATTTCGGAGCACCGAATTGGGACAATGATGAATGCTATCAGAATCGAGTGTTGTATGACAGCCCTTCTGTTGTCGTGGAGGGCACGACTTCATGGTACAGCGGATGCCCATCGGGATATACCATCGCGAGCTCGACCATCCGCCCTTTCAGCGATGAGTATCGCCACCCAATTGGCTACTTCGACGTCACGACTCACCTTGGCTTGTGCTGTCCTACGTAAGCAATGCTTCCAAATCCTTCTCAAGGTCAGGACTAATCTCAAACTGCAGCGCCTACAAATTCCAAGAAGGCGAAGTCAAGCAAACCGAAACTGTCCACGATGGCGCGACCTACGGACTATTCGTGTACGCACCGCCACGCTGCTACGCAACTTCGATCGAGCCGCTCTCCGGCAAAGAAGTCGTCCTCAGCCAGTGGTCGAACACACAGGCCTGGGACAAGCGCGACGAGGACGGCGGTCCCACGACCGTCACGTGGAACTTCGAGCACGACACTATGTACGCCATGGCGGAGCAGTTCAGCTACGAAGTGTTCAAGGGCACGCATACGTGCTATTCGCCCTCGTACACCTTGTGCTCGAGCTGGCTTTCGTATTACTATCCCGATGGCGTGGGTGGGGAGACGCCTGACGGGTGGACGAGTCCTGTGGCGACGATTACGTCGGCGGAAGAAGAGAGTGGTGGGTTTTCTAGCCATGATAGCTCTTCGTCTCCGTTTCCGTTAGAGACTGGTGAAGGGACGTTGACTGACAATATGCCAGGATCAGGAAGCAGAAGTGCGGGAGGAGGTAGTCAGACGGGTGGTGCCGGTGGTAGCAGTAACGGTGGCAGCGGTGCAAGTCTTGGAAGTGCACAGGGGCCTCAAGAAACCGGCAATCCGCCCAGCGCTGCGGGAAGAGCATATGGAGCTGGTTCGATAGGTTTGACAATTCTGATGACTGCTTTGGCGATGGCCAATGCCATATGGTAGTGGTTTGATGATTTCCCTCATGTTTTTTCTTCTTCTGCTAATGCTTTGGCCGGGAATACCACAATGTCTGTAATGAGTATCAATAAGTAACGTCCATAATGGTTATCGAAATGTATCATGTTACCCTGCATACACAAGCCTTGGTACTCGTATTCGACTAGAATCCGAACCGTAAGAACGACTAGTTCCTTTTCCCAAGTACTTCCCAAGACGCACTTTACGTATCTTCATACCATGTTCACCACTCGCCAAGTCCGACATCCAACAATTGTAAATCTTGTTACACCTGAATGAGATGAAATCGTGCCCACTTGAGTTCAGTGACGTTTCCAGGCCAAGGCACCAAGTGGCGGCTTATGTAATTTTAATTTAAGTGCTTACGGCCAGCTGCGGCCAATCTTTGCAATACATAATCCATTCCATTCTCCTCATTTACATTGGAAATTTTACAAACCAAGCATTGACAAGCAATCTATTAAGCAATTCTCAAAAAAAATGGGCAGCACACCAAACTCAGCCGACGTCCAGGTCGAGCCAATCACAGACGCAAAAGACCTCTCCCAGGCCTTCTATGTCTCAAGCGAGGCCTTTGGCCGACAGATCAACGACGCAATATGGGTGTCCCTCAATCCTGACTGGAAGACTCCCAAGGGCCAAGAGTACGGCACCTCCCGACTCGTAAGAGCTTGGAACAAAATCAACAAGGACCGCGAGGGCAACCCGAACACGGTGTACCTCAAGGCTACTCTACCTGTCACCAGCGAGGACGGCCAAACGGAACGACGAATCGTCGGATTCGCGATCTGGAACCAGCTCTCTGTCGTGCCTGGTTACGGTGAGGTGCCGTCGCCCGAGCTTGGTGACGCGGTAGATATTCTGGATCCCACTGAAGCGAGGTTTGCGAGTCAAATGTTCCGCTCGCTATGGAAGCGGAGGATCGAGTATGTAAATGAGAAGGCAACGTCAGACCCGCCTGCGATCTTCACGTTGGGCCTTTGTACTGTCGACCCGGCGTTCCAAAAGAGGGGTATCGCGAGCAAGTTGGTACAGTGGGGGCTCGATGAGGCGAAGAGACGACATGGTGGGCTTGAATGCACGACAGAGGCTTCGAGGATGGGGAGGTCGGTTTACCAGAGGCTGGGATTCAAGGCGGAAGGGGATGAGGATATTGTCTTTGAGGTTGATGAGGAGTTCAAGTCGAGGGATAAGCCGCCGAATCTCTTCTTGCGTACTGGCATCGCCTAATAGAATGGGGAACATCTGTTAGCGATCATGCGTATGCAAGGAGCCGAGTGTATGGCTTTGATGGATAGGATGGCTTTAACATATCATTATGTTTTGCATAGCCGGCGATAGTCGATATCTAGCATATCTAGCGATTGCATGCAAGAAATCAAACGAAGTTTCATCATGAAGATCACAGTCTGCACACAATACTTTCCGCGCTCTTTCATGTCACATTTCTTATAAGTCACGGGGTCAAAACAGATTTCGTGGTTGTCGGGATTTTTGTGCGTTTGTTGCATAGTGGTTGTTCACCGGTAACCATGGCAAGCCGCGCGTTTGCAATTTCCGAAGTATATGGCATCGCGCCCAATATGCCCCTTCAATAAAATTGAATGTTTTTCCGAACGAGCATCATGCTAGCCAGAATATAGTGACTTTATCCAAAATACAAACAACCCATCTGCGTCAGATGCTGCTTCCTTTGCGTTCGACCTAACAATCGCAAAACAACATCAAGTAATGAACTCGCACTGCTACATTGGCCTACTCTGGTCATAGGGGCTGTTCCAATTATTTAGAATAAGCTTCGTCATCATTATCTCTAACTGGCGATATAATACCCTCATGACCTCCCAGTAGCGTCTCAGACGTAAACGACGCACTCTGAGTTGGTATTGTACACTCCCTGATGATCATATTTGTTACGCATGATACTTTCAAGTCCCCACAATTCAATTTCATAACCAAACGCGTTACTCAAACGGATTCTGCTTTGCATCGCGGGAGCCGTCCATGTGATGTCGCTCTTAATGACCTCAGTCCAAGGTCCAAAGGTATAAAGGGGGATCTCGCAGACTCATTTTGCCTTACTTCTCACCTCACTCGCATCTCAAAATTGCAGACGCATGCAAATTTATGTGCTTCTTTTGCCGCTGTCACCTAACTTGTCCTTGAACTTTTCAAAAACAGTCAACACATTCAATGTCGATGTGTTTCGGCAACGCCTGAAGCTCCCGAAATGAGTTGGAAGATATGTCTGTTCTCAAGAACGACATTCCAGAAAGACAGTTGATGTCTTAGCTCCGCGCCGGAAAGTATGCCGCTGCGAAAGCCAAAGTCGAAAAACGCCCGAATCCCGATCGTATGTTCTGTCTCTTTCGACCAGCCGATAGAAACGCCTTCGCATGGGGCGACCGTCTTCCCTTTGTTCAATGTTCGATTCTCTCGACTAAAAAGTTCTTACTCCGAAGGCACACCCTACGGAAGAAAGTTTTACGAATGAAAAATTCTCACTTCGGGAGCCACGTCAACTGCATCACCAGGCGAATTGATACCTGGATATTAGGATTCTCGAAGTCTCATAGAAGATACTTTGGGTTCCGCAAAACGAATCTAGCACTCATGTTACACATCATGAGTGATGCTCGGAGGCCTTTTAACTTCCAGTAAACGAATTGAATATACACTCTCTTATGTTTCGTTACTCTTTCTGTCAACATTCGATGTTCGAAAAGAGGGATGGTTGCAACCACATGGGAGCGCGTCTCTGTTCTTTCCTTTCATGAGCAGAATACTTCATTAAGACTATTCGTGATTGCGAAGGACATTTGTATCAAAGGCTATTTAGTTATAGCCTCAAATCTTGAAGAATCTCGCACGACGATCGCGACACTCTCAACTGTCATAGTGACCAACTATGGATTTCGTTCTCTGCGTTGTTCATTAGCTACCTTAAAAATAAACATACCAATACTCTGCATTCAGACGTGGTCTTCATCACATTAGTGATAGAGCCAGCAGAAACGATTTCAAGCTGTACGATGTTCTTCATCAAAATGAACACAAATTTGGCGCTATTGAGTCTCAAAAGTTTCATAAACAATTACGACCAGAAGAGTCGTATATTCCCAATGACCAGCTAGCACTCACTTTCGAACATAGACTGACCATGGAGTTTGGACAAACTTATTCTCATCATTACAACTCAGAAAGCATATGCTTCGACGTCAGTATGATCGACCCAATGTTCTAAGGCTAAGGCCGGACTACTCATGCTTTCTGTCACGGCGACCATCGAAACTCTTCTCCCCAGGCGTCTGGGTTGAGATACCCATGCGGAATGTCTCATGATTTCGAAAACCTGTGCCGTTGAATCAAAAAGCAGCGCATCAATCCTCCGAATGGCGAGCCGGACGACGCTGCCATCCTTTCCCTACTGAGATTATTGGTTACACACGCGATGAAATCGCCTGTCTAAGACTTGAGTCGTATTCCATACCCTGATTTTCCTCGACTCAAACTATATGTTGGCTCTTCTATGAGGGTCTTGCCTCTGATTACAAATGAAAGAACGCCAATATGAGGTGCAGCTTCTGCTTGCTAGGCTTGCTTATGCTCTTGACTTTCTAGTACGCCTTTGCGGTCATTATCAAGAACAAAACAGCACACTCTATCACGAAGATAACGCGCCCAAGACATACCTTGATGGTACCACTGTTCCCATTCTTCTGCTCTACATATTTGATCGAGCGCTGGGTGGAGAAGCAGCGCATGCCCGGGGGATCCTTGGCAAAGGCAACGTTCATATCGAGTGGACGGACTTCTGTGCGCGAGACCATCGGAGCGAGGGAACATATGGCGAACGAGAAACTGGAAACAAGGAACAAGGAACAAAGAATGTGTGAGACTCAGAATACTGGAAGATCAGCTATGAGGGCAGTGCTTTTCATGAAGAAAGTGCACCAGTAAATGGACTGAATAGGGACCCATGGTTTCCCGAGCTGTGTGTTTCGCAAAGGGGCGCTCCGACATACTGAGTACGACAATATCGTTCCAAGAAGAACGAAACCACAAGATAGATCGCCATGAGCGATCTTTTCTTCCAAAAATGGTCTGCAATTCCCACATGGGAAATCTCTGTTTCGAACCGTCATGATAAAGCATACACAACAATGGGATTATGATTCCAGCATTCAAGACAAGAAATTATCGTGCTGTGGCATCAATAGAAGCGATACACTCGATAACATGAGGGAAATCCCTCGAATCGACCACAATTATCTAACTACACGGATGATTATTCTAGTCGGAGACTGGAGTAAAAATATTAGAGCGTCAAACTCTCGACTCAAGATCTATCTCGGATGTTTCGAGAGAAATTCTTGTCTTCTCACAGCAAAATGATTAATGCTGCAATCGGAGTCTCTATGAGAAAACGACATACAAAGCCCAGCTTATTAGGTTCATTTCTGATCTCAAACAATCTTGCTTCAAGATATATGGAATTTGGGTGCCTTGGAGCACCACGGACCTAGCCCGCACATATCGAGACCCTTGCTCTACACAGTTGTGAAAACTACAGTAGACGACAAATTACATGCTCGATTTGTTGATTCAGCATTTCTAGCTTTCAGTACCAGCACAAACTGCCACCAACTCAACATGCTATCACGCTTTTCAAACAAGCTAGATATCATATCCATGGAAGAACTTACAGTGGAACAACGAATGTGTCAAGAAGGGGTCTCTAAGGATTAGAATAAACTCCACATACGTACTCCATGTCTCCGGCGGCTATTATATGGCCTGAAGCGGCGAAGAGAACATGCCCTGAAGTTGAATTATCAACATCGAGACAAACCTCGAACGAAATTACATGTCTGCTTGACAGAATAATGAACAAACCGTGCGAATGTTCCATCGCTTCCAAGGAAAATCAGTCCTGTGGAGACTTGAGGCCTCTACATGGACGTTTATACACTTGGGAACTTCTCAACGGGCGTACTGTGAGCCCTTTCACACGTACTGAGTCTCATTGTAGTCTTTGAAAACTGGAATTGGGACCCCATGTGCATGACAAAGAATGAGAGAAAGATAAGATGCAGAAAACATGACAACTTCCGTTCCCGAGGATGAGCATGAGATCAAAAATTATAGGACAGAATTACCGGTCGGCCACCATGAAAGGCCTAGTCGTTCGACCTTCTGCCATCACGTCAGAACCTTGTCCTATTCAGTCCTTCAAACTTCAAATACTAATATCTTTAAACAATGACGGCGCTGCAACATGAGACACAACAACATAACAAACGTGTGAATGAAGCCATGCAGCCTGTTGACTCGCTTCCGACCTTACCCTCACTCTGTAAAGGAGAAGAATGTTGTCGACGTCGAAACAAAACAAGACGACAAGGGCGACATCTTTGACGATTCAAATATGGGAACAAACCCCAAAATGTGGAAGTGTCCAAGAAACAGAATCAGAAGAGTTTCCGAAAACAATCAACACGATGCCTCAAGCAGCTGTCACATGTCGATGTTCAAAAGTACACACATCAAAGAAATGACAAAGTCTTATGTTTTCCTGGACGATGAATGTACAGACCCCGGGGCTAAAAATCGGCGATGAATTCTAACATTAAGCATGACTGAACTCACCAACAGGCGGCCGCTGCGAATCAGACAGTCAAATCTCCAATGCGATGGGTGCGGTCCATCGAAACCTGCATTATACTACCAGACATGAACAGCAGATTCAATCGAAACAACTTTCCACCGTAATTGAACTGAATGAGATTTGCTCCCTTGACATGTGTCAAACCTTCAAGAATCCTAAGGGACTGGCCACTATCCCCTACACTGGGCGTCTTGATATTAGCAAAGTTATCATTACCACTCAAGACAAAGCTCCCAACGACTCGCGCATGTTGGATGAAGCCACATATATCAAAGAAGCCCTTGACGAGAAACCGACCTGCCGTAGAGCTCCCAGAGAAATTGTCATGGATCAAATGAGCTGTGGAAATTTTCATTCGCATGTTCAAGTTGATGCGATCTACACGGATCTGTCCAAAGCATGTGCAGGCTTTGCAATGTTACAACGATCACTAACAACAAGTCCATGCTTTTCTGACCGGGGATCGAAATATTTTCAATGTGCTGCTCCACGGAAGGTTTACGATATCATGATCGATGTCGCTGGGCTCTGTTCATGTGCCAAACCACGCTGTTCTAGCGTCATGAGCAAGCCGATCAAAGAAAGAAAAGATACAATGGAGAAATGAAGAAAACATCCAGAAAGCTGCCGCTATGTGCCGTGGTTCCGAAAAGAAAACGCCAATTCATTCTATGGAAAAACAAAAGCTGACATAATGTCAAAGCACCAATCCAGGGACTACCAAAAGCTGTTAAGACAATTCAATGTTCCGGAGGGCGTGGGGTTACAATAGTACGATCTTCATCAAATGCTCGATGTCTGTCGTTAAGCCCGGACATATGGCCATTCCACCAAAATACACAAAGGTCGTTCTCCGCACGCAGACGCAAACGCTGATCTGGACGAAAATCTACACATGGCGGGAGCCACCATCCTGTTCGTCCTCCCAAAAGCAACCACAAAACTGAAAAATGGCGCATTTGAGGTTGTCATGTTGGCACTTATCATAGACATCAAATGTGACTGAAAACGGATCCGAAGGCTAGATCATTACGAGCAACGGAGAACCTATCCTATAATTATCCAACATTGAGACCGATCATGGATCGGCTTTCTTGACAACACGATTAGACACTGGAATAAGCAAATTACATGTCTCGGTAGACCTGCGGTCTTGCTACAAGAGTATGTTGGAGGACCATGGTCCAAAAGCGAACGCATGATCATGCGTTCAATGATCTCTCATATGCTATCTGCTATCAAAAGGCCAAATGATTTTTGGCTGGACCTGATTGCAAACATGACAAATTTACGTCAAACCGCCTCATGACACCCGGAAGAAAAGCTCATGTGAGAATTTTCTTTCAACGTCCACCAATGCGCGAAGCAATCGTTCGCAATCCACAGGAATGGCAGACATATATGCGACCCGCCATTCTAAAGCGTACCATCTGGATCTGCATGTTCGCTTGCCGGAATTCCCCTCTGGCTTTCTACCAAGCTGGCCACTGCTGCCTATGACTCGAGTTCCGGGCAAGCCAATCACTATTACAAAGGTAGCTACAGCATGAGCATATGGTCACTCTTTGTCACATGGCTGTTCGCAATTTAAAGGCGAACAAATCGGCAAATGATAAGAATGCATGAACTTTTTCGTATGGGAAGTGGAGCGCTTTCTGCGCGTATCATTCTGGCGAAGCTAGGAACAAGAATAGAGAAAGTGGTTGACAAGCACTATGCTGTGCGGCTCCTTAGGATCGTTCAACTAAAACATGCCAACCTATATTATAATGACCACATGGTGGTTGTCATGTGGAGTCGGAGGCTCGACCCGAGAGCTTCAAAGCGATATACATTCGGAAAATGGCGTGTCGAAGCCACAATAGGAGCTGTTCTATGTGGTTCTGTGTGCTTGAGTTGCAGAAACAAATAAAAAGCGCCTTCGTTACCAATATGTGTTGTGGGAGGGAATTCTCCATCAAACAAAAGGAGTGTTTCAAAAAAGACAATAGAGAGCTGTGATGTGGAGTGATTTGAAGACGTCGCCATTGATACTGCATGGTGTGAGCACCAGCTTCAAAGTTTGCTGAATAGGCGGAATGGTTTGGCCGGCTTGAGCTGGTGAAATAACTACATACCCCGAGGAATAGTTCCATGTGAAGAGCGGGACACAATACCCATCGATGAACTGGACACGAATCGACGAAATATGGAGTTTGAGATTCCGTCACTGTGATATGATGTGGTGAGCACCAACTCAAAGATTCCTAATAGGCACCCATGGTTCTGCATATGCTTCGGCTTGGTTCATAACATAACGGTGTTACGATCATGTGCAGAAATCAGAGATTCTGGTCAATCAGATAGAACTCGAGAAGTTTCGCATTCATGTGCGAAGTGGGAGGGACGTCCAAAAAGAAAAAAATGAAAGGGACAATGCTGTCCGCGCGGTGTTTCTCGCGTGTAGTCAAATATCGCCATCACTGCCTCCATGTAATGAGCATTGACTCAATCACAATTGAAGACCTCTTATGAGGTGTCCTGTGGTCTGGCCTTGATCATAGCACAGTAGTGACCGATCTCATTATGGGGACAAAAGCTGGAAAATCGAATGAGAAATCGTTGAAAACTCTGGGCGATGTGCGGGGTGGGAGTGAAGTCCAGAAATACTACCTGATTCAAAATCATGTCCGCGCGATGGTTCTCGAGTGGAGTTCAAAATCTTGTGTCTTTTCATCAATGGCAGTGGCACACCTTATGCATTCGCGCTGTCTCACGATCATTTTCTCCATTCCTCTTTTGCTCATGCCTGGATCGCTGGGAGCAGAAAGGGGAAGAATTCTCAGCCTGTTTCAGGAATGGTCTAAGGAAGACCCTGCCCGCTATCGAAATTGAGGAAGCTATCCATTACAATGATCTTCGTCAACTTCCCTACCGTCTATGATATCCTCTCCTTTGCCGCAAGCATACGGGATTCAACATGTCCGGTGGCAAATCACCATAATGAGTAGAGCGCGTGTTAATGCAAGACTAGGGCGGGCATACCTTGGGGAGATTGGCGGTGGATCATCTCCGCAGTTTTTCGTTCACCTGATGTTCTCCGGGTTCACAGTACAACGTCATGTCAATGATCCCGACTGGAGACTTGGTCGTTGATACTGGAATGTAGTGATGGCGGTGGTGATGGGGTGGTGGTGGCGTGGATATCTAATGGTGATGATGATCAGCATCACCACGAGATGGAGAATGACAGAGAAACATCAAGACAAGGGCAGTTGGGTCATCGAACAGATGTGCATATTTTATGTAAAAGTTTCGTTTCAATATTCGTTCTATCGATATCGCTATGTGATGCTGCAGCAATCCTTGTCCCAATTGACTCCCTTAGTATAAAAGCAACCCCAATCGATATGCCATATATCGTATCTAATGCGCGCTGAATCCCTCTCTCGCTACGGGCATGACGACTCTAGTTCTTAGCACCGTGGACGAAAAGCCTCTCGCCCTCAACAGGCTTGTACTGCTTCTCGCCAGCCTCGGCGACCTTGCCGCCAAAGACGAGCTGGGCGCGGAGCTTCCAGAGCTGGGGAATGTTCCACTCGGCCTGGGCCTTCTGGTCGATGATGGGGTTGTAGTGCTGGAGGTTGGCGCCGAAACCCTCAGCCTCGAGGGCGACCCAGAGGGCGAACTGGTGCATGGCGGATGTGTGCTCTGACCAGACGGGGAAGTGCTCGGCGTAGAGGGCGAATTGCTTCTGGAGGGCCTGGACGGGCTCGGGGTCCTCGAAGAAGAGGATCTACAGAACGAGTTGTTAGTATGGAGCATAATGAATAGGCAGTTGGTGGTGGTTGGTGGATCTACAGGCCAACGTGGGATATGCAGGGAAGCATCTCAAAGGGGGATAGCGCGGGGTAGATCGGCATGATATTTCAAGTGATGGTGGGGCCCTTGTAAAGCTTCTCTCCGAGAGCTCATGTGGGTTCCCCACCACCGCACACGAAGCCGATGATGCAATCCTCCCCATTTCGATGCGATCCAACGGAGCAATCGACAAGTCAATCGCACCAGGAAGACGGATGATAGAAGAGGAAAAGAGATACTCACAGTTCCGTAACCGGCCTTGAAGCCGTTGACACGCTCCTCAGTCTTGGCGAACTGGTCCGCGGGGACGATGGGCTTCAGAACCTCCTTGACATACTCCCAGAACTTGTCGTGCTCGTCATTGAGAAGGACAACGAGACGGGCGGACTGGGAGTTGAAAGAAGAGGGAACGTGGAGGATAGCGTCCTTGACGATGGAGACAATCTTCTCATCGGCGATGGGGGCGGTCTTGTTGAGCGCGTAGATGGTGCGGCGGTCCTTGATGGCCTGGAGGAAGGACTTTTCGGAAGCCATTGTTGCGTGAGAGGTGGAGAAGTGTTTGTGGGAAGACGAAGTAGTAGGAATGGAAGATGAGAGAGGAGTGGAAGATTGTTGCAGTTGATGGAGAGCAGGAGAGGCAGCGACGCGGGCGCTTTTGTAGTAGGCGGGTCGCAAAGCCTGTCTCCCAATTTGTAAGGTGTTTCTGAACATGGTTGCGATGGATCCTGGAAGGTGTGCGATGGTGTCAGTATCAATGGATATGGAAGTGGAAGTGAGACTAGGTTCCTGGACAACGGACGAGGTCGGCAATTGGATGGGAGGCAGAATTTGCTGCAGGAAGATGGCGAGCAAAAGGCCCGCAACAAGTCCCGTTATCAAGGATCGTGCGCTGCCAGCGGTGGCCATCGCGTCATCTGCGGTTAGATGCTAATCGTCTTAGTTAGTTGAATAGGTGAGTAGTAAGGTATGGATAGTGTAGAGAACACATCATCCTCATCAGGATCATCATCATTCTGAAAGGTCCGAGGGCGAGACGATTCTAGGTATAGCTTGATAATACGACTTTCGAACAACTACGATTATGGTTACACCCAGGTACGGGAGCAAGCTGACTGGCTGGAATTGGAGTATTGATACTCGTAATTGGCAGTATCAATGGCCTGAGCCGACGGATAAATTTCAATTAGTATGCCTAGTTGGGTGGTTAGTTGTGGTTTGTTGTTGATGTGTAATCCCTCTTCCTTCTTTCTGTATGGAAGTGATGGATGATGTTGGCCGAGGACGGCAGCCGGATCAGCAAATTGCCGGGTTCCTTGTCTGATTGTTAATCCCTTACAAATTACAAACTCCACCATCGTCCTTGCGGAATAGCACCGCCATCTCTCGTACTGTAGTAACCATCACCACAATAATGACAGCTGCCATCGACAAAATATCGCTCAAAATCTCATCATTGTTGTCAGAATTCGCAATTCGAATTGTAAAGCAGACTCATACTTCGGGCATTGTTGAAAGCCGAGGCCTACGACGAGTTGTTTCGTGTTGGAACTAACCCCATATATCACGTGATGATACCCACTCGTTTTTCTATCATCATCGCATTATTGGTGTATGTAGGTACTCACGGACGAAAGAAAGCAACGTCAACACTACTCGCACATCTTCGTCGATCACCCTCTCTCCCTTCCTCCTCAAACCCGAACACTACGCTCAATTCAACTCAACGTCGCCGCGACTCCCATGCCGGCCCCGGTCAACAGCATGATCCCCCTCCAGAAATTCAACCTCCCCCAGCTCTCCACCAACTGTCGCGTCTCCACAAGCTCAGAATTTGTAGCAGCAGCACCACCCTTCTTAACCTGGCTCACACCTTTCGCCCGCCCCGTCGCCCTAACCGTAAGCTCCTGAATGACACCGCCCATCAACCCCAACGTATACGGTCCCAGTCCCGCCATAGCTACCGTAGCGCCCACGTACAAGTTCCTCCTCACATTGCTCACCCCGTATCCGTCCACCGCAAGCCTAGGCGCGAGCGTCGACCTCCAAGCCAGCACCGCGAAGCCCACCGATGAGCCCATCGCAAGAGATATCATGGGTACAATGCCGGCCGTGTACAACTTGTGCCATTGTCTTGCGAGCGTATTCGCGTCTGTCGTTTGGAGCAGCGCCGGGATCGTGAGGATCGACGTACTGATGTTCGTGCCTGGCGTCCCCCAGAGATTGGTTAGAAATTGTGCCTGGTGATGAAGCATTGTAACGAAGGGTGTTGAAGTCTATACTGACCAGCAGCTATCGCAGAGGCAAGTATACTAACAGCCTGAACGACAGGCGTCAAGCTCTCCATCGCGAAGGTCGACAGTCCGATTTCCCACCAGTAGCTTGGCTCTATTCTATCTGTGACCCTCGCAGTCGTAAGCCGTGATGCTAGGTCGTCTGCTGCCTTTGTGATCCGCGATGTAGATGCTATCTCGGCGATCGGAGGTACAGGTACGAGAGTGCCCGAGGTCTGAAGGGCCGCAGAGCTGAATTCAACAGGCGGGGTACTCATCGTTCAGCTCTTACTTAAATACACAGGTAACAAGAAGTCTACTACTGCTTCCCCTCATGTGAACATCGAACGATAATCGAGGGGTAGAGACGCTTGTCCAGCTTTCTCAGTCTTATGTTGCTAGCTACATGTACTGTAAGCACTTCGAAAGCGCCCGGCCTATGACGTTGCCAGCTGTCTTCCACCCGGGCGATGCTATTCGATGCGTCTAGATCTCACATGTAGATGCGGCCTTTGCAGCTTTAGCGCCAGATCTAGAGATCGTCCCACTACTGGGAAAGCTTAACCACCACATTTGGTCCAATGATGAGGAGTGGAGCGTAGACATCATGCACTGCGCGAAGGATAACTAGGTACCTCTTAACGAACTTGCTTACAATCAGTGTAAAGTAGCCAAAATTCGATAAATATGTTATCCAAAAAAAGAAAATGAAAAGCACATGAAATCATATCTACCCATCATCGAAATGCAATCCTCACCACCATCACCACAATCCAATGATGCTCACCACCACCACCATCACCTCAATAACCCACTCCCACCCTCCTACCCTACCCATTCTTCTTGTCCACATCAAAAGGTTTCCAAGGCGTTCGGACATCCGAAAGTCTCACGCGAGGTCGAATCTCCAGAAAGTCGCACATGGTAAACACCATCATCATGAAATTGGCAATCCTCGAAACGGGACAGCAGGCATAGTAGGCTCCATACTTCTATTCCCGGCCATCTAGCGATGACAAAAAATTTCGAGACCGCCGGTCTCTCCCATACCGGTTTTGCGAACTTTCTTTCGATCATGGACGAAAGAGAAACACGGCACCAATCCGCCATGACACGACGAACTGTAAATAGTTGAAATACTCCCCGGCGAGAGAGGCGGAGCATACACGTGCCCCTGGTGTGTGGTTTGATTTGCATCTTATCTCCATGATGAAATCTTTTTGCTCCTGTGGATTGTTCACGAGCATGCCTTCAGGAGTGAGAGCTGTTGACAGAGAGCGAGCGAGCGAGCTACACATTGTTGACTTGTATTTGCAATGCCAGGAGCATGTAACGTAGGCTATCGATGTTTTTAACACTCCGAGTTCCGGGACGAAAGACACACATATCAATGTTTCCTCTGTGTTATCGCATTGTTTCTCTCGTGACCGTTCTACGAAAGGGATGATTTCGTGCCCTAAAGGTCATTTTTCCACTTTCTCTGCCATGCAAGGAGGTACAGAAGAGTGTTAGCACCATGATAACGCCGTTTCTCAAGTTTCGGCGCCATGATGCTTTTTTATTTCCGGCGAGGGAGGAAAACTCGCCGCATCAGACGATTCCACTCAATCTTTTAAGATTTCTTTCCTCTCCATGTGGTATTTGTCACACATGGTTTGTTGATAATTTGAGTTTCGATGGACGTCTCGTAAGGAGTAATCGGTGTCTTGATTTTAAATGCGTACAAAGGCGCATCTCCATCTCATCAGAAGTCTCGCGTGTATAGAGAGGCAGAGGAGCGCTCTCTTCCATGGACTGTCTGTCTACTCATTGAGCGCTTCCATGACCGGGCTATATTGCGCTCTCTGCTCGTCATGCAGCGGAAGCAGACGAATTTGTCTTCGTCGTCTCCCATGCGCACGTGCTGTAGTCGTTTTTTGTAAGCCCACAAGACTGCTGGTTGCATCGGGCGAGACATGGAAACTTTCCGCCATCAACAGATTTCTTGCGTTATTGACTTCTTTCCCTTAAGGTAAGAGCATAATGATGGAACACAAGTTTTCGAGTGAATAGAGAATCATGGTTGAATCTCATTAGATCACTGAGAAACGATATACAGTTTGGTTCGCACATGAGGTCTGCTCATAGTATGGCCTAGTTATCCTTTTGTATTTCATATCGAAACATACGTTGAACAGATATCGTGTTGTTGGCGCGATACAATCTGTCCGTTATTAGTCGTTTCATGGGTGCACATAAGTTCTCGGCGCATCAGTAGTTCGCGGATTCGTTGAAAGTGCTGCGACATCCAGATCGCCCAGTCTGGCTTTAGTAATACCCTATTAAAACGCAGAGGCAACGAAACATCGGTATAGAGCTGTTCGGGTCAGCCCACATGTATCCATGTTGAAGTAGCCTCAGGTGCTCCAGCCACGGCAATCCCGTAATGCTAGTTCATCCTTCATACCAGTTGCATACGTCATTTGTAGAAGGTGGTGAAGTTCCAGGAGATAGGGGTCGTGGTAAGCAGGATATGGAGGACGAGTCCACCCATGCTGTATATTGTGGAAGATGGTTTCTTGCTCCATGGCAATTGTACCCACCACTTTGATACCAGGAGGGGAGAGGAAAAGGCAGCATGTGTTATTATTGACGGACTTTTGAAGTTTTCGTTGATATCCAACATAATACCAGTATTGAGAATATTTAAGACTTGTCTTGATGGCGGTGGAAATGAAAACACCTGGGAAGGATTCTAGTTTTACACCACTCTTCTGCTCTTCATCGTAACATGGCATCGGGATTTTTGGGGTTCTTGTGTAGACTTTGACAATGGAGAATGACTGGGGTATTCTGGGCCGGCTGCTATTTCGGACGCATTCCAGCGCTCTTGATCCGTTTCGATAATGAAGCGTATACCTTACGTATGCAGGAACCCTTAGACGACTCCGAGCTCTGCTTCGCATATCGAATTGATAGTACTGTTTGGTGCCACGGCGCTCATTGCGTATTGTTGTCCATATCTTTCGCATTCGAGCTCATGCGGTTTGTTTCGAGATTGCATTCAAATGATCTTTGTACCTCCATAAATTCTTTTTTTTTTTTGCTCGCAATTTCCAAACATGAACGGTAACTTTCGATTCTTACTACTTTTCTGCTTTCGAGAGAACAGTAGTGCTCGCAACATAAGATTGGCGGAACCCTATTTGCAGAGAAGGTTACATGTAGAATAATGACTGCACCTCCTAACGTCTCGCCTGTCCCGACATCGTCGCTGATAATGCCACCCTTCAGGTGAGGGATTTCCTATGCCCGCGCTGCAACCATCTGCCACCAGCGTAGTTCTTTGCCGGGGTTCATGTACCGCATACTTCTGCACCCAATGTCCACCATGCCTGGAAAATTCATTGCTTCTTTCAGATTATTGCGTTGGAACGCAGGATCGTTCCAGATCATGTTATAATCGTCGACCAATTGCTCATGTTCTTCGAGGACTGGTATGGCCGGATTGTCTTGATCATTGTCCGTACGCTTCGTGGTCCCATCTTCCGGATCCTTTTGTATTGTTGCAGCTTCCAGTGCCTCCAAGCTTCGAAAATCTTTGGCCAAGCAGCCGTAATGCTTTGTTGCTGGATCGCTCTTTCGGTCTCGGAAGAGGCCGCCCAGAGTTCCGCTTGTGTCGTCAGAATGACCGACAGCCGCTCCGACATGAAGATTTGCACTGAAATCTTCTGCCATAGCTCATCTGAGTTAATGGTTAGTTGTCGGATGGCAATGAACCAGCTATCCAAGTAAAGACATTCCGAACATCGAGGCTGATTTCGGTGGATATCTCAGTGATGGTCGCATAGTTTGATAATATGGACCATGTGACGAACTGTGAGTGAATGTTATGCACAAAACGTATCCTTTCGAATAGGCTCAAATCTAGCTTTTCAATTTTGTTTCGATCGGCGAAGTTTATAGACTCTCACGAATGAAAGTCGTGGGTTTCATCTGGGGGCCGAACTCCTCGCAACATGGCAAGTGTCGTTTGAACATACCAGTCATAGACGTTAGCTGTTCGGATTTTTTCCTGTGACTTGCTCGGTGATTAGGAGTAAGATTACTTCGGGTGTAAGTCCATTGACAACCTTTCACAGCCAGCTCTTGGGGTTTCTAGGTGTGCGAGATTTTCAATCATGTATGTCTATGGCAAGCAACTGTTTCATTGTCTGACAGAGAGCTAGTAGTGCGGTCTTAACGATCATCAAGATTGGACATGATGTTTGACAATTATGCCGCACTCCACCTGCCACACGAAGAGGATCACGTCTTTTCATGACACTCCATGCAGTAATAAAATCAGTCTGCCTTCCTGCCGGGTCGAACTGCATGCCCAAGAACATAGCAGCTTGTCGGAAGGCTTTTCCGGCATTCACATAATCTTTAGCCGTATTTGCTTTTGAAACCTCTTCCAATTGTTCGACATTTTTCGTCCGTTTGGACGTGAAGGGACCGGTCGGGGTCATGTTTCTAGAGCCATTGCTGCACTCTTTCTGGGGATGGAGGAGAATATTGCACGCGAGAGAAGGTTGTGCTCTTCATATAAGACAGTTTTCCATACGGAAGGTTGATCACGGGTTTCGACTTTCGCCTGCTGCTGGGCAGGTGCATCAGCGAAACTTGCAGAGACAGACAGTCCAAAACGGCGCATGACATGTCCGAATGCAACATGCAATTCTTGGAAATCGAAACTTATTCATGATTGCCATGAATCTTTGCCAATCACATGGCCACGAAGTGGTGTCGTTTACATTTCTTCATGATCTTTCGATGTGGCTCAATCATCGAAGGCTTGAACATTTTGGGTTGAAGTCATACTTTTGAATATTTTCATGAAGGGCTGTAAAAAGTGCTTTCCTCATAGTGTGTTGTGATTTTGATTTCAATGATCGTTTTCGAAACTCTCGATCGAATTGGAATCATTTGTTAGGATACCATTTGAGGCTTCGTGACTAAATTTCTGAACATGAGGGCGATTGGCATGTTTCATCGGTATTGTTTTACGACCAGACTTTTCCCCATTGCTTGAGGCATCGACACCATCGATATCTTGAGTCGACTCTGCGAACATAGATCGCTCGTTTTGCGTAATCCAAGGTCGGTTTTGTGGATGGGTTTCTGGGTTGCATCTCTCGAACTTCCCCCTAGCATGAGGGAAGTCTCCCCAGGGAGAATCCGCAGGATGAACGTTCCTCCCCATGCATATTAGCATTTGTGTGTTCGATCAAGCAGCAGTCGCTTTTTCGTGGCGAAGACAAAATTGGCGCGCCATCAATGTTGGGCTCTTCAGAAAAGCATGAACATATTGTGAACAACGGGGGTTTTCTTTTTTGGAGTTTCCCTTATGAGAGATGTGGAGTGTGAAGAAACTTAAAATCCCGGGCAAGATGGGTAAATTATACCCTAGGGGAATAGTCAGTATCGTCAAGGGGAGAGTCACGACATTACCGTCGTTTGCATTTGTGACATTCAATTTCGGAACCGAAAGCTAATTGTTTGAAAAGACAAACAAACGCTGATAGTGACGTCCTAGAAGCCATCCCAAGATATGATAGTCTAATCACAAGTCTCCTCAGAACAATATTCAATCTTGCACACTTCGTCACTTAGACAGCCAAGCAAACCCCCAGCGATGACCAGCTGACTACTTCGCACTCTTTGCACTGACGCTATCCACCTTTCGCACCGCATCCATCTCCCGGATCATCTCAACACTATTCTTCTCTAGCACCTCTTCAACCCCCATCTCGATCCTACCCTGCACCTCCTTACCTTCGAACATGAAACTCAACTCCTCAAGCGTCCTGTTGTGCGTCTCTGGGAACAGGAAGTACACGGTCGAGATCTCAACAATCATCCACACGCAGTAGAAAATGTAGTATTTCCAGCCGATGCTGTCGAGTCCGATGGGGTTGATGTAGGTGTTGAAGAAGTTGGCGAGGCGGACTGTGAGTTGCTCGAATGCGATACCCTTGCTGCGTTGTTGGAAGGGGAAGATTTCGACCATGTAGGTGTAGGTCAAGGCATTCCAGCCTATATTGTAAAAGCTGTTGAAGCGGCGAATTAGCACTGTAGGCTCTGTGGGCAAATGAGGGAGGACTTACATGGAATAAATAAACATGAACACAATGACCACGACAGCCGCAGAGTCGCTTCCAGTAATTTCTCGCCTCGCGCTGGCTATCGTCCAAGCAATGTACACGAACATGACTCCGATCGTGCAGGTGAGGAAACCCTTTCTGCGAGGGAATCGGGGAGCGATCAAAGCGATCGGGAGACCGTGGATGAAGTCCCAGCATGTCTTGCTAAGAATGATCTTCTGTATCAGACGCGCGTCATGAATGCCGACTTGATTCAGGATCTTCTTGAGATAGAACGAGATGAGATTGTTGCCGCTCCACTGCGTGAAGAATCCCGTCACACCAGCGATCAAGAAACGGCGTCGCATGGCCGGGTCGCGCCACGCGTCTGCCCACATGAATCTCTTGGAATTTTCAAGCTCAACGCTGATGGTGGTCTTGATTTGTGCGTACTCGAGGCGTACAAACTCTTCGCCGTCATCACCTTCTCCGTGGTACTTGCGCAGGATTTCGTATGCTTCTTCATGCCGATCCTTGGCGATGAGCCAGCGGGGTGATTCAGGGCAGTAATACATGAAGATGATTTGCAGAGATGAGGGAAATGCCTGGAGAATTGAGGGAATTCGCCATGCCCAAGTGGAGTGAATTGTAAATGTGCCGTATGTCGTCCCCGCAGCGACGATTGAACCTAAGGCAAATTAGGAGGAAAATATATCCCATATGCAAGGCAAGCATACCGACAAACCACGAAGCGTTGAAGACACTCGTAAGTATGGGACGTTCGCGTGCATAGGCTAGCTCGCCAATCAACGAAGACGCGTTGACGATGGCAAATGGGATGCCGAAACCTAGCAACCAACGCGAAGCCATAAACATGTTGTAGTTGACAGATGCGCCCTGTAGGGCCGCTACGACTGTGTAAGAAGACTATATGTATCAGGGAAATCGTAAGTACATACCTCCACAGATCATGACCATAGACGCTGTGATGATCGTCCAGCGACGCCCAATCTTGTCTGATACGAAGGGCACAAAGGGAACGGCAAGCAATGCACCTAGGGAGTACATCGCATTGTACAATCCAAGCCTCGACCCGGTGGGATGATTAAAATCTACTTCATGTGAGGTTCGCGTCCTTAGGATTCGTTTTTCGGTACGTACACTCATCCCAGGCAGGGACAGCCTGGAGACCGTTCTACGGCATATCAACTACTGCTGATGCGTGGTCTTTGATCAGAACGTACCATCATTGACGAATCATAGCCAGAGGTCATCTCAACACCCAATGCACATGGCACAAGCGTAAGATACAGAAGTCGCAGGTTCTGCTTCCTGTACCATTTCTTCGTGTCTGCATTTGCAATGTTCGTTAGACGAGGGTCAGACAGGTGCTCTTCCTTGTGGCCGATAATGGCCATGTTGAATACGATTCTACGTGCACTTTCGAATCCAAAACTGCACCAAAGGTGTAGTCGCAGATTGAAGGCTCTATGAACTTCTTATAACCATGGTCCTCCGCTTCCCCATAATCTGGTCGCCCATCTTCTGGAAGGAACAATTACTATCCAGTGCCGAACCACATGCATGTAGGCCGGCTTGACAGCGCGTGAGCCGACGGACGATAGGCGCAATGGGTAGTATCCTCGCACACAGGATTCTCATATATTGAGCGTGTTCCAATATGATCCCGTCCAACGACACCTTTTCATTTGATTATACGCGTCCGAAAGTGGTGGACAAGTATGCCGAGCCGCGTGCGGAAGAATATGCCCGTGGCGAAACGGGTTTAGCCTGTATGTGTTTGTACTCTGCGGACAACTACTTGTCAGTTTGTAGATCGAAAAGGAAGGCAACATGCATTTTCACTGCACCTCTGTCAGAATCGGTCTTTGCATTCAGGGTTGCTGGGGAAGTGCTTCAAGCAGCGCACATAACATTCACGACTGTGGTGTTCAGAAAACGCCGAGAATTGGGAAATTTGCCTGATTGTGAGTTTCGAGATTGACTATGATTGCTGTTATTATAGCTCAGGGCATAATTTTGTTAGACCACGAGAATTTCCATGGAACCGTGACCCGGGATGTTCACAGGACGAGGGGTCGCCATATGCTGACTCTGAACTACAATGAGGGGGTGTAATGACCGATCCTTCCCTGCACAACCCACAGGGTTGCGACCAGGTATTTGCAACTAATGGTACATGCTCACGGATTCATAATGGGGACATTGTGGAGCCGTACTGGGGTTACGGGGTCAGGATTCTGACGTATCTGATGATCTTCTGTCGAAAAGTAATCGGTCTATTTGCCTCTCGTATATGCTTCGATCTAATCTATGTTCAGCGAAGTGAATGTGATCTCGCAATCAAGGCAAATGCCATTATGTAAATCGAAGAATCCTCCCGTTTTTGACTTTCCATCTCCCCAGACTTCTACCACGCGTTGAGAGCAGCAGCTCCAGCAAGGGCAAAGAGCGCAGATCCCTTAACACCTAATTGGTAGGCGGCCCCAGTCTCCGTAGTTTGCGCAGACGCGACAGTGCTTGATCCAGCGGTAGCGGAGGCCTGGCTGGCGGTAGCAGCAGGGCCAGTGGTAGGAGCAGGGCTGGCGCTTGTTTTAACGCTAGACGATGCAGCACCGGTGGTAGCACTCAGCTTATCCCATCCAGCAGTGACCTGAGCTGTTGCAGTCTGAGCATCAGTTCCAGACAAGACCGCATTTTCGCTCATGGGAGAGTTTGCGCCGGCACCTCCGATGCTCGCGTCGCAAGTCATGGACTTCTCATTCTTCTTGCCCTCGCAAGAGTATGTCATTGTAACCTGCGGCGCCTTCATGGTGCCCACGAAGGTGGCGGACGAGATAACAGTGAGCTCGAGGCCGGGTCCCCAGCCGCATTCGGTGTCGTCGTAGTCGGGTAAGGTGGTAGGGCAGGTAAGCTGGGCAACGACCGTGGGTCCGTCTACCTTGACAATAGAAGCGATGGGCTCATAGCCTTCGTAGCCACCGGGGAAGAAGTAGTCGATTGTTGCGCTTTGTGCGACCGCGACGCTTGCGATAAGGATAGCAACGGATTGACGCATGTTGATTAGGTTGATTGTAGATTATTATAATATGGTATTTCGTATTTGGCTGGTATTATTCAAAAGAGTGTCGTGCTATTAAGCAAATTAAGAACGAATGGCGTAGACGGTCGTAATGACGAGGGAGCTGAAAGAGTGTGGATAAGAGGCTTGAGGGCGTTGAGCGAGGAAGCCCAGATTTAAAGCCATCGCGTGGGCTCGTTCCCCTGGCCACATGGGAAAGTCTCTCTGGCTAACAGGTTTTTGGCGAGGATTCTAGAACGGATCGTTTCTAGTGGACCCTCCTGGATGGCATTTTCATGCGGAACAGCCAATTGAAGCAAGGGGAGTTCCCCCTGAATCATTTCTCGGAACGAAGCGATGAAATACTAACTGCATGTGGTGGACTACAAGCCGGATGTTCAAACAATTCGGAATAACGGTGTATGAACACGAGATAGCGCCCAGGCAGCGAGCGAACTATGATATGATCCTCGGCTCAGGTATCTTTTCCAGTGCTCATTAGTGTGCGGGAGTGCTATCTTAAATGACTTCGTGTATAGGAGTCCGGCCTTCATGGTGTTCTGACCCTTCACTACAACCTCTTCGTGACGCCAAAACGCTGCTGGATTTGTTTCCCCTTAGTAAGATGACGTTGCAACGCCTTCCGCCTTGGCCAATCCTACCTTGTTATCTTTATAAAATTATCGTTGCGCCTTGAAAAGGTATTGCCACATCTTTTTGAACAACTGGGCAGACTAGGAGACATAGATTTCGATTGATGAGTTGCTGTAGACTTGTGTGTCTATATCTAGGCCTCTTGTATATACAAAGGGTAAGCACGTCGAGCTAGCCCCCTGCCAGCTTCATGCATTTTCAATAGCCAGCTAAGAGTTCACAAGCTTTGCTAATGTAAAATTGTAGCCATGGAATGCTAGCAGGCCAGCCCGACCTACCTACTCTCTGAGAAAGGAATCTACAAAGTTCCTCCCGGCCACACGCCGTTCTCCTTGATGAAAGCATCTACATTATCGTTGACATGTAGCCACAGAGAGGTATGGTCAAGATTCTGGGACGAGTTCGTTAGTTCCCATTACAAAGCTGGAGAATTACAGGGCTTACCTTCGTGCGAGGGTCATTATCAACAACCGTAAATGCCTCGATAGCCACCTTGCCTACAGTCGGATTGATTCCCACCTTTTCAGCACACTTGACCGCGATACCCAGGTCTTTGAGGCTGAGGGCTGGCGCAAAAGCCCTGCGGTACCCATTGCTCGAGGGAGCGTCAGGCACAATGCCCGGAACAGGTTGTTCCAAGCCCATGACCCACGAATTCGCGGTACCATCGGTCATACATTCCCAAAGAACCTGTTTGTCAATGCCATACTTGAGGCCCAGAGCCATGCCCTGCGTGGCAGTGACATTGTTGCAGAGGGAAACATAGTTGTGGGCGATTTTGGCAACCTGGCCCATGCCGAGCCCGCCACAGAAGCGTATCTTGTCGCGTTGGCCAACCAAGGACAAGATGTTCCAGACTCGATTACCCACGACATCTGCCTCAGTAGGTTTGGCGTGGCCAACCATGAACGTAAGGGTTCCGTCATTGGCTCCCCATACTCCTCCAGAAACAGTGGCATCGACGAAGTTGCCCAAGCCTGCATTCATGATCTGATTTCCGACATCTCGGGTAAGCTCAATTTCAATGGTGCTGCAATCGATGATCAACCTGTCGGCATTCACAGGTGCTTTAAGGACACAATTGTCCCCTTCCAAGTATACCTGCTTGACATGCTGCCCAGCAGGCAAGCTGGAGAGTACGGTACCACATTTGCCAACGAGGTCGGCAGGCGAAGTAGCTACTTCAACCTTGCCATAGTCGCCAGCCTCCTTCAAAAAGCGCTGAATGGCTGTATCCAATACGTCGTAGACATGGAGGGTGACACCGGAGTCAAGCTTGCGACGCAAGTTGATCGCCATACCAAAGCCGATGACACCGAGGCCTATAGCTTTCATTAGCATTGCACAGGAATTGACGACGATCAAAGCCTATCGCACCGATAACTCCAACGTCGGACATGTTTCTTATTGTTTTAGTTGACGGGTTGATTGATTTGGTTGCAGTTTTTGGATCCTAGCTCAGGTTATTATTTCGGACAAAAAGAGTAGCAGTTAGACCCGGGCGTTTGCATTTACGTACTTATAGAAAAGCAATACGTGTGATGAAATATTGAAGAACTGCAAGCAGAGGCTTTCTATTTATTATGCGTAACGAGGGGTATGTGGATCCCAATGCTTAACCCCGCATTTAGCATGCTCTGCCCTCCACGGATTAAGCTTGATCGAGTAACTCTTTACAGCGTAAAAGATAGGAATACTTAACTTGAATTAGTATTAATGTCCTGTTAGTGAAGCCAGTAACATTTGCCCTCCTAGCTATGACTGCTGATCACCGGTTTCCTAGAAAGAATTAAAGCAGATAAAGGAATCTATTAGATGCCTGTCAAGATAGATTGGGGAGTGTACGCTGTAGCAACGGCTTCTCATAATTCTCATTCAAAGTCATTCGATCATTACAACGGTATCGCTCTTCGAAGTCTAGATAATATTCAATGTTTATTGTGCCGGTGTAGGCCAGTGCAAATCGTGCAGCTGAATGCACTGGAGAGACTGAGTCTCGGCTGGTGTTTACCTGAGAATGTATAACCTGATAAAGGTTCCGCGAGCAACAAGAACAACAACGACAGCACTTACAGAATTTACTTGTCGTGTTGACATTAAGATTCATCTATACATGGAGGTCTTCCCCACTTTCAAGGTTTTCCAAGCGGTCGTTACCCCATCGCGTACAGTCAGATTACGCCCTGCATAATGCGAAACGTACCTAAAAATATGCTGCACAGGCTTCTTTCTACACAGTACACGCGTTTTTGTGCCCCCAACCCAAACAACAATAATCGTTAGGTTTCATCACTACCCAGCAGTCTGTTTAGACCTAGTTCGATGAGCGAACTTTCTTCTTATTTAGTGTTTTGCTTCTAATTCCAGCAAAATGTTTCGGTTATCACGGTATCCTTTGCTTTGAAATGCACATGGTTGCTGCAGAAGTCGGTCCTACGGTGCCGAATTGATGGGAAGGGTACAACTTTTGAATCTCAGTTCGGAGTTTCCTCACTATTTCTAGAGGTGAGATTTATTTATGTGTTTGTCGCCAAATAGTGTTCAGAATCCACAGATACGACTTTGAAATATGAATCAACTACTTGCACATTAACTTGTCGGGCGTTCACGAACCGCTGTTCTCTCCTCTTGAAGCTGACATAGGACCTTGACTGGGCCTAATTCCACGAATTGTAATATCGCATACAACCTGTGTCCTACCAAATTCCCCTAACACCATCAAAGTTACTGCTCCTATCATGGCGACCGTTAGTGGTGCTGATTATGATGTTCATCTGGGGTTTTGGACGGTAAGCAATACCGATATGAAGAGAGACCAGCGACAACTGACAAACGACAGAACTGGTCGCATAACAGAGCTAATGGGGCGACGATTACACTCAAACGTAAAGATGGAGATCTTCTGATAAGTTTCATCGCTATATTCGTTGCGCTATCCGGAAAGAGCTTTTGGAGGATATGTTGTTTTATCACTCATCGTTGTCTCTCAACCATTACACCCCAAGACGGTCTCTACCACCAACGGCAAGCGATATTAAGAAATGCAGACACACCCGAAGATGGGGCATGGCGAATTATACAAGCTTTACTTGCTTGGAGGAAAAACGCCCGACGCCCGATACTCAGGCTTCTACCGCTGGCTTTGCTCGCTTGGACAACCTTCTCGCTCTTGCTAGTGGGAGGTATCTTCTCTTCCCGTCTGACTTCTGATAATGGCAGTGAGGTTTTACTCACTGGCAAACACTGTGGCCCAACATCCGATCTGTCCAAAGTCACTGGGGATGATGTGAAACTATACAGAAACCCGCAGATAGTCCAGCGTTCGACTGCACATTCCAACTACGCCTTGCAGTGCCACGCCAATACCACGGGAGAAGAGGACTGCCGACTTTACGTCAAACCTTGGATACAGTCGACTGTAGACCGCAATGCGAGCTGCCCGTTCGCTGAGAGCATCTGCAAGAGCCAGACCGGAAACATCAGATTAGACAGCGGCTTCATCGACAGCCATCACGACTTGGGCATCAATCGTCCACAGGATGAACGCTTCCAAATGCGCTTCGTCACTCAATGCGCCCCCATCAAGAGTGAAGGGCACAAAACGATTCTGGAACGTCCCAACGATGTCCCAGTAGCCCAATATTGGTATGGAAACATCAGTTATTTGATGAGTAAGGAGAACTATACTGGGTTTACTTTCGAAGTTTTGAACAACTATACTCATTTGGATCTCCCCTCCTACGCTGTTGCTGTGAGTGCGCGTCCTGAATACGGCCTAGGGTAAGTTACTCCGTTACGATTCACGCACGACTATTGACAAACATCAGAACTGTCCTCGGTCTCCAAGGTGGCAAAAGCTACAGAGGTATTTACAGCTTTGAACCCATACCTGAGCTTATCAGGAATGATGCAGACGTCGCGCTGTTGTTTCTCACAGCCCAAGGAATTGGGTTCTCCACACGGGTGACGGACCCGTGGTTTTCTGCATCGGAGGAGTGGTTGGTCAGTAGGACCAACAATAACGTTGGCGCTGCAAGTAAAAAGGCTCTTTATCTTACAGACGAACCCGCCAGTACACTCGGATGCGCCCAGCAGGTTCAATTTTGTAATCCCAATCGACCTGAAAATGAACGATGTGAGACACTCGAGGGAATGTCGCGCGAGCGTGAGCACTCGAAAGATCTTTGGAATGAAAAGCAGCTTGAGGCTATTGCCTGGGCAGAATCTGTCTGCCCACAGGAGTTTGTGCACACTGACAACCTCGTTGCCTCCATTGGTACATCGGTGTTATTGGCACGTACCGGCCTTGGAGGCGGAATTGCGGGCCCCATACCGGATAATCAGTGGCAACTTGAGATTGAGCATCTCATTGCGTCTTCGTTGGCCAGCTTACAAGGCACTTTTGTCGAATCAGCCAACGGGCCCAGGACTGAAGAGCTGAAACGCTTTCAAGTGTTGCCGGAAACAGCTATCGCAAAGTCGATGTGCAAAAACCAGGTCAGCATTCGCAGCGGGACTTTCTACAGTACAAGCAAGCTAATTAATTCAGAAAATTCGCTCTTCGCTATACTCTTCCTTCTCGGCCCTCCCTCTAATCATATTGCTCATCATCGGTACAAGCCTCATCGTCGTTGACATAGGCCTGGAGCCCGCGTTGAACGCGTGGCAAGAGTTCCGCGCAAAGAGCCTTACGCACCAGAGTGTTTCTCGATCCACGCACTCGCGTTTGGAGTGGCGCGCCATGAGTTTTTTGCAACTTCAGCGCATGGCACACCAAGGCATTGGTAGCGGTACTTGGTTCAAGACTACAAGTGAGAATCCGGTTACTCTACCGTACCAGGAACTGGGTATGCTGGATATCAGGGATCAGAAGATTCCGCGCCTGAGAACGATGACGGAAGAGCTATGCCGTTGGTATGAGGATGGCGATGACTCGAGTTCCAAGTAAGGAATAAGGAATTTCGAACCCAGAAAATGCAAGTGGAAAAGAAGCTTTTAGGGAGACGAGATAGTGATAGTTTTGATTGTAATATACTTGTACGATTTATTGAATCCATAGTGAACGAACCCCGACATGCGTTTATATTTCGTTTCAAAGTCGGGATGATTAGTATCGCTTTCTTCCTGCGAACTCTATTGGACTTTTAACTTCCTATCGTGAATCCCAACCACTATGATACCGAAGGCTAGTATGCCCCAATAACCTTTTGGAATCTCTCTCGAAGGTAACCGAGTCCGCTACCCTGTTCCTCTAACTAGTCAATTTTCAATAGCTTTTCGATGGCTGACATGACCCAACTCTGACAGTTCCAACCCATTTGGCTGCTTACGGGCACTTCTGCCAGGATGGAAGGCACCTCATCCCAAACATCAGCCTCGATGCGTCCAACATGAATAATCTGCTTTTCGATATCGCAGTTCGCCATGTCCACATAGCTGGTATTAAAGTTGAACTCTTGACCGGTAATACCCAGTGCTTCGAAGATGCGCTCCTCCCCGTAGTCACCCTTGGTGTAGAGGCACCAATGAGGTACGGCATGAATGCTTGCATCCAGATAGATGATAACGGATAGCTCGGCCATTATGCTTGGGACTATGCGTTTCCAATTGCGATGGGTAGGATGGAAGGCGCGTACTAATTGCGTTACGGTTTTGGCTATTTTCAAAATTTGGAGGGAACCTTACTGGTTTGTCTGAAGCCCGTGTTGGATATACTGATAGCGACAAGTGGTTGTGATGATTTTTGATGAATTGTAGTGAATATAATAGATTGTAATAGTTTTAAACAGTTATCGTAGTTTTCATGAGTTATAGTATCATTGATAGATTACTACAAACTGGATAAGTAATTATAATTCCAATGAGTAGTAGTGGATGTAACGAATTGTCATGTATTTATTACCTACTCTGTACCTCGAAAGCACCTTTGTAGTGGGGAATTATCATGTTGGTCGTTAAACCAGTCGCACTGTGAATAGGCAGCAACGCAGGGGGGAAACGGCTATGTCTTCTCAACAGCCGATTCGCACACTTCATATCGATAGGATCTAAAATTAAACTTGGTCCCGTGGCAGAAGCCCTGTGATAGCACCAGTGTACTGTCGTTGCTGTGCCGCATCGCTTAGAAACGTGTTGGCCGGCACCTCGAATTGCAGTAGCACGATTTGAACGCTTGTGTAAGATTATGAATCCGTAAAAATTCCCTTAGACTTGCAATAGTGACAAAATAGATAATAAAGTGCAATTAGAGATTACAATCGCCCTTCAAAGAAAAACATCCTTCTACATCACCAAAACCGCCACTCCCAAAACCACCACTATCCCCATCGGAATATTAAGATCAACCGCTGCCCCTAGGAAGCTAGACGGAGAAACCGTAAAGTTGCCTGTACCCGTGGGTTGGATGTGATGAGTAGCGGACGAGGTTGGACCAATGGGCTTGGGCGGCTGCGGCGTGGATGGGGGTCTGCAAACCGTGTAAACAGTGTTGGTGATCGTGACCAAGTTGCAGACATCTGTTCGTCCAGATTGGTGAGGGAGTCCCGTTTGGGAGACAGGTTTGGGGGGTACTACCGACGTAATGGGATCGGCCGCGATGCTGCTCCGACCGGAGGCTGTGGTAGATGATGCTGCTGAGCTGTATTAGTACGCATCAACTCAAAGTATGGGGGGAATGACTCACGTTGAACGGTAGACCGCTGGGGAAGCTTCGATGTTATGATGGTGACTGGAACACCTTCGGCAGCGCAAGTTTGCTCAATAGTATCGATGACCTGTTTTTCTTTGGCAGGATCATTGCAATTCAACTGTATACATGGAATAAGGGTGGAGGCTAGTTGGTCCATCTGTTTGCAGCAACCTTGGAAGTCGTCTACACTGCATTTAAGTTGTGCCACACCTTTTGCGAAACACTGGAACGCGCAGCTGGGGAGATCGAAAACTTCGCGACAAGAGGCTGTTGCCACGAGGATGAGAACAGCTAAAATGTACCTCATGCTGAAGGTATTGGCCGCGGTTAATAGCATCAAGGAAAGCCGGCGGTTAGAAAGTGAGGTTCCAATTATGGACTGTTGATCGGTAGTGAAAGGTAGGAATCTAGGTTTGGCAAAGCATATAGATAATTTTATACGCCGTTTAGTATGCAGTCATAATATATACGTGCACTCAATTTAACCTTTGTTTGCAGTCCTTAATCTAAGAAAGGTGATGACCGTGCCAAAATGTTGTACCACGTAACGACGACTCACATATTGCACAGACTCCCATGAGCCCAGTCACCGAGCCGCTGTTACTAACACCTTATAACCCAAGCAATGGTTCAAAAATCGATAGTTAGCTCTAAAAGAAGGCGCTTACACACAGTTTTTTAGCATTAGCTGGGTCAGTAGGATTCCATAGAAAAACGTTGTAGTGTCTTTGACTGAGAAATTGGGGCTAAGATAGGAAAATGGTTTGATTGATTTAGGAAAATTCTGAAGTACATGGTAAGTAATCAGTTCCACGGAAAGTCTAGATATATTGACAACACATTTTGATGTGTTACGCGCACTGTCCCAATGGGGGGTCAGAGATCCAAGTTGTGGCTAGTTTAGAAGACGAATTTGCAATGATTTATAGCCATTATTAGCCCAGTCACATTGAATGCAGACACGTTATTGCTCCAGTGAGAATCAACAGTATGCCATTAGTCACAGAGAAAGTTGGGAGCCTGGGGCAATTCTTTTAGAGGCCAGGAATTCGCCGGCAACAACACACCTGATCTTGGGTAACCCTCAAATCTCTGATTCGGAACCAACGGGCTTGCCGTTATAAACCCAATAATCGGATACCATGGCATCTAGAAATCGATTAGTTACTACCTCACGGGAAGTTAAGACTCGTCCAGAAATCATCACTGAATGTAAAGCACATGGCTTCGACCGATATTGAAGAGTTATAGAGTAGATGACGAAACCATGTGCAGCTTAGTGACGGCCTTGCATAAGATCTCGATATGGCTCTATAATGGTATGCACACTAATGGTATTGATTGTAGAATATTTCAACTCGAAATTACAATCACGTGGGGATGTTATCCAGCGTAGGTCGCACTCGGTTTAACCAAGCCAGTCTCTTCGTCAACGTTTTGGCTATCGTATTCGCTTGGACCTGATGTCCCGGTCTCTCTGCTGTACTTCGAAAATCCCGTGGTCAAATCAATGCCATCGGTCCAACGGCTTGAATCTTTGGTTTTCGTTCTCGCAACCGGGTGGATTTCGCTTCTGTTACCGAAGGTATCGCCGCTAGGTCTAACTTTCCCTTGGAGCTCGAGGTCATCCCGCACTTCACTTCGTACACTATATTCTTCCGTCTTCTTAATCTCATTCCCTCTTGGTATCCACATTGTCAAAGATTGGAGCAGACTGCGTCGACGCGAGGGTGGGTTCTCCACTTCGGAAGATATGATTGCTGAGTTTGGTCGACTTCCGCTTGAATCAGTCGCTGTGCCAAACTCGTAATAGAAATCCGCGTCGTAGGCCGACTTCAACGCCACCTTCCTGATCAGATTCGCCATGATCATTTCGATGTTCAGCTTTACGAGGTACGCTAACGGGTGGAAGCTAGCATACAACAACCCGTTGGGTATGCTCATGGCTGCGATAATCATGACGTCCATAAGGAGGGAAATAACGATCAGCTTTTCGTTCATCCGTACCAGCTTATTGTACTTCTGTAGTCCATTCCGAACCAGATTTGCCCTGACAACACGAATAAAGTAGAAGTTCAATGCGGCATCGATAATAAGGTATAGGACTTTTTCGATCCGGTCCCAAACGTTGTTGATACGCTCGTAACTGTTGCTTGTCAGCTGAAAACGACGGACGAGTATTTGAGAATATGGCTAAGTACCGTCTTGAAATTTGCAGGCGAGCCGGTACCCATATGCAGAATACGCTGATAATGATGCACGATACAATCAATGCTACGCTGTACATGATGATGAACCCCTTTCTGCGGTTCGGTAAGATGACTCGAATCCGATTGATGATGATTTGTAGCAGGAGCTGTACTTGGAAAGCCCAAAGAACAACTTGAACCCACATTAGCTTGCAGTATGGTCTTATTAGAAAGATTGGGCTCACGGAGAAAGAAGTAGAAATAAAAGCTTGGTCGGATGATTTTGAAGAGATGCAGTATGCAAAGGATAGAGATGGCCGTTGATGCAATATTCTCGAGCCATATCATCCAGATGTATGCACTCCGCCAGGGCTTTCGGATTCTTCTGGTCTGTAACACGCCGATATAAGCGGCACTGAGGGTGAAGATGGTCGATACCGCAAATATCGTGCACCCGATAATGACGGTTCGAGTTCTGATTCTCTCGACAACATAGTCGTGCGGTATGAAAGGTCCGAAGGGTTTAAAATTTGGGTCATTATCAAATTCATCGCTTAACCCCATGGTGAAAGGTATTGGCGATAGTCGTAGCGGTCATGGGGCTGACGGCGGCTCTTAATTCAGCTACATGAGACCCCGTATCATCTCCTTCTTCACCAGCCGTATGGCGGTTGATCAAAACTCTTGAACTGAGAAGTGTGATCCTGTATTCGAATTATCGTACGCGCATACCAGGGAGGTAGTCAGGTCGATTATTTCTGGACGATTGAGTGGTCTCTGGGTCATATCTATTCAGGTGGCAATCAGTGTGCCGCTGGAAATGGCATGTCTCTGACTTAAGTGTTTCCAGGATGAGTTGCGGAGCTGTCCCCGGCCCCGCATATTGGGTGAATGACGCCCCGCTCTCGTCCCGCACAGAACCTAGTGCTGATCTACCCTCAATTAGTTCTACTTCTATACGTGTACGATCCAAGTCTGCTTCGATATTGTGATGAAGCACGGCATGTGGAAAGAGCTTGCAGAAGTGAATTCCAAGGCTACGCTATCGAAATGGTGTATCGAGACATCATTCAGATGAGATTGTTTTAGTTGCATGCAGTGGAGATTTCTTACTACGCAGTGTTTCTACGAGGTACGAGTATTCTATGCGTCGCCTCAAGGTGTTAAAGGAAAATATGAATTCACTACGTCATCAGATCTAAGTGATCGCGATATCGGTAGCGCCCACTTTTCGTTCCCCAACCTCCAAGCGGCAATCTCTACATCCTGAACCCAAGCCCGGCAAATGATCCTACTATCTAGCATATCTATAGGTACCTCGCCCTCATACTCTGTACGCTGCTACGTCCATCCTGTGCCGTGCGATTGTCGCCTCGTGATGAAAGTATATGCGTCACAATTATTGCACTCGTATCTCAACGAGGGCTTACAAACAAGTACCATGGATGAAACAAAAGTAGACAAGCCCGCAGGCAAAATGCCAAACGTGCGTTTCGGAAATAAGCCAGGCAATGCCCATCAAAGTTTGCGCTTTTGCTTTCTACTGAGACTGCTTGTGAGAATATGACGTTTACTTTCCTTAGCGCATGTGCTCCATGCTTTTGTGAGTCGTATGTCTTCCTGGTCTTACAGGGCTGAAACATCCAGAGGGCTACAGCTGGTCCTTATGTCAGTAATCTGCAAGCTGCACTCACAAGCTCATGACCCAAGGAGAAATTAAATAATCATTAAATCATTCACCTTAAGTTAATTGATAGGGCAAGAAGCCGTGGTCTGGCATATTTCATGGAATAATACGAAATTCGACCAGTAAGCCGTTGACAAAATAGTCTCGATGTATCGTGAGTCGCACAGAGAGATGATTCATTGCCCACCCGTTGCGTTCTTGAAAGACCATGACTCGGAATCATCCTTCAGATTGCAACATCGATGTCAAAACCGGCAATTGTTTCCACCGCGCCCCTCCGCGAGCGGGGGAAGAAAGGTCTAGCCCGAGGTGTTCTAGGCGCTGGCGGAACGTCCCATTTTCATATCTCGTTTTCCTTCACGCGCACTGAAGTGACCTATACCAGGCGCGCATCAAATGCGCGTTGGCTACATATTCGGCGCTCGCACCTTCGGAAGTCATTGATAAAATCGCCCTGCTATTCCTACCATGGCGCCGCAGAGCTCAATCCCACCGGCCGCTAACGTGCTCGGCACGATAGGAACGATATGTTGGTGCGTCCAACTGTTTCCCCAGATTTGGCGCAACTACAGGACGAAATCGACTGAGGGTTTGCCGGCGGTAATGATGTTTCTTTGGACTATCTCGGCTGTCCCGTTCGGTGTATACGCAATTGTCCAAAAGTTCAACATCCCATTGATCATACAGCCGCAATGCTTCTGCGTGCTTTGCGGTGTCAGCTGGGGTCAATGCATGTATTACGGACGGTATGTTCTAAATTGGAATCTGTGTACAGCCTACAAATATTTATGATAAACAGGAAATGGAGAGCTTTGACGACTATTGTAGTCCTCACGGCGTTTCTAGCTGCATGTGCAGGGGTGCAGGCAGGGCTGGTCTTTGCAGTTCGACCAGCTTATGCAAGAGGACTATCATGGCCGGTTACTACAGTTGGAGTAGTCGCATTCGTCTTACTTATTTCCGCCTATCTCCCAATACCATTCGAATTGCTCAAGCGCAGAGGCAGAGTTGTTGGTATCGACTTCATCTTTCTCACCATTGATTGGTGCGGGGCCTTCTTCTCCCTCATGTCATTGGTTGCACAGAACGACTTTGATGCCTTGTTTGGGACGATGTATGCTTTGTGGTATGTTCAGTAACATTCGGTCGACATGAATCATTTCTTATGTTGACCTCTTCACAGTTGCGTAATTGAGATGAGTATGGTAACCTCGCACCTGATCTGGAGATTAAGGACTCGTGGAATAAGACGGCGCGCTCGAGAAAACGGCTTGACATTTGATGAGCATGATGAAGGGAAAGAGTGGCAAGCAAAGGGACTTGACATTGGCGAAATACTCCGTCGATGGCTTGCGTCACGTAAACGTACGACTTCGAACGATCGTGAAGAAGACCAAGACCCGTTAGCGGAGCCACGTCATGAGGAAACCGATCGAAGTGATAATAGTTTCAAGAGCACGGTGAAGAGCACGGTGGAAACAAGCTCGTCATAAGGAATTCAACGTTGTGCTAGGGTCATTTTCACGATGACATTCCAACAGTCTCGGCTCTTAAATTGACCACTTCAGCCAATGCCCTATTTTCGCCCGATCATAATACACATGTGTCAATCAAGTACATCCACGTCGGAATTGTTTGTAACCGGCATTACTACATAGATGGTTGAGATGGCGTTGCATCCCGGGAATTTTGATCGATTACACCTCGTACATGCAACCATTTTGATATGAGGATATATGATCTTGCAATCGGTACCTAATTACAAGTACCCATTTCTTCACGCAACTTCTTCACTTCAGAAGGGCCTTGCAGGCTTATATATACTAATTCAATCAGCATCTTTGGCTCTAGACTTCAAGTGTATTCCTTAATGCCGTTGATAGCACAATACTACAGAGAAACGTCCTGAAAGAGGTTCTTCGAACGTATTGAATTGATGCCACAATGTTTACTGCGACTTTAAATGCATGGGCTTTGACGACTCTACCAACGCCGCTTAAAGTGTGGTTTACTTCAGAAAATAGATCTAGGCATCGATATAAAACAGGAAGATGGATCATTGTTGTTTGTGACGAGATCTGGATAAAGATATCGAGAATTCATCGATATGCACGTGAGCGCTCCCAGGAACCAATTATGTATCGGCTAAATTCGGTTCGCCAATGGCGGGGAAGGGAATGCAGGGATTAATCTGCCCTTCATGTAGCCGACTTTCTCGGCCTCTCCGCATCCCAGCTGTAGCTCGCCCCTCGACAAAATGGACAATGACGACAGACCACGCCGTAAACGGGCCCGACAGGCATGCACAGTCTGCAATGCGAGACGCGTGAAATGCAACGTTATCGAGCGACAGCCATGCGACAATTGTATTGCTGCGAACGTTCGTTGCGAGACGCGCGAGTCTCGCCGCGGAAAGCATATTCGTCGATCGCGAGCGTCTGAGACCGCTGAACACGAACATCGACATAGATTGTTATCAGCGTCATCCGATCCGCGCGATGAGTAAGTCCCTTGTACTGTTTGGTTTATGTAGACAAGAGGCGTCATTATCAAGCGTACAGAGCACATTCTGATGTTGAGTGCTACATCGGTCATGCCTTGAACCACACTAATATCTCTCTTCAGCACTCTATCACCAACCTCACTTCGAAGGGATGACGACGAGGTGGCGGCCTCGCATGTCTTAGCTTCGTTATCGACCAATTTCAATGGACACAAGCCGCCCCCTCCTTCATCAGAGCAGGAATCGGCGCCTTCCATCACAGCGAACAATGAACAAGAGGACGACGGCGCAGTCTACTTGGGCGAGTCGAGTTCGCTCAGATATGTGCCCGCCGAAGCCACTCCTGCACAACCATCATCAAAGCGACCGAGGCTACGTCATTCTATCCCCAATGCCGCAAAGGCACAAGCGTTGATGCCGCAGTGGGAGGCCGATCGCCGAAGAGCTCGCATCAAAGCCCTACGTGATGAAGGGGCCTTCTCATTCCCACCAGCATCGGTCCAGGAAGACCTACTCAAATCCTACTTCTGCTGGTTCCATCCTCACTTCGCGATCGTCGACGAGGATGAGATCTGGAGAGGATTCGCCAGCGGATCGTTGTCTCCTCTGCTACTGCAAGCTATGCTGTTCATTGGAGTCATACACTGCGAGCCGAGAACAGTGGAACAACTTGGCTGGGGAAATCGCCACCGAGCGAAGTACATCTTCTACAGCAAAGCCAAAGACATCTACGACGCGGATTTCGAGACGAGGAAATTGACCATTATCCAAAGCCTATTCCTGCTCAGCTTCTGGAGAGCGCGTGCCCTGGAAGAAAAGGACGTTCGATTCTGGCTAGGCGCCGTCATCAATCTCGCCCACACCAAAGCCCTTCATCGGTCATCAGGCACATTCGACGCCTCAGTCGTTGGACTACGACGACGCATCTGGTGGTCCATCTACATCCGCGAACGACAAGCCGCCGCCGCCCTCGGCCTACCGAGCCGCATCCGCGAAGACGACTGCGACGTCGGGTTCCTCTCCCACCACGACTTCCAAACCGCATTCGGGCCCTCCGTCCCCGCCGCCTCGCGCGAGCGCCACGCAACCTACGCCATCGAAATGATGCAACTCGCGCGGACGCTCGGCCAAATCGTCGACGCAGGGTACCTCCCGAACCGGCACCTCAGCACCAGCGACCGCACCAACATCCGCGACTGGCTCTACAACTGGAAACAGCACCTCCCACCCAGCATCCAAATCACCGACGGGGTCCCCACGAACAACCAAGCCTCGATGCTCCACCTCGCCTACAACAACCTCCTCATCCTCCTCCACCGCTCCGCCTTCATATCCCAGCCCTCCGAGTTCCCTGACGCAGACGGCTCCATCGCCCTGCAAGCCGCAGCCCGCAACTCCCGCATCATCGAAGACATGCTCGCGGACGGCACGATGGGACACGCACAGGTGCACGTCATTACGAACCTGTTCAACACGCTCTGCATCCACGTCGCGCACCTCCGCCAGTCCAACGGCATCAACCGCACCATCGCGGAGCACCGCGCGAAGCTGTGTCTGCTGGGGCTCCAGGAGATGCAGAAGACGTGGGAATTGACGAATTGGATTCTGCAGTTGTTCTTTCAGTACCTCGATCGCTCGACGGCGAAGAGGTTGGCGGTGGAGGCGGACGACGGGGCGAGCGTCGGTGGTGGGGGGAATGCTGCGGTGTCGGTGTCTGAGCCCCCGGGCCTGGCTGCTGGGCCTGGGACGCCGGGAGACGTGGAAGCGGGGCTGCAGCGTGATGGGAAGGAGGAGGTTGGTGGGAATGGCGAGTTGGATGCGGTTATGACGCCGTGGTCGTGGACGACGGATGAAGCGAACCAGTATCTGTTCTCGCAGATCGAGAATGAGTTCTCGTTTGGCGCAGGCGGGATGCTGGAGTGGAATACGGCGGAGATGCTCGCGGACGATGGGAATCTTTTGGATGAGTTTGGTCGTGGTGGGTTGCCGACGTCGAATTGATCGGGCATGGCATCACATCACAACAAGTCAAACCAAACCTCATCCCATCGAAAATCCCAGTATGGATTAAAGTTCATTCATATCTACATCTACCCCCAAACCACCCCCCTCATCCCCACCCCCCCAAAAGAATCCCAAACCTCCACCTCCCACCTCCCATCCCCCTCCTCCCCTCCCTTCCCCTTTCCCCCATCCTTCAAAAGCACCCTATACCTCTCCCCCACATAAATCGGCCTGACAGCCCTATACTCGACCCCCCTCGGCATCCTCCCCCCTCCAACCTCATCCCCCCAAAAATTAAGCATATTAATCAAATTCAACGGGCCATGCACGACCGCCCTCCGATGCCCCTCAACGCCCCGACACCACTCGTCCGAGTAGTGTATCTTGTGCCCGTTGAACGTAAGGGCGGAGAAGCGGAACAGCGATACCTCGCTTTGCGTGAAATCCCTCGCCCATCCGCCGGTCGGGGGGGATGGTAGCGGGACTTCCTCCGGGCGAGGGGGGACGGGGACACTGCTGCTGGGATCGATTTCACGCCGGAAGACCCAGTTTCGGCGGTCGGTGAGGGCGACGGCGTCGGGGGAGTCGGAGGGGGAGTAGGTTTTCTCGACGCCGACGAGGAGCATTTCGTCGCCGGTTTTCAGGCGCTTGGGTTCCGCGGATATGAGTCGGGTCGTCTCGCGGACGGTTTGGCCGACGAGGAGGGGCGTCGAGGGGGACCAAGTTAGGTGGCCGCCGGCCCACATGCGGCGGGTGAAGGGTGCGAGGGGGTTGACGACTGTGTCGGTGCCGTCGAGGCCGAGGGAGGAGGTCGGGACCGCGGGCGTGAAGTAGACGAGGTGGTGGCCTGGGGGGATGGGCGTGCCGTTTTTTGGAGGATCAGGGGAGGAGGAAGGACGGTTGAGGGTCAGGGAGAGGAGGTGGAGTTGGTTGGCGTCGAGGAGTTGCGTGCGGGTTGAGATTGGCTTGGAGGTGCTGCCGAAGCGGGTGAGGAGCTCGGTGCAGGCTTCTGCGGCGGTGGAGAGGCGCCGGGTGGCTGCCATTGTGGAGTTTCCTCTCTTTCTTCCTTTTGGTTCCTTTTTGGGGGTCAATTGGAGAAGG